>NC_133009.1:34130922-34436574 GCF_048564905.1 Vicugna pacos
TTGGATTATTTGCAAAGCACAGAAGTAATTTATCTTCATGTTATTTTTGTTAAATATGCCAGTGATGTTGAAGCATATTGGCTGAAGCATTTATGATTCTCGTCTACTCTCACCCAGCATTGCTCTCCCTTTCTCAGTATAACCCCTTAATTTTAGTGTTTATCCACCTAGGCCATTTAAATTTTAATTATTCAAAGTGTGCTTTTATATTAAAAGTCCGAGATTCCATAGAAAAAAGGCAAAATACACACATAAATTTAACATCCTTGCCTTGAACACCATCTAATCTACACCCACACCCATCCTGTCCTTAGGGTCTCTTCAGTTTCAGTGAGCTGTGGGAAAACACTGACTGGCTTAGAATATATATCATTGGGTTCCAGGAAGTGACAGAAAGAGTAGTAAAATATTTGATAAAGTAATTGCTGAATATCTTCCAAATTTGCTTAAAAGCATAAATGCTTCAGTGAAGGAAGATGAGGGAGGCAGAAAAAGAAAACATATTCTGTGTACAGCTAAGAGAATACTTTAGGGTGAAAATAAAATGCATTTCTCCCAAGACTGGAATAAGAAAAGACTATCCATTCCAATGTATTTATTCAACATTTTATTAATCATCATTAAGCTGGTGGATTAAAGCAATAAAAATAAACTGCATATAGATTAGAAAGAAAGAAGCAATGCACTCTATCTTGCAACAGGTTATGCACACAGAAAACTTGAAAACAGAGGTCTGCAGACTTTGCCTAAAGGGCCAGTTATTAAATATTTCAGGCTTGCAGGCTCTAAGTATCTCTTGCTACTACTCAGCTCAAATTGTAGTTTGTAAACTGCCATAAACAAATATAAACAGATGGCTGTGACTGTATTCCAGTAATATTTAGCTTGTAAAAACAGACCAGTAGTATCAGCAAAACTGGAAATGTAGGCAACTTTGTCTATTCCTCCCAAGATACACCAAAACGCATGGCAAGAACTGCCGCAGTCAAGCTTCCTGGGACTTTGCAAGCTGTTCTAAGGTGCATGGCAACAACACAAGTGAGATTTTTGTGGCATATTAACCAGCCCTCACCCGAAACCCCTCTCCACACTGTGGTTGTCTTGAGACACCCGCCCGTGTTCCTGGTGTGGACAGATAATTCTTGAGGGAGCAGAACAGACCTTGTACCCAGGGGATGATGTTTACCGATTCCGAACTGAAAATGGTTGTCCAGCCACATTCTTACAGCACTCTCTCCAAGTATGATTTTTCATTTTTGTGTTGTAGATTACAGGCTGAGAAATGTTCAGATCAAGGGTTATTCGCTCTTGCTTAGAACTTTCATCTTCAGCCTATCTCTTTGCTCTGTCATGTGACTGTAAGCAGCAAGGAGAAACCAGCTTCCTCCTTCTGCGTTGTACTCAATCTCCTCAGCTGAACATCCAGTTTATAAATCAAAAGCTCGACTTTTCACCCAACAAAACACATTCAGTCAAGTTTATGCCACTTCATAAAAAGGATCACCTTTCCACCAGCTTCCAGTAACACGTTCCCTACCCCCATCTGAGATCTTGGCAGAAGTACTGTGTGTTCACTCATTGTGGCTATAATTAAAATATTTGCTTTAAGGTCTCCTTTTTCTAAAGAAACAATATTTGGGTTATCTTGGTTTACTTCATTTTGGGCGCTTTTGTTTTGTTTTCTTTTTGTATACATGGTGTCTTTGAAGATGGAGGAAGAGGGCCATGAACTAAGGGAATCAGGGTACCTGTAGGAGCCGGAAAAGGCAAAAAACCGAATTCTCCCCGAGAGCCACTAGAGAGGAACTCAGACCTTTAATATCTTGGGCTTAGCTTAGTGAGACCCATTTCGTGCTTTTGACATCCAGTAGTATAATGTTATAAGCATTATTTTTATTTACGCTAATAAGATCATGGTAATTTCTACAGCAGCGGTAGAGAATCAATACGCTTCCTAACCAGGTGATATCTGACAGCTAATTTAACCTATGACTTAATCTGTATGTCAGAAGAAGGAAGATAACAAGCTTATTAAACTGAATAATTTATTAGCAAGATTAATGAAGTAATGCATACAAAAAACTTATCTCTATAACTGGCAACTGGAAGTAGTTAATAAATGTTCATTCGCTCGACCAGATTCATCAAGCCTCTACCACGTGTTAGTTTCTATTCTAAGAGCTAAAAGTAATGAAAGGGGATAAGAAGGAAAAAACTGCTGCTCTCATGTTATTTAGGTTCTAGTAACAGCAATAGCTAGTACTTAAAAAATTTCTCTGTCACTTATCTAAATGTTTTACGTGTGCTAATTCATGCAATTTTCACAATCATTGTGTAAATTCTACTATTATCATTTCTGCTGTACAGATTAGAAAATTAACTTGCCCAGAATGACTACAAGAGCTAGAATATGAATGCAGACCATGCGTCCTAGAATGCATGCTTTTAAATTTTATTTTGTCCCACCTCTGACTGTACTCTGATTATTCCTGCAATTATGTAATTTAATGTTCAAGGTGAAGGGCTTGATTTTGACGTGAGAAAATGTGTTTAGATATACTACAGAATGAGGCTATTGCTCTCTTGAGAGCAGGCTGATGACAATGATAAGGAATGAAATTAACGTTTGATAAGAGCACAGTCACATAAGGTATACACCTTAGTCCATCGTCCCAGACATCATACAGTATATTCAAGATAGAAAGATAAAATGTTGAGCGATAAGCTGGTACTGGTAGTGCACAGTATTCTGATACTTGAAAAATAATTTTTGAGACCTAGAACATCATGTGGAAACTACACAGAGAAGGTATTTGAGTATTTCTTGAATTAATGATAGTTACTTTTTAATAAAGCATTCTTTATTTCTATTTTCAAACTTTAATGGTAATTATAGAAAGGCAAATATACTCCTAAATATTAAATATGGTTTTCCTTTAAGTTATGCTTTTGCACACTGGTTTTGTTTCAATCTTAACTTAGAGTGAAGATTTGTTTAATTCTTCCCTTTTAGTTTTCTAACATTGATATTTTTGTTTCTTTTCAAATTCATTATCTTTGAACAATGGAAAGAAAGTGGATTTAAAATATTTTTAAATGCTTTCTTTTGGTGAGTTCTACCTTTTTCTATTTCTAGCAAATTATCAATTTCTGTTTTACTCAGTTGTTTTGTCATCCTTCCAGATTTTCAGGGGCTTCTGGTTCTAATTCACAATCATGTGGCTTTTTCTTTCCGGCTTCTTTAAAACCATCATGTAGCTCTTGAAGAATACTGATGTGGGATCACATTAAGATATTTCTATAGATGTTCATACTTATAATATTAACTTGCTACATATATTTGTGCACATATATAAATACACAATATTTTATAGTGTATATATATAACCTTACATATATAAATATCTAAGTATATATATGTATGTTGCTTAAAAATGGCTGTTTTTCCATTGTGAAATTAAATGTCTCTTTTTCTTATTTCTTCTACTTTTAAATCTTTCTATGATGAACATCTATTCTTTGCATATAATTTTTAAAGAAAACTATGGTTGAAATATTAACTTGTTGATCAGCAATGAACAGCGTTACATGAGAACAAGGTTTGTTTCAGAATAAAAGCTGTGCATTGGCTTTAGCAGTGAATGCATTTACTGACACATCTATAAGAGTAGTTTCGAAAGACTGTTGATGACAGAGACCAAACTGCCTTTAAGTAATAATTAAAGGGCATTTACACATCAATTATTCCACAATAAATTCTTTAAAAAAAAAAAGAGGAATTATAAGGAAAAGAAAAATTTGAAACAATTAGTGAAGAAAATGCTCCAAAAAGTGTGACCAAGAATCCAGGTCCTGGAACGAAGGGAGGGCCCAGGGGCCACCCTTGCCTTCCCAGAGCGGGGCGGTGTGATGCCAGCTGGCGCGGATTCGGGAGAATGGTTGAAGGTACACATGAGGGGGAACATACCTGCTACAATAAGATTTTTGAGGGGAAAAAAGGTAGATGGAATTTAGATCATGTGTTGGGGGGTGGTCTTTGAAAAGAGAATATGTTTTTTCCAATTAGCAAGAATGAACACAATTGACATTATAGAAATCAAGAGTCGGGTATAGATTTTGAATTGTGAAAGAAATATAGAAGTAATGTTATTTTGAAATGTTTGCGGAGTCAAATACACTTTTCCTTTTGTTCTATAATCTATATATAAGCAGCAGCGTATTTTTATTGATATTACAACTAATGGCCCATGGCCATTCTTGGCTCACAGAAATGCTTTGTTTATGCCTCAGAGAAATTAGAGGATTCCAAATTTAAAAATCTGGACTCCTGTCTTGTTTTGAAAAATTGAAAGTATTCTTCTGGTGATTCTAAAAGGCCCCACAATAACAGTATTTTTGAAAATCGCAATTGTGGGACAACTTAAGCTGTTACAATGCATCTGGCCGAAAAAACGTTAAAAGAAATCTACCGTCCTGTATGGACTGCTCCAATCTCTGTCTTCTCCTTTTTAAAACCTACGTAACTCCTACCTGTAGTGTTTATCCATTGAGGACACTGGGAATTACGAGTTACGAGGTGAGGCAGGAAAGGAGCAGCACTGCCTTCAACTCAAGAAGTCAGCAACCAACGTGTGGGCGTGTGGAGGGAGGCGCAGTCACCTGCAGCGCTCTGTGATGAGGCCCTTGTCTCTCAGAGCTGCGAGACTGGAGCAGCCAAGACCTCCCATGAACATATGTGACCTTGAACAAGTTACTTAACTTCTTGGAATTTAATTTATAAAATGAGAAAAATAATTGATACATCAGTGAGGCTGAAGTGCATGTTAGCAATAATGGTTACCTGGGGTCGCACATTCTTAATACTATGAGACAGGACTCAAGTCCCAAATTCTGGAAAATCAATGTTAGATTTATTTTCTGGAAAAGTTGAATATTTTCCCTTTTGTTATGTTTTCAGTAATATTTTAATGGGAGTTTAGAAATGAGCATGTCAGGGATCAATATGTCAAACTAATGCCATTTTACCTAATATCAAGAGTGTATCTCTGTTATCAGTGTTTCCACTCTTTTTTCTTCTAAAAATTCTGTACTGTGTATTTCCTTCTCTTGGTGGAATGTGTGTCTAAGGAAAAGGCACAGGGGGAGGGTAGGGAGAGGGAGAGAAGGATGAAAGGGAGAGGGGGGAGAGACAGAGAAGCGGAGGGAGAGAAAAGGGAGGAAGAAAGGGAGAGACAAATGGGAATGGATCCTTGAAATTGATAACTTAAAAGTAGCACATGCTTATGTGCCCATATGATGGATTTGAAAAATAAAGAAACAAACCATCTTTGCAACAGGAACCCCCCCTCCCCGCCACACACACACACACACACACACACACACACACACACACACACACACACACACACACACGACCCATGCTCCAGGCTGGCAAGGGGAATACTGAGTGGAAGCAATGAAGGAAACAGACTTCAGACCCAGGAGAATGAAATAGGACCCTCAGGACTTTATGGACAGAAGTGGAGAGATTACGACGAGATGCCCCAGTCCTTGGCTCTCTAAGTCCATCACCAGAGCCTGAGAGCCAGGTCAGCTCCCACATGGATTCTCATGCATGACAACACTTAATCTGCCTGTGTCTGAGAAGCCACCTGGATTGTCTTACCAGCTGGCTTTAGTTCAAAGCCACTCACTCACCAGCTGCTGCACGTTTACTGTCATCAGCCATGCCCTAAGACCTGGGTTCCCTTCCACCTCCCCCATTTAGTAAGCAGGCCTGCCACCACCAGGGACGTGCTCAAGTCCCTCAGGAAAGGGAATGGGTTCTGAGACATCTACCATTACTCTCTGATTAGTGCCTCCAGTTCTCAACCAGTAATTAAGTCCTCCAAAATCTGTGGCATGGAAGGAAAATCCCCACGCACTTCTCTGCTTCGCAGACCAGCATTTGGGTCCGACTGACTGGCACCAGCCGCAGCCCCTCCCCTGAGCTGACACAGGATAAACCACACCCTTGCTATGCAATTGGAGGAAACTGGATACAATCCAGAAGTCAGTTAGCAGCGCTTGCTGTGTTTTAAACAGGAGAGAACAGTATGATTTTTTTTTTTTAATTTTAGGAATATCACTCTGACTATAGTGTGGAAAATGGAGACAGTGAGGTTAGGAAGACAGTCTAAGTAGTAGAAAGACCTGGGGGAAAAGTTGTCAAAATTGCACTGACATATGTGACCTTGAACAAGTTACTTAACTTCTTGGAATTTAATTTATAAAATGAGAAAAATAATTGATACACAATTGTTGTGAGATTTCAATTGTATGGTTCCTATGACCGTGTGACATTGTGTCAGCCGTGAGCTTCCCCCATCAAAATGTTAATTCCCTAAGGGCAGGGAGTCCATGCAAGCTCACAGTAAGCACTGAAATGCTTCTTCAATAAATGAGGAAGCTCTGTATGTATAATATTAACCAGTGCACACATGATACTGTTTGGAATAGGCTTAATTACTAAGAGCTTCTCAAGTTTATATATATATTTTTATTTCTTTATACTTTTGGTCCTTGAACAACATGGGTTGAACTTCATGGTTCTACTTGACGTGGATTTATTTTTTCAAAAGTAAATACTGCAACGCCGTACAATTCAAAGTTGGTTGAATCTACAAAGGCAGACCCACAGATGCAAAAGAAGAGTGGATACGAGGAACTGCAGATACCAAGGGCAGATTAGAAATTACACACAGATTACTGACCAGTAGAGGGCTGGCGCTCCTAACCCCACGTCGTTCAAGGGACAACAGTATGTAACGGCTTTTTCTAAGTACATATAACCTAGAATAGGTCCTTGTGGGTATAATTAAAGAATATATGAGGAAGACAGCAAACTTTTAGGGACTTTTCTTGGATGCTTAAATGTCTGACATGCATAGGCCTGACATAAATGAGAATATACATAAATGGAAAAAATTTATCCCTCGATAAATGCCAATAAAAATTTATCCCTCAGTAAATGCCCCCAAATACCAATGCACTGAAGGTCACAATGATTTAATTACAATATTTAGCAAGTAGTCAGTCTTCCCAAGTGACTTAATTATTTTTCATACACTTAAATAATTAACGACTTTACTATCACACCCTAAATTTCCTTATAGTAATGCTCAATCTTTTGGAGAAAAGAAAGCTTTTAACCTGCAAGTTTGGGAGTATAATTTGTTACCGCCTATTATTTGAAAAGATGAATTTTCAAGAGCAAATTCTTTAAATAGATTTTAAATAAAATATGGATGCATCTATAAAGGAAACAGTGAAATGTGTTGACAATTTAGTCCGAAACTCATTTTTGCAGATGGGCCATACATTTAGAAATAGCAGTTCATTATCAATATCTATGACTGTGCTTTAAAGAAATGCCCCATATGTAGCATGAGATTAATTTCCAAGTACAGAAATTTCTTAAGTCTAAATTATATGACACCTCCTTAAAACAGAGACTATGTATTCAATTTAATAAAATAGATTTGTGCACTGGTGGCGTGAAAGTATTTTATTCCATGCAGGTAAAAATTTTTTTTCAAACACTAAACAAACCACAAGTATATTTAATCAAAGAAAAATCACTTAAAATATTCATTCTCTAGTTAGCCTTTGTATGCTTTCTAATAAGGAGTGAACACAGTGGTTCCATGTGCAAGTAAACTCAGGGATCTGAGTTTACTAAACCCAAGGCATCTACTAATCTCTGTGCCTCAATGACGCTGAGAAGATAATAAAGGTACTTATTTCATAAAGTTGTTAGAAAGATAAGTTTGCATATATAAAGTCCTCAAAATAGTATTATATATATATGTGTGTATAACTTTATACAAATCACCTATGATTATTATTAATGATTTATATAATAGAGTCAATTATATCACTGAGAGTTTCACAGATCCAGTAATAAAGCCGGGGAAGAACACATGAAAGCTATCTATTTAATGTCAGGTGCCAGGAAAATTAGGCAGACGTCCTACGGCAGACAAACGTGCAGGCTAATTATTATCAGCACACTCATTAAAGCTTCCATATTTTAGCTAAATCACTGTGTGTGAAAGGAAAGAAGTTTATCAGTTTCATCCCATAAGACATTGTGACTCCCACAGTGTCAGACAGTGGCTTTCCCACTCCAGCTGTGGGGTAGCTATTAAGTTGTGTGGCTTAAGGCAATTTATGGTAAAGATTTTTAATAGGAAAACAGTAGATAATTGCATGCTTTTTTATTATTACCCAAGCCAACTAAACTCCTCCTTTCCATTCTGTATTAATGCAATCACTTTACTGACCAACGGGACACTGATGAATCATGAAGATTAAATATTGTATTGAAATAGTATTCACTAGTACAAGTCCTGAACTTTGGGCATTACTGTTCTGAAAGTGCACTCTAGAACTTTTGACTGAAGATATAAGAAAACACTCTTTCAAACTGGCTTTCACTAAAAAAAAAAAAAAAAAAAATCCAGAGCTGAGGTATCTTCAGAGTTGGTCATTCAGTAGCACAAAGATGACATCAAAGGCCCTGTTTACTTTTCATTCTACTTTGTTGTCATCAGGGTGACAGTTTTGCCATCAGTCTGGCTCCTTTCATAGACACAGCCCAAACTGAGGTCATGTCATGACACAGTAATTACCTGAGGCAGAAAGGAAACTAGTTTTCCTAAGTCTCTCATTTAAAAAAAAAAGAAAAGAAAAGAAGATGAGGCAAATATGACCAGAAATACCAGTAGACTCTTCTGTATATCTCACTGACCAGAAGTGGATCATACGCCAACCCCTGAACCAGTCACTGGCAAAGGGAAGAAGAGCATCTTTGCCTTGGAACCAACCAGGTCTTACATCTGAGCCAAAGGATGGGTCACCTTTTCCCTAAGACACCTGGTGAAAGGATGAATGTATTAATTAAAAAGGGATGATGTTACTAAAAAGAAAAGGAGAATGACACTGGTTAGAAAACAGTGCCCGCTCAGACAACAGTGCCTGCTCAACCAACCAGGAACATCTTTTTCTTCCAAAATTATAAACTACGCTGTATGTAATAACTCCATATTTGATTACAGATGACTAACACTAGACTTTGCTAAGGCCATTGGTAACATAATCTATCGAATTCATATAACAGACTTAGTTACATTTCAGACAAATGCATTTATAATTTAATTCATTTTCCATCTTTTTTAACTTGACAAAAATTGGTAATGTATTATATGCCCGGCCTGAGTCAGGTGTTATATATAACTTAGTAAACAAAATGCATATGGTGGACACAGGATGCTAAGAAGCTTGGAGTGACAGTCCAAGCACTTAACAAATATGCACTAGAGATGCAGTTAGAGGATATAAGTGATATGAAGGGAAATTACAGGATACAAGAGAGAGAATAACGGGGGGGGGGTGGTTAGAGGAGAGAAGTGACCGTGGGACCCGAGGGGCTTGAGGGGCTCTCGAGTGAGAAAACGACATTTACGTTCAGTCCTGAAAGATGAGTAGTACTGACATCCTTCCCATGACTTAATTTTATCCAAGTTCCCCTAAATTTTTCAACCAGACCCACTGTGTGTTTTTCTCTGCGTTGCCCAGTTTTAGCCAGACACCTGATAGGCTGGTTTAGCCAGAATTCCCCTCACCCCTGATGTCTCCTCTTAGCCCTATTTTCCATCCACTGACCCCCACCATGCTCCCCGGTTATAAATCCCCTTTGTCCACACTGTATTCCGAGTTGAGCCCACTCTCTCTCCCCTACTCAAAATTCCATGCAGGGTCCCTCTACCTGTCCGGTATCCCTTCCCTTGAATCAAGTCCGCCTTACTGCGCTTTAGCAGGACTGTTGAAGATGTTTTCCTTTAACAGTGCTCACCGTGTAAAGAACTGGCTGGGGGATGGGGGTGGAGGCAGCACCCCTAAAAGAGACTACTCTCTGCAAAGAAACTGAAGGAGGAATGAACTTTCATGCATACAGCACAGCAAATATTTTAAAACATGAAAACTTCAAAGCAATTATCAAAAATCAGTTTAAACTTTTTATTCAGCCCCTTTTAATTTTAAATTTAAGCTATGAAATCTTTTATTTGTACACAAACATTTCATACGTAATGTATGTTAGTTTAATGTAATGTAATATCGAGACTAACTCATTACCATTTGTAAAAATATATAACTAATTTTCCTTTTAGCCGGGGAAGCAAACTCATGGCAAGTAAAATTTACAAGTAGAAAATGTTTGAAGCCTTGCAATTTCATAAAATACGCATTTTAACCAGTATTCAAAGGATGCTTTTATATCCATATTAATATAGCACAACTGAATCGTCCTAGAATTATCAAATGAATGGGATTCACAATAACACTACTTTGAACATTATTCATCTGAAAGGCGTTCACAGTGACTGCTACCTTTAGCAGAAACCTTATGTATTCACCTCAGTGCTCATTGTTTTATCATTTTGCAAAAGCAAAAATTGGTAAGAAGTATTTAATAGCATGCATAACTTAATATTTTGTTTTGTAACATTAGGAAAGAGACCCAGGACACTGATTATTATAGCCATGAAAAATGTTCTTAAAGTTCTTGATTCTTTATATTTGCCCTAGACACAACTAAAGCTAACTTTTCCCTTGTATTAGCTAACACTGACTAGAACCTCATTGGATTAGAATTTCCTCAGTCTTGCCTCTTCCTCTTGTGTGACCCCAGGGAAAATACGTAATTACTATAAGCCTTGATTAACTCACCATCTTCCTAAAATATGAGCTCTAGATGGGCAGCAATGTTTGTTCTGTTCACTGGTGTATCCAGAGCACCTGTGGCTGTTCATTCCTTGGTCTCCAGGTCCTATGTGGTCTACATGCTGTTAGCAGACTCCCCTACTCTTTATTTCCCTTGCAGATCACTGAACATCTGTCCTCAAAAACCCACAGGTTCACTCCATCTCAGCATTCATCTGCCAGTTGTAACCCCTGGCCTCATGGTCAGATCAACTCTGTGCCACTAACTCTCCTCCAGAGCTCCCCTCAGGACTAGGCTAAAGGCCGTGGGTATCCTAGACCACATCCTTGGTCCGCTTTCCTCACCTGCTCTGAACTACCTCCCCCAACCCCTTGTGCTGAGACCAACCCCTCAATAAATAACTTTCATAAGAATCTCCTTGTCAGGCTCAACCTATAGGAAACCAATCCAAACACACTTTGATGCAGATGTCTAAAGACCGCTGGGGGATTTTTTTTTTTTTTTTTTTTTTTTACTCTCTAAAGATTTCAGCAGTGGGTTCAACGTCTTTCCATGTCCCCTGACATAATTTTTGATGATTTCAGTACAGATAGCCATCCATCCAGTAACCTCACTTCTGCTAATTACTTTGTTTCCTTCCAAGATTTTATCCTGTTCCACCTTCCAGGCTGTTCCATTACCAATATCTTCACCCTCAACATATCAAATTCAAATTATCTGATCACATGACCAATTTTTGTATCCATCCTTTCTAGCATCCTAATCCCAATCATTCTTTTCATTATAACAAATATTTGATTCCTGGGACTCTTCAGTCCAACGAGCCTACTAACTTTTCAGTGTCTACCCTGACTTGTGTATCTTCATTTTGATCAGTACCACTTGCATGCCAGTATTTATTTTTAACCACTCCCTTGCATAAACCCTCAACTCCCTTATTTTCTTCCATTTTCACTCTCACTTCTGTACTGAGTTGAATAATGTCCTCCAAAAATTCATGGCCATCCAGAATTTAAGAATGTGACCTCATTTGGAAATGGAATATTTGCAAATGTAATTAATTAAGGTGAAGTCATACTGGATCAGGGTGGAGCCTAATCCAGTGACCAATGGCCTTATACGAAGATCATGTAAAGACTCAGACACAGGGATAATGTCATGTGACAATGAACGCAGAGATGGAAGTGACGCACGTACCAGGCAAGGAACACCAAGGACTGTCAGAAACCCCCAGAAGCTAGGAAGAGGCAAGGAAGGACCCTCCGGGAGAGCCTTCAGAGAGTATGGCTCTGACGCCGCCTTGATTTCAGACTTCAAGCCTCCAAAACTGTGAGAAAATACATTCCTGTCATTTTAAGCTACCCAGTTTGTGGTAACTTGTCATGGCCATCCCAGAAAACTAATATACCTGGGAAAGCAACAACAAAGAAAAAACCAAAAGCAGAAAAATTTTGAAAACTCTCCATGTGCTCCACACATGTATTTAAACTCAGACACAAGTGGTCTCCCTGCGTTTTTATTACCGCATGTGTAGGGCTCAGCGCTTCCCAACAACCCGATTCTATTTTCCTACTACACTTAGTATTCAAGATAAATCCTTCACACTTTCTACTCTTTCCTCAAAACAGATTCTCCAGCCCTCCTTGATCTCACCTGGTGAAGCTGCTTATTCGTCTGAAGAAAAAAGAGCCATATCTAAAAAGCATCCACGTACTCTAGCCACCAAACTGAGCAAAGCGCCGCCCGTGCCGGTACCCCCGGCGCCCTGCCCGCTCCCGTGAGCAGCCATCCGCGCTCTCCCGGAAGGGCGCCCTCCTCCTGCGCGCGCTGCAGCCCCTTGATTCTTGCCCCACGAGCTATACTCCCTATTTCTGTACCGTAAAACAGTTCTAGGAATTTGGCATCCTTCCGTGCACATCCTACTGTGCCATTCTTCCGTTTTGTTCCTTCTTCACTCTCCTCCACCGAGACCATCCTCTAAAATTATTTGGATAAATGTCCCAAGTGATGCCCAGATGGCCTTCCAAAAATAATCCATCTTAAATCCTCCTTTTACTGCAATTCTCAGCACTACTTAATTCATCACCACTTTTTCATGAAATACTTTTTTTCTTTTTTTTTTAACTTGACAAAACATTACTCCTTCCGCCTTGCTGCGTCCTCACGTCCACGCCTTCTCAAGTGCTCTGCTTGCTCCTTTGCACCTTCTGGGTGTCTCACTGTTGGGCTGACTCAGGACTCAGCCTGAGAGGGACTTCTTTCCTACGTCTATTACTCCACGGGTATCCTCAACACCTTCTTGAAGCAAGTCACTGCCGCATTAATATTTCTACCCTTCCCATCAATTCTGGAGTCCCTACTTGTTATCATCACTTAGATTTCTAGTGGTCATCTAAAAACAAGGATACTAGAAACCCTTACATTTCTGCCTTCACATCTGCTTTTCTGTCAAATGTCCCCAACTCTGTGAGAAATACCACGCTTTTCCCAGGAGCCTAGGTCCTAAACTTGGTTTTATCCCTGCCTGGTTTCTTTCTCACGGATTCCACAACACGTCAGGCCAGAATGCTGCCTTAAACACAACAGTTCCACTACTTCAACTCCAGGCCAACCAACTATTATCTCTAACCCTTAAATTCACTGCCTTGTTTCTTCTCCTGCCATAGATAAGTTATTGTCTCTGTAGCAACAGGAGTGATAACTTTAAAATACAAATTAAGTCACCTCACAATTATGGTCAAAGCCCTTCCAGTTTCCTTCACGGAGAATAGAACTCCAGTGTCTTGCCCGTGGTCTGTGAGGCCTTCCATGAGGAGCCGCTCACCGGATCCCTGACCTCATTTCTCTCCTCCGTCCCCTCCTTCTCCTCCCCTCCCCCACTCCCTTCCCCTCTCCTCCCCACTCTTCACCCCTCCCCCACCCCTCCCCCACTCCCCTCCTCCACTATCCCCTCCCCTCAGTCTGTTCTAGACCTCTGGCCTCTAGGCTCTCCCCAGACAGGGCAAGCATCCTTTCTGCTGAAGATTTTTGCAACTGATGTCCTCCCTTTCTTGCAATCTTCCTCTAATGATGTCACAAAGAAAAGTGAAATTGCATAAGAAATCCAAAAAGAAGGCACTGTTATTTTCAACAGCGTAGTCGGGAAGAGATTGCTCCATTTACTTGGCTTTTTAAAGAAACACACTTAAGTGATAACATTATTTTCATAAATATCTACACATTTACATCAGAAACATCATTACAGGGTTCATGCCAGCTAGCTCCTTTTCCATAGTTTAAGCTCCCTTTTCTGAAAATGAGAAACTTGACTCCCCTTCGTGTAATATATTTAAAAGAAAAAAAAAATCAGACTTACTGTGCATAGCCCACCTCCTGTGTCCTGTCCATGTGGTTTGCCTTCTTTAGCACTCAGTTCAAACTCCCTGCCACCCCCCCTCACCTGCTTACCTGCTGGGGTCCTGCCACCCCTGCGGCGCTGCCTCCCTCCGTCTGTGGGTGCGTGGCCTCCGCCGCGCCCTGTACCCATCAGGCGCCCCGGGAAGCTGCTTTCCTGGCCCGGGTGGAGCTCCAGCACCTGCTCTGGTCCCTCCACGGCGCCCCGCCCCCTCCCCAGGTGGCCACTGTTTTGCTCGCCTTCTCCTAATGGCTTTAACCTGAAGTCGATTTTAAACGCTGTCATGCAGAGATGATGATAACACACCAAATCTGTTAGGGTCAGAACTCTCCTCGTTTAAAAGAGGAGACACAAAATCAAAAACACATATAGGACCAGTGAAAGCAGTTTGAAACACAAAGTAAGAGAACTTTTTGCTGGAAGTGTGGTGAGAAGGGTATGCATTGTGAAGTGTTTAAAGAGCTAGGAGAATACAATTTTATTACACACCCGCATTGTGTTCCCCTCAAAATCTGTTTTTATGTACTCCGTGAAATAAGCTGACGCCTAAGAAAACTGTGACAGATGAAACAGAAGAGAAATAAAACAGATAAAAGAGAATGATGATTGAGATTAAGAGAATGTAATGAATCTAAAAATCGAATGCTAAGATTGAATTAGCAGCCAAAACCCACAAAATTGTATCAATAGTGTATTAGAAACAACTTCTTTTTGAAAAAACACTCTCACCTTGGTCAACCCCTCCCATAAAGTTGTGAATTTCATGCCCTTGTTTCTCTGCCACAACTCACCCCCTTCACCTTAACGCCCAGTGAGGAGCACGCAGCTCCGGGAGCCGAGCATCACCCCCACCTGAGTGTTACAAGTCCAGCTACATCCTCCCATCAGGAACAACTCAACGTCGTCTATGGAAGTCGTGTTTGGAAGCTTAGAGAAAAAAGTTCAACTGCATTTAGAAAGCAAAAAGGCTGCTTATGGCTCTAATAATTGTCACACAAAGGTTTCTCTGCTCTGAGAATAAAAATCAAGAACGTATGATCACAGAGAAAAGACGGGTCGAAAGAGAGAACGCAAAGGATGCTTTCTTTACGTGGTAAAAATCACACAAATAAAGAAAAATCTATGAATAAACTATGAATGAAGGAAACTTTCTCAATGTAACAAATATCTGACTCACACCTAAAGCCAAAATCACACATCAAACTAACAATTGAATAACAAGTCACTGATGGCGGAAATCACCACTTTTTTTTAAAATAGCTTTTAAGTCTCAATTCAGTTGTAGAGAAAAACAAATAACCATATAAATATTGAAAATGAGAACAAGTAACAAGATGGTGATAGCTTGTTCAAAACAGCTCTGACATTTCTAAACAATTTATTTACAAAGAAAATAATCATAAAAATATGGAAAATAAGAACACAAATTATTGTTTCCTACAGAAGAGATGCTTATTTGCCTGCAAAATCCAGGAAAGTTACATAAGAATTCTTAGGATTAATAAAGAAATCCATCACACTTTTTGATTTAAAAAATCCTTAAAGACAGAATAAATTGTTTTCTGCATATGGTGTATTTGACAAGTTAGAAAGTGTTATGGATACACATCCTATTCATAATAGCAACAGAAATATAAAATATGTATAAAAAACAACATGGCAGGGTTATATGTATAATGGGTTTTGTTATGCAGATTAACGGAAGGTGGGTATGGGAATGAACATACATTCCTAAATTATATGTCTGTATTTAATCTGATCTCCAGAACAGCTGTTCTCTGCTCTCTCCCAGCCAGCAACACATTAAGGTCTTCCATCCCCAGTATTCACCAACAAATACACTGTTCGTTTTCTAATTCTTGCCAGTCTAGTAGATATGGTTACATCTTTTTATTTTAATTGGTATGTCTAAACTCTAATTCAGCTATTGTTATTATTTAAGGGTTTCCTTTTATAAATTGTCTATGTCATTTATCTATTTTTCTCTTGAATCACCCTCTTCTTACAGAGTAGCAGAAGTCTTTATATATTCTAGATATTAATCATGTTTCAGTTTTGGCCATTGTGAACATCTCCTTAAATGTTACCTTTCCATTGACGTTGTGATGCGTTTTATGACATAGACATCTTCAATTTTATTATAATTCACATTGTGAAAATGACAGTAGTTCAAACATCTTTTTAACCACTTCATGCTTGCAAGAATAGAAATTTTAGGAACATCGGCTGTGTGTAAAAAGTAAAACAAAAATAATAAATCTTTCTAAAAGGCTAGTTGATTTTTTTCTTTTGAAATATACCAAACGCATTTACATTAAACAAGAATCTATCCCCAAGGCTCCAGGAAGTTTCACTGAGAAGACATAAGTGCTCCAAGCTTGAAACACTGTAAAATCTTTCAGAATTTTAATCTGCTAAAATTTATATTGGGACCTAATGTCTAAGGTATATATATGTATTTTTGTGGACATTTTGTATGAAGTTTTGAAATGTTTGAGGTGGAAGCATCTGTATTCTCTCTCTGCCACGCAAGTGCACAGCCATCTCCCCAGCTGTCATTCTTCTGAACAAGAGAGTCTAGAATCAGCTTGTTGCACCAACACTTATAAAAGAACTGGGGCAGGGGGACTTCTGTGGCCAGTATACGTTTATTTATACCAGTGAATGTGGATAACTAAGTCTACACATTAAAGCTACCAAAGATAGATTGGTGAAACCAAAAGGTTATAATATATCCAGAGAAATATGCCTTTTTGCAAATAGTTTAGAGTATTTAATTTTTTTTTTCTGTGCTAGGAGGAATGTACCTTTTTTAATGCGTTCCTGGACTCTCCTAATAAATATATTCCTGAGCAACTTTTGGATGAAATAGTCTTTCTTCTAAAGAATTGCATCTTTACTGTTTCAATTTCCTTAAAATTTTTCTCCTGTAAGGTAAATGACCATCCAGCAGAGCATTAATAACAAAGAGTTTCACATGTCACACTCTTCATTGACTTGCAAATGCAATCATTCGTGTTCTCTCTTGACCGTAGAGGAATACGGTGCATTGCTTTTCAGCCTGCAATTCTCATCAGACAGTTGCGGAAAGAGCTAATTCTGTCCCTGATTCATATCTGGAAGAGCACTATTGAAAAATGCCGTATCTTGTACGTAAGTTATTAATCCTATCCTTCAACCGGAAGAGAAGACGCTACCTTTCTAACCAAGGTGCTAATAATGGAATTAAAGTCAGTGGAAGAGTCCGTATCAGAAAAAGGAGAAAATCTAAGTCCAAGAGTCAAACACCAATAGACAAATGACTCAAATCAGAGATATGCGTGAATTCAAAACAATGCTGTAAAAGTAGAATTATTTCCAAGTTTTAAAGAAAGATTTAAACATATTATGATTTTCTATATTCCTTAGAGAACCACCTCCTGGGCAGGGTTTGCAAAGCTGTGAGTGTCTCTGTGTATATTCTAACTTCGTGGCATATAGTTCAAAATTTGATTATGACATCTCAGAAATGAAACAGATCTAGTGATAGAAGATTACAAATGCCAAAATTATAGGTCACAACCAAAATTTTTTAAAAGAAATAAATTTGGTGAATTTGACCAAAGCATCCCAGTTGACTATCTGGACCAATTAAAACTTTTTCATCAAGTTACAGAGAACTGGAAAGAGAGGAGATAAAAGTATTAAAAAGTGACAAGTCCAGGAAAGGCCTGAACAGGTGATTTCATTATTGTTTGTTGTCTTGATCTTTCAG
Organism: Vicugna pacos; assembly: GCF_048564905.1. NCBI lineage: Eukaryota > Metazoa > Chordata > Mammalia > Artiodactyla > Camelidae > Vicugna > Vicugna pacos. Next base: position 34,148,836 of record NC_133009.1, read on the forward strand.
ATAAAATCCAGTGCGACTCATCTCTCAGTTAAGGGCACGACCAACAATAATGAAAATTTTCTGCTGGAAAAATGTTTAAAACAATAGCATTTCAAAGATCTCTCCATCTTTGGGGTTTTGGGAGAAAAAAAGAGAAATCTAATTGGAAAATAAAGACACACACACAAAAAACCCAAATCTATTTTAATACAAATTTACCAAAGAGTGTTTTTCCTTCCTAGACATTGTTGTAAGAAATTTCTTAGTCTCAAATTCAGTTTAAATCAATAATAAAAGATTATTGGGGAAAAAAATTAGGCTTTTTTTGGTTTTGTTTTGTCTTGTTTCATGAACTTCAGTTGCCCCTTGTTCAGCCCTCTTTAAAGCCTTTCCAATGAGGTCTTATATTTTTATTTAGGAAAAGCTGAATTTAGGATTTGGTTACAGTCTTTAGGCCAGAGAGATTTAAGTCTCTGATCCCCACTACTCTTTAGGAAACTCAGCTGAGACAGGGAGACTATTTGCACAATTACCTTTTTACATAACAGCTCCATGCCAGGAGTTTTGCTGTGAAAAATTCCCACCTTGTAATGTGTTCTGCTATTTATTCGTCTTCCTTTATGGCTCGTTCTCTAGTTCTGAATCATTACGTGTTAGAATTATGGTTTAGTTAGGTATAGCACTGCAGGAAATCATAACATCCCTTTTTGTATTTCCAGTATTAATTTTAATAAGACGTTCTCACAAAGTTGAAGCTTCTGAAGTAGGCCACTAGCGTCCCGATGCTAAATTTGCTGTCTTGAAAGGTTAGGGACATTCAGAAATGCCAGCAGTGGCTCAGGGTGGAAAGACACCATAAATCGCTCCTAAGGTGTGCCTTAGCACTCCGAAAAAAATGCACATATTCTGCAAGTCTGATACTCACTCCCCTGATGAGATTTATACTCTGGTGAAAGCAGACCTAGTAAGCGTCTGAATTCTTTTTCCTGTGCTAAAAGGAGAGACAATGTTAACAAATAAAGAATAAACCAGACTGCCTGATGTTAAAGGTCCAGGTCAGTGAGGCAGAGAACACCTGTCATATAAATGGCCTGGCTCCCTGCCCAGACAGCATCTCAGGCTGCAAACTCGGGCATGGTTATAAATTCCAGGCTATGTTTGCAAGATTTGCATGTGCTTGGAGGAGTGTGACCTAACTGGAAATGACTCACATTAGCCAAATTCACGTCCACATTAGCCAAACCCACCGACCAAATGAGGAACCACTAATGTGTAAAGAGAAATGTAAAATGACAAATCATTAATGTATAAAGAGACACGTAACTCCCAAGGAAAGTGGAACATTCGTTTCTTTTACTCAGGACAGGCGCTCCCAGCAGGAAAATCCTTATGAAAAGCAGAAAAATGATAGTTATATAATGATAAAAATTCTCTCTTAAGACTGGCGGTAACTGCAGCTGCGGGTGGGGCTGCCCTAACAGGGCTGAGGACGCAATAAAACATCCTCACTCTTTGGACTTTTATTTTTCTAAAGAGAATCTGGTTACAATTCCCCTTCTGTTCACACAGGCTTCTTTAGGTATATCCTCACAAAGTGAGAGGAGCCAAGTTTCGCTGATTCAAACCTCACGTGGACTCTCAGCGTGTGGCGGGCGCCCAGTGGCCGATCAAGGTGGAACTGAGGTGGCTGAAATGAACTTAAGGTCCATCTTCCGTCCACCGCACAAGCCCTCTCACTCACCTCGATCCTGTCTGGTTTCTAGAGAACCCTGGAGCTTTGCCAGTCAAGACTGAGAACCACTGGACTGAAGGAAGCAGGATCCTCTGGGGCCACAGTGATGAAACCTCATGTTCCCAGGGCTTAAAGCCAACGTCCCCTCATTCATGAAACAAGACGGGAATAGCCCGTGCCTGTCCCAGTTTGGGTGAACTAGTTCATGCTTTAGTACAGACCACTGTTAAATCACCATCACGTATTAAAGAGCTTGCTTTTCACTCATGTTCACGCTCTTCACAATTTTCCTGGGCTGTTTTTGTCCTTATTCAGGACTCCCCTACTCTCTGAACATTGCTGGAAACTTTGAAGAAGAAGAGGAGAGGATGTGGATACGCGGGCAGGCTCTAGAAACTTCCACTCAGAAGTCACTTGGGTTAATTCTGCTCACACGATCTTAGCCAAAGACACGAGGCCAAGGTCAGTCCCACAGGGGCAGGGCAGTGCTGCTGCGAGGAGGGGTTGTCACCGGAACACACAGCCTAATACTAACCTCTACTACAAACCTGAGAGGCGGTCAGGAGAAGGGCCAGAGTAGCTTAGGCAAAATGTTAGGGCAATTACCGTGTTTATACTTAGTTCCCTGTTGGAGGTGAGGAAGGGTCTGTGGTCATTTTGCAACACTTCCTAGCAACACAGCTTTATTTATCTTTTGGTGTCATCCCCTCAAGAGGGAAGTGGAGTGGACACAGGTCCAACAGTGTTAAAAGTAAGACATAGCAGCACTTGCTGAAGACTTTCTTGTTCCACTGAGTTTCATTTTGTTTTCTTATTTTCCTTATACGTTAAGTATGTTGAGCCTCTCACTGGTTCTGGGGAAAGAGCTGCACAATTTAACCAGAGCAGCATCTTAGAGATGAATGAAAACTTGCGGTGCACAGAGATCTGGGCCAGTTCGCAAATACGGAGTCCAAAGGTCTGATGTTGGGAACAGCATACTATGCCCTCCCACAGTCAGTCATCAATACTGCCGAGAATTTGACTACTGGAAGTAGGACGTATTTAGTGGACTGGTCAGTGTCCATCTATTCCTTAGACTTAAACACACATTTGAGTAAAAAAAAAAACATTGAGTTACATACTTTGCTGGATACCATAATTGTAATATATAATGTATATTGATACTGTCAAATTTTTTAAAAAGTAGTTTTCATCTGAGTTAATATTTTCAAAATATGACCCAAAGTGGTATTTCAGATTTCCCCTTCATGATCTGTGCAATACCAAGGGAGGAGAGAAGCCAGAGAAATTCATGTCCTTGGGTCCCAGGGCTCCTACCCTGCTTCAAATACAGGAGCTACACTTGTTCTTACCTGCATTGTTTTTATTTACATTTTTAAGTCTTCCAATTGAAGAAGGACACCATGGCTAAAACCAAAAACAAGTCAAAACAAAAATAAATGCAAATAATAAGTGAATTCCATTAACCTATAGAATGTGAAGGATTCTAAAAGAGTCTTATAGCAAGATGATTAAGACTGCAGCCTCCTCACAGACTTAGAAAACCAACTTACAGTTACCATAGAGGAATGGGGTGGCGGAAGAGATAAATTAAAAGTTTGGGATTAGCAGATACAAACTACTATATATAAAATAGATAAACAATAAGGTCCTACTATAAAGCATAGGGAACTATATTCAATATCTTGTAATAAAATCTAATGGAAAAGAAAAAATATATTATTTTGGAGAAAGAAAGACTCCAATCTCTGATGCTAGACTTCTTGGTTTTATATAAACTGGTTGGACATAGAGTAGATTCAAGACTTCTGCTCAGTTAGCCACTGATTTATTCAGAGAAATGGTAGACAATGCCCATTTTCAAGTTCATATTTACAAAACTACAGAACACACAAAAATGTTTACTAAATGTTACTAAAATGTTAATTAACATTTAGGGAAAGCATTGGAAACAAAATAAATGTCCAAATTAAAAGAAGACTTCAAACTTAGATTAAAAAAATAAAAGGTTAGCATAAAACATTAATTAATTGACATTACCAAATACAAGTAATTTTTATGTAACAAGAAAAGAAAAATGATGTATCATTTTTTCCAAACTCTTACAATATATGCTTTATCTGTATAGATAAACCATAGAAATAGTTATTTTATGTTGAAAAGTATTGTTTTGAAAATTCAAAATTCCTGTAGTTAAAAAAAAAGTTGGACAACTTTGTGTTTTTCTCTCATTCTTTATTTCTCTTTTTCCCTTCTTCTTTATTTCAAACCTTGTCTCAGTCAGCTCAGGCTGCCCTAGTAAGATGCTGCAGGATGGACAGTGTGAGCAGCAGACATCTGTTTCCTCGTGGTTCTGGAGGTGGGAAGTCCAAAATCAGAGTGGCAGCAGGGCTGGTTTCTGAACTCTTTCTGGTTTGTAGAAGGTCTCCTTTTTGCTGCTTCTCAGATAACCTTCGTTTGATGTGTAAATGTTGGGAGAGAGAGAAAGAGCTCTCTGGTATCTCTTCTATACGGACAATAATCCCATCCTATTAGAGTCTCATTTGACTGTAATTACTTCGTTAGGGGCCCCATCTTCAAATACAGCCACACAAGGGCTTCAGTGTTTGAATTTTGAGATGACGAAACAGTCCTTTCATAACACAGGGCAGGTGAGAATGGTGACGAAGACGGGTTCAGGGATGAACAGTGGAAGTCATCCAGAGCAGGACAGACAGATGCCAATGAATGGGTTAAAAGACTGGTGAAAATGGAGGCATTTAAAAAAACAAAAACAACTCTATAAGGATACTGAGACTGGGCATCCAGAGATATAATAGGGAAACTGTGGATATGTCTATTCTGGTCAGCAAAGCAAAAGAGCATTGCAGCAAGGAAGGCCTGAGTTGGATGCTGACATAGGACACAAAAAAAGAGAACTGAGAGTAGCTCCTGGGTTCTGCACCAGGGCCATTGGAGGCCACAGAGCAGTGTTTCCAGAAAAGAGGTCGTTTGTGCATTAGGAAGGAATTTTTTGAAGCAGAGTTGGTCTTCTCTGTATAAAGTTATTTATTTTGTGATGCTAGTGTCATTACAACTATGATACTTCACCCAAAGATAATCATATTTAAAATATTAAAAATTAATGAAGATTAACTTGCTCTTTGGTAAGTAGCACGAGAATTTGTCCAATATAGGTGCTTCCTTGGCATGATAAGGAACTCCTGTAAATTAAATGCTAATTAGCACAATCAGCTCACAGTGGTTTAAAAAATAGACGCTTGCTTTGAAGAAAAGAATGACAACAGATTCACTAGAGCTAATTTTAGATTCTGGGGGTGACTAAAAATACCTGCTTTTATCGAGAAAATGAGAAGACAAACACAGACTGGGAGAAAATATTTGCAAAAACGTATCTGATAAAAGACTGTTATCCAAAATATGCAAAGAACTCTTAAAAATCAACAATAAGAAAACAAACAATCCAACTAAAAAATGAGCCAAAGAGCTCAACAGACACCTCACTGAAAAAAAAGATATACAAATGGCAAATTAGCACATAAAAATGCTCCCAGCGTATGTCACCAGGGAAATGCAAATTAAAACAGCAATGAGACAGCACTGCACACATACTAGGAAGGCCCACATCCGGAACACTGACAACAGGTACTAGAGAAGAAGTGGAGCAATAAGAACTCTTATTCATTGCTGGTGGGAGTGCAAAACGGTACAGCCGCTTTGGAAGACAGTCCGGTGGCTTCTTACAAAAATAAACAAACTGTTACCATCCGACCCAGCAATCATACTTCTTGGTGTTTATGCAAAGATTTGCAAACTTATGTCCACACAGAAATCTGCACGCGGATGTTTACAACAGCTTTGTTTACAACAGCTATCTTCATTCTTATTCTTTTTGTTTTCAATATATTAAAAAGCAACATAGTACAAATGCTGTGGTTAATGTTAAAAATGATCCAAATTTTTCAAGGCATGAATTTTTATAAACAAATTCTACCATGCAAGGGAAACAGCATCTTGATACATAAAAGTTATGTTAAACAAGATTTTTAAAATTTTAAATCAGGAAGTGTGTAAGACTAAATTCTTTCAAATGTTCAAACAAAAACAAAAAAGGAACCTGTACAATCTCCATAATAAAATTGTCCTTCTACACATATCCTGGGCACTTCAAAAGATGTTAAAATTTTAAAAGTTTGAGTGACAGAAGGAACACTTAAAGGTTTTATGAACCTTTTCCCCCAAAATAATATATACTTTTATTAAAACATTTTACCATTTTATATGACTATGCAAGATGTCCTTCACTGGGTGAATGGATAAATAAACTGTGGAACAACCAGACAAAGGAATATCATATATCACTAAAGAGAAATGAGCTATCAAGCCATGAAAAGACTTAGGGGAACCTTAAGTGCATGTTAGTAAGTGAAAGGGGCTAATCTGAAAAGGTTACCTACCAGATTCCAACTACACGACATTTTGGAAAAGAGACAAAACTATGAAGACAGTAAAAAGATCAGTGGTTGCCATGTGGGTCAAGGAGAGGGAAGGATGAATTGGTGGAGCACAGAGGATGTTTAGGGCAGTGACACTACTCTGTATGACACTACAGTGGTGGATACCTGTCTTCAGATATTTGTCCAAACCCGTAGAAAGTACACCGCCAAGCGTGAACCATAATGCAAACTATGGGCTTTGGGTGATTGTCTTGTGTCAACATAGACTCATCTGCTGTAACACACGCACCACTCTGGTGGGGGATGTTGGTGATGGGGGAGGCTGTGCATGTGTGGGGCAGGGAGCATGCGGGCTATCTCTGTACCTTCTGCTCAATTTTGTTGTAAACCTAAAGCTGCTCAAAAGATTAAGTCTATTTAAAAAAATTGTTAGTGTCAAGCTCTCCATGACAACATTTAATAAACTCTTTCACCAATATAGCCTGGTATCATTTCCATTAAACTTAAAATCTCTGCCTATGACAATCCTTCCAAAATGGAAGAACCAAGTAGAAACAGCAGAGGAAAACCAAAAAACTACCCTGAAGGTGATTTATAAACAAATGCCATGAAATTGAATGCATAATAGTCCTCCAAGAAATGACTTTGTAAACCAAGGAAATTATGGCGCCATTAATTCTGCTAAGCACAACCAAAATACCTGTCACCAAGTTGTTCTATTACCCAGTGGATTCTGTACTATGACTTCAAAGTAGCTATTGTATCATATTGCTAAATAGTTTTGGGTGTCAAACTTTCAATTAGAATATACTGATGTTGTTTACAATTTTACATGACAAAAATAGTAAGCATTTTAATAAACATTTATTATAACTATGTATCCTGTATTTTTTATTTATTAAAATGTATCTCATACTTTCAATGACTATGTAAATAAATGCACAAGTTTCATTATGTTACAGTAAGTAGGTCTAAGCATTTTAAATACCAATAGATATTTTCCTTAATCAATTTATGTCTAAATACATAGCCAAAAGCAAAATTTAAAACAAAATGTTGGACCATCTTGAGAAAGAATAAGCGTGATTTTTTTCTGTTTTTGCATGTTTCCTAAATAATAAAACCATTTGTTAGGAAAGTGGGATCAAGGAATTAAAGTTACAAGTACTTATTATTTCCTCTGATAGTGTGTATGAATGCAGTTAATTTTAAAAATACGTATTTTCCAGAACCCCAGAGTCAGCAAGTATACTTATTTTTTTAATGAGAGCTCTTTCTTAACAGAAAAAAAAATGAGAGAAATAAAATTGTTCTCATAGAGGAACTAATTAACATAAAGTAGGCCTCAGGGACTGCAAGTGTTACATGAAGTAAAGGCAGCTTGGAAGAACTAATTAGGATTTGTTATTTAAACAGTACTGGCTGAAATATACTTTGAATAAATACATTTTTAGAAACCTTTCCCTTTTATGTGACTAGCTTACGGATAAGCTCATTTGCTCATGTCACTAATTTTTGAGTCCTTTAACTTTAAATGGTATAGGCTAAATACTAAAATATTTGAAGATTTAAAACAAAATGTATCTTTTCATATGATTAGTTAAAATATAATATTCAAATTTTCTTTTGTTTTTTTAAAATTTTAATTGCGGTGCAGTCAGTTACAATGTGTCAATTTCTGGTGTTCAGCACAGTGTCCCAGTCATGCATATACATACATATATTCATTTTCACATTCTTTCATTTAAAGTTATTATAAGATATCAAATACAGTTCCCTGTGCTATACAGAAGAAACTTGTTCATTTTTAATCTATTTTTATATATTATCTATTTTAAATCTATTTTTATATTTATAGATATATATTTTTAAAATCTATATATAGGCTAACATCTGCAAATCTCAAACTCCCAAATTTATCCCTTCCCACCCCCTTTCCCCAGAAACCATAAGATTGTTTACTATGTCTGCAAGTCTGTTTCTATTTATAGATGAGTTCATAATGTACTTTTTTTTCTTTTTTTTTTAGATTCTACATATGAGTGATATCATATCATAATTTTCTTTTTTTCCCCAGCTTACTTCACATAGAATGACAATCTCTAGTTCCATCCATATTGCTGCAAATGGCATATTTTATTCTTTTTTATGGCTGAGTAGTATTCCATTGTATAAATATACCACAACTTCTTTATCCAGTCATCTGTCAATGGACATTTAGGTTGCTTCCATGTCTTGGCTATTATATATATATTGATGCTATGAACATTGGGGTGCATGTGTCTTTTCAAATTAGAGTTCCCTCTGGATGTATACCCAGAAGTGGGATTGCTGGATCATATGGTAAGTGTATTTTTAGTTTTTTGAGGAATCTCCATACTGTTTTCCATAGTGGTTGCACCAAACTGCAATAAAATAACACATATGAAAATTACCATTCTCCTTGTAAAGAACTGTATTTTTTTTAAGAATTGTCTTCTATTGTCCTCTAGCCATGCGACTTTGATCAATGTGAACCAATACTTCTTATGTCTTGTCTTTTTGATGATAATCATTCTAACAGCTGTAACTTTCTGCCTCTATCAGGTATGAAGTGACATCTCATTGTGGTTTGGATTTGCATTTTGGCCTGACAATTGTTGATATTATTGATATTGGGCACTTCTTCATGTACTTATTGGCCATTTATATGTCTTCTTTGGAAATCTGATTATGCAGGTATTCTGTCCATTTTTCAATCAAGTGGTTTTCTTGCTATTGACCTTTATGAGTTTCTTATATATTTTGATATTTCCCCTTATCAGATAGATGGTTTGCAAATACGTTTTTCCAGTTTCATAGGTTGTTTTTAATTTTGTTGATTTTTAATTTTGCTAAACTTTAATACCTCTCTTATTATCAGTTCACTCATATTTCTTTTTGTAACTCTCATACCAAAGTATCTGAAGTCATATTTACCTAATGTTCTTGATAGTGAGATTTAAATTGATACTTTATTCTTTGCATTTTTCTCTATCATGTGAGTGTATTTTATGTTTTAAATAAACATTTAGCATTTGTGAAAAAGTTCTAGCCTCGTAAGTTTTAAATGTTACTCATAATCCACTATGAAGAGTAGTTTTCTCTAATAGAAGGTTGAGATGTCTTTGTTCAAAGCCCATAATCAGAAAGGTCAAGCAAAATTAGTAATTGCAGTTGTATTTATAAGATGTTAAACAATTACTCACAGGTAGTTTAATTTGAGTACCTTTGTGCTATGCGGAGATTAATCTCCCTCTTGAATGTGTGGTGTAGATTGTTGTTTGTCAGTTGATTGTATAATTGAACGGTTTAATCACTCCTTGTCTTTATTGAAGGAAGAGCTGGAAATGAGCTTCTAAGAAGTCTAAATTTAGACACTAAGTTTTATCTGTAACATTAGAATATCTTTTTTATTAAATCATCACATCCCTATACGTGTGCACACCCATACACACCAAAAAATGGAGTTTAGGTTAATGAATAAGGCCAAATTAAAACTATCATCTTCAAATTTGCAAAGAGACTAGAACTTAACTGTTCTCACCACTAAAAGAAATGATAATACTGTGATGTGTTGGAGGAATTAATTAAAGCTATGGTGACAATCATATATTGCAGTGTATAAATGTAATAAATGCTGCACACCTTAAATTTGCACAGTTTTATATGTCAATATCTCAACTGAAAAAAATTTAAAAAGAAAACACATAAAACATACACAGCACATATACAAACTAGACTAGTATTGTTAACCTTTAGGACAAATTCCAATGTCAAAATTGTGATACTGTGTAGGGAAATATTTGTACTAATAAGGTAACTTTGGGTAATTTTGTTCATTTTGAAGTACTATACTTAAAATGTAAATTATTTCAAGTATTTTATTAGGCATTTATTTTGTTGAAGTGTATAGATAATAATCATTTTACTTCTTTCTTTGTAAAAATAGTATTTCACTAAAGTTTATCTCTGGTGCTAGTAACACTACACAAACTTAAACTTTGGAGAACAGAAACTTCCCCAACAAGGACATGGAAATGAAATGATGTAACTAAAACACACAAACATCTTAGATGTTTTGATTTCTGTTCATATATTATTAATCTTTGCTTCCTTTAAGTATACGCCAAAGATCTTCTGAGTCATGAAGTTGAGTAGCTAGCTAATATATATTCAATATTTGGTCTACTTTCTTCTCTTTTTTTTTTCTCATGTGGAATTTCACAGGTTTTGTAATATTCTGATACCATTTTGTGTTAATTTTCACTGTGATTTCCTCTCTAGCCCAGTATTTATTTCAGGGCGTAGTATTTAGTTTTCAACAGTATGTTTACTTGGTATGTTTATTTCTTTTTTCTTCGAGGTCCTATCATTTTATGATGTTCATTTATCTTGTTCAGGACTCAGTATAACTTTTCAAAATTAAAAATCATTCTTTGTCTCTAGGAAAGTATCTCTATCACAGTGGAATGTGTACTTTGCCCCATTTTCTGTACATTTTTATTTTGTAAAAGTCATTTTAGTAACATGGACAATCAACTCATTTTGCCTTCCCAAACTCTGATCCACTATTTGTCTTTCTCAGTCTGACTTATTTCACATAGTATAATACTCACTATGTCCAGCCATGTTGTCACAAATGGCAAGATTTTTATCCTTTTTGTGGCTGAGTAATATTCCATTATATATATTCTACATCTTTCTCCATTTATCTGTTGACTGGCACTTAGATTGATTCCACATTTCCGCATCTTGGCTATTGTAAATAATGCTGCAGTGAACATAGGGCTGAGTATATCTTTTCTAATTAGTGTTTTTATTTTCTTCAGATAAAAACACAGTGGTGAAATTGCTGGAGCATATGGTAGCTCTATTTTTAAGTTTTTGAGGGATCTCCATGCCATTTTCCACAGTGGCTGCACTAATTTACATTGCCAGCATCAGGGCATGAAGGTTCCCTTTCTTCCCATTCTCACCAATAGTTGTTATCCTTCTGATAAAAGCCATTCTGACAAGATGCGAGTATATATAATTGTTGAATAGTATTCTGGCATTAGATGTGCCAAATTCTAGCCAGATATCCTGGATGTTGAAACTTACTCTGTTGTTGTAACATTATGATTTACCCATTATAAATAATGCTAAAATAAATATGTCTGTACACGTATTTCCATAAATTTGTAGGAAAAATTCTGTAGAATAAATCTTTATATATAAAGTAGCTGGGGTTTAAGGAATGTGCATAATTATTTTTTGCAGACACTGCTTAATTGGGATCCAGAAAGCTTGTGGTAAAATGTCTTCTCGTTCATTGAGACTCAGAGTGTACTACTGCTCCGCAGTATGAAGAATCTTCTAAATCTGTGTTCTCTGATGCTGGGGGAGGTCATTTATGTGTGTCCATTGAATCAAGTGTATTACTTACCTTATTCAAGTCTTCCCTACCTTTTCTGATTTTTTTCCTTTTTACAAATAATTGGGAAAATAGAATTAAAAAAACAAAATCTCCTCTCTACCCAGAAAAATCCCTCCACAAAGGTAAACGAGAAAGACAGTTTTATTATTGAACGTGTAGTACTAAAGTAGACACGATGTGCATTACCGGAAGTCACCTAGAATATGCAAAGATGCAAAAAGCCAAAACCTGACCCTTTTATATGTCAAGCAGGTGCAACTCATTATATACATGTCCTCAAGGTAAACAATTAGTCCCCAAGAAAGAGGACCTGATGCTTGTCACCCATAGTTCACCCTAGATTTACCCGGTAACTGGGAAGATCTCCTGTGTTAGCTAATTGACTTTATCCAAAGGAAAAACAAACTTCTCATTTTCGTAACAGGAGATAGTTTGGGAGTGGGGGGTCTAAGTCAGGTCATAGCCTCCCACGGAAACTGTGAGGTAGGGGCACTTTCCGCTTTCATGATTACATTTCAAAAAGATAGTTCCTAAGTCCTTGAGAAAGACATTCTTGCATCTTAAAGCTGTAAAGAGGCTCATTTCACTTTTTAAAAGATTTACATACATTTCGAAGGGAGAAAAAAATAACTCACTTGTCCCCTAAAGTAAATGTTCTCAGAAAAGTGGGGAGGGTGGACTCTTCTCTTATTTTCGAAGGAAGAATTAAGCCTCTTCCTTTTAATTTGTATCTGCCCTTATAATGGCAACGACTGAGAGGAGTTTATAGAAACCTCTTACTGTATCTCCCATTTATTTTTTGGTCCAAGATCTGTTTTCATTCTTTTACGTGTGTTCTTTTGTGTGTGTGTGTTCGCACCTTCTTGGTATTGTTGAGTCTTTCTGGTGAGTTAATTTATAAATGTGTATTAACAAACTTTGTTGCTAATAACACATTGGTTTTGAAAGTCAATTTTATACTATGTAAATATATTTTTCCAGCTTCTTTTTATTATAATTTGCAATTTTTATATTTTTCTAACATTATAATTTCAAATATTTCAAGTTTATTTGTACTGAATAAAATATATAGCTGATATTTTCATGCAGAAATTTTAGTTCCATTACTTTGGGATTACTTATATACTTGGACTTTGATTTCTTTCTACCATTTTATCTTCTGCCTTCTGTGTATTCTATATTTTAAATTTTTATTTTAAAGATTTGAAAACATACATAAAAGTCATACAACATAAACATGTTTCATCAATTACTCAATCAAAACCTGTGTAACACTATTTAAGTCAAGAAACAGAATACTTCCAGCACTCTCAGAACCCCCACCCCCTTCCCTGTGTTTCCTTTTCCACCACAAACCTCCCATCAAGGCTACAAAACACCTGTCCTTTGAATTTTATGATAGCCATGTCCTTGCCTGCTTTGTTTTATAATTTTACTGCATAAACATTCATCCCTAAAAATTGAGTTTTTCTCTTTTGCACTTTATACAAGTAGAACCAAACCCTGTGTATTCTTCTGCATTTCACGTTTATTTTTTTCTCAACATATTTTAAAATTCACCCTTGATACGTGAGCAGCTGTAGTAAGTTCATTTTTATCTTTGTGTCATGTTCCATTGTGGAGAGAGAGACAGCTCATTGATCCTTTGTCCTGCTGATCAATATCTGAGCTGCTCTCAGTCTGAAGCTACTGTGAAGGGCTGTTAGAACACCGTTTTCCTGTATCCTGGTGCTCACAATCCTGATTTCTGTAGCATCTGTACACGGGAGTGGAAATGAAGGATCCCTAGTCACGCAGGACTTCGAATTTCCCAGATGTGGCCACATCGTTTCCCAAAGCAGCTTTGCAGGAGTGCTGAGTCCTCAGCAGCGGGCAGGACTGTCAGGTACCGGCAGCCCTTCGTGTTGTCAGACCTCAACCACTGGACTCGCTGTCGTTTGCACAGGCTATGCCTATGCTTGCGGCAAGTCCCTTCGGAATATCTGAGTCACCACAATTTGCTACCGCCACACACACACATTAGAAACGGGGCGGGGGGGGGGCAAACATGGACCCTACGGAGCATCGGCGACGGCGCGGAGCGGCCGGAGCTCGCGGAGCCTGCAGGGGGCGCCCGCCCGTCAGGCCCCCGTCACCGCGGCGCGGCGATCCGCGAGCGGCGCCCAGAGCCACTCCCCGTGTCGCGCCTCTGCAGCCCTTCCCGTTGAGAAATAGGGACTATTTGCCAATATTTAATCTGGGTTGGATTCATTATTTATCTTGGTCAGGAACAAAATGTGGGCTTTTTCAGAGTTCAGGCTTCTGCCTTTGTTTACAGCAATCTAGCTGTGAACATAAGACGATGGCTCATGAATCCCGCGATTCTAAAGTAAAATTAACCAAATAAATGTTCATTTTTATTTTATTTTTGTTTTCTCTCCATACTACAAAATTCTACCGAACATTGGTGCAAAGGAAATAATTGTAAAGCTACAAGTGACACTAACATTGACAACAGCTAATTTTCCTCCTCCATTCTGTAGACCTTCACACTGCTCTTCCAAAGCCTGAGAGTCATCTTATTTTCCAGAGCAATGCTAATTTAAAGTCAGACTTTGAGTTAGACATTTTACATTTTATAATGAGTAACTTACTTAGAACATGCTATATTTAAAAACTAATATTCTACCTTAATATAAACATGATATTAATATACAAATGTAATACAGCTATAAGTGCATTGGACAATGCTGGTTTTGTAATTCTGAACGTGCAAGTGTTTATGAAAAGAAATGAGTTGTGATGCAGACAATAGTTGCCTTTATAAGAGAAAGCTGTAGACATTTTTCAGAACTTACTCAGCATTATGATGTGTATACATCAACAGCTTTTAAAAACTAAAAGTAATGCTGTGCTAATTAAAGTGATCTTCAATATAAAAACATGAATGCATCATTTGTGCAGAAAGTGGAGCACAATGCTTTAAAAAACTGAAAAAAGTTTTGGAGCTGTTGATAAAATATTTTGGGTAGAAAATTAGGTAGAAAATGCCTCAAACACATTTCCAAAAAAGGGGTGGTGTGGGTTACTTACGTTAATTAGTAAGCAGTCATAGACTAAGAACAAAAGTCTGTTTAGGAATTATGTTCCTTTGCTTTTGAAAGAAATGCATCAACCATTGTTAACGTTTTCAAAGTAGTTTGGTTTGGGATTGTCTCAAAATCAAAGTAAAAACCATATAATAGTTTGCATGCCTTAACTGAGTCAGTTCTTTTAGCTGGTAAGTGCAAGCATTTCAAAAGACAATAATTTAACTTTTTTGAGAAGGAGATATGTGTAGACTCTGAATTTAGATATGAATCTAAATTCTCACTAAGCAAATACACCTGTAACAATTTTAGTAGCCCTTAATTTAAATTCCTGTTTTACTACGAGCTTTTCTTAAATGTCAGAACTTGATTGAATGACCCTTTACATGCCCCCATACCACCTTTTCCTTGCCTCATCCTAGCCCTTATCGCACACTGCACCCTCTTTTTACTTTTTCTTACCACATGATAAGCTCAGTATATCTTGAATACCTCTGTATCTCCAGGCACATAGTCGGCAATCAATAAATATTTGTCAACTGAACACGTGAATGAGCTTTTGGCTGGAAATGTTAGAATATCCTATGGAATTATTCATTAACTTTTGAGTCACTCATGGGTTTAGGAAATCACTACATAAATAACCTGCTGTTTCCTTTGACATGTCTGCATCCCTTTATTTCTCAGCCTGACAAGTTTTATTCATCATTTAGGACTCCTCCAATAAACCTTCCCTGGTGCTCCCAAACAGATTTTGTTCCTCTTCTATTTCCCCAAAACATTTTGTTCCAAACTGAATCCAAGAACATCTTATTCTGTACCCACCACCAAGCTAGAAACTCAGGTCAGAAGCCTCATGATCTTTTCACTGTAGGAATTTGAACAGTGCCCTATAAGTACTCGTGATATTGGACTTTTGTGCATTTTATGGGTTCCGTGCGTTGTATTTAAGATGAAGCACCTCCAGAACCTTGTTTTTCATCTTTGGGGTCCTACATATTATACTTCCTGATGTATCTGCTTCTACTATAGTATTGGACAAGAACAGACTCCTGGGTGACTTGTTTTCCTCAATGCAGATATTATTATTCACTATCAATACAATATTAATCTTAGTAACAACATACCTATATAAAATTAACTAAGACTTATTTTAACTGTTAAGTATGTGAGTCAGGATGCTACAAAAATAGGCTTTGCAGGAATGATACTGTAGAGATATACTGAATTTAGTCTGGAATTTCTAAACGGAAGCAAACAAGCCTCAGAGTAGCCTTATGGAGTGATAAAATGACCTTAATGGATTTAATTAACTTACCCTATAAGAAATGAAAATTAAGGAATCATTCTTGTCTGAACTGAGCTATTAACATAGTTTTAACTGCAGTCTTTATGGCCAGAAAGTCTTAGAGCAGATGGTAAATTTATAGTCCCTTTGCCCCTACGGAGAAGAAAGAAGGAGAAAATATAGTGCAGGAACTGTATGTGTTTCATGAATAAACTCAAAGCGCAAATTGTTGGAACCTTTTCTAAATGGTGTATGAAATGCACCATCTTTATTCTCAAACTATATAAACAACACATTTTTTATGCTTTGATAAAACTTCCCATAAATAAGAAAAAGAAACTTGTTCTCTGAAATACTAGCAAGGGTCTTACTAGAATAACTCAAAGAAAGAAATTAATGTGTATCTTGTTTTCTAATTAATTTTAAATATATAAACATGAATATATATAAGCATTATGTATATAAGTATGAAATACATTTCCCTAAGCTATTATTTCACCACATGCAAAGTGAGAACTGTATTTTGACTGTGTACTTTGATCTGAATCATCCCTGATACTTACGACCATGATTTTAGGCTTGGAATTCAGATCCTGTCTTAAGGAGTATCAGAGAGACCTCTCTTGGCTGTGTGGCCTGAGTCTCAGACTCACTCCCAGCCAAAACAAGGCAGGCTCTCTGGTCTACCGAGGGGACTTCCTGGAAGGAGGGCTCTGCTGCTGTTTGGAAACCAGTTAAATCTTAATGAGAAAGGCAAGGCAAAGGATGACGAGGATAGATCTGTCAGTGGAATTGGAGGTCCTGCCTCTAGGAGATAATTCAGTATTCATATTCTGGTGGCCAGTAGCTTTGCTGGATGTTCAGGTGTATTGGCTCTGTGTGACTGAACGATAAAGAATGCCTCTGAGTTGATCACACTGTTATGGTTAAGAAAAAAAAATTCCTGCTCAGAACAGTCAGTTATGGTTAAAAAAACAAAAATCAGCACTGGATGGGAGATTCAGTTCTGGACATATTTGGGGGAATTTAGCAGAGCAGTAAAGTGGGCCAGGGAAGTGTCCACCAAAAGGAAAGAGGAAGGAGAAGGAGAAGGAAAAAGAGAGAAGCCACCGCCAAGTGCCAGCCCACTGGGGCCCGGAGTCCTGAGCACAGGCCCCTCTGTGCAGCCGGCTTCCTGACTTTGTAGGGTGAGCAGCCTTCGGATGTTCACCCACAGAGCAAAGGGCTGTGAAGTAGCATTCCCCTTGTACTGATTAGGTGACCAATGTGATGAGGAATTGCACCCAATGACAATGGGAACTAAAGCCTATGAAAGTGGCTCTGGGTAGAATTCTCCAGGGGCAGAGGCTGGATCAGAGCCGGTAAGCGCATTACACCTGGCCTCTTGCTAGCAGCCTCAGGGGCCGATAAAGTGGGCTTGATACGTACTCTACTCTCGGGTCATTTATTCAGCAACTGAAGTAACCTGTAGCTGAAGGTCTGGGAAAGTGAATTCTCTAGCGATTCCCCCCACCCCACTTTGAGATACCTCTTCTGAGTAAAACACGCACTCGGCTGGCACCGGGGGGGGGGGGGGCAGAAGCTGGGAAGAAAAGACAGCATTGTGTACGGAAGCCACGCTTCTTCTCGCCCTCAGATCTGTGGCCTCGTTAAAAATTGAAATAGGCAAGTGAAAAACGTGTTACTCAAAAGAAGTATTAAATAAGGTTTAAAGGCTAAACAGATACATCCAAAATTGAACATGAGGGAGACTAACACGGGGGCTGAGCCAGGACGTCTTCTATGATTGGAAAGTGGAAATTAGGGGTTGGAAGAGGGTGAAATCACACAACAATACACATTTCTCACCGCCCCCCGCCAAATGGTTTATTTCGTTTTGCCTGATGGAGGCATCTCAGGTCAGAGTTTAAAGTTACTTTTATCCAAGGACGATTGTGTATAAGGCTTAGTGCTAAGCAAATGAAACATATTAATACATCTAGTGTCTTTGAAGGAAAAGACGTTTGTTTCTACTTTAGGGGTAATACTGAGAGTTCTATGGGTTTGTAGTTTAGGACACTCATTACTGCACTATAAAATTGTGGTATGCACCTATAGTATTTTCTTTATAGAAGTAGTAAAAATACTCTTTCCACAGAGAAAAATAATTTCAGTATAAATCAGTTTAATAAGTTCTATAGTCTGGTTAGGGCAGCAATTATTAAAATTGTAGCTCAAAAGATTTTTTTTTCCAGAAGAAATGCATACATTTCCTGAAGAATTCTACATTATGACCTATGGAGTGTGTGTTTTGTGGGCGGATGTGCAAACATGTAAAAGAAGAAAAATGCAAGGGAATAAGTTACTATTATTGTAAAATTAACTCTAAAACCGTCACATTTTCAAATGTGTCCTCAGTGATGACTAATATTTTTGTTTAAGGAATCTGATTACAGCAGCCATTATAATTCCTTTTGTCCCTATAAACTTGATTACATAAATTCTCATCACTATGTTGTTTCATACAAGAAGTGGAAAAATCTATTCCTTTTAAAGTACTTGATACAATATACTTCTTTAACAGTGCAATGCTGAATTAATTCTAATATATATATATTATATATATTCTAATTCTAATATATATTTTATATATACATATATAACATATATATATTCAATGCCCTTTAGTCTATGGTATGCTGTTAAGTAGTATATAAATTTAAATAAATATTGCCCTGAAATTTTAGAGATTTATAATACAAAGAGAAAAAAACCTGACTATACATGAGTGTCATCAATGAAAAATATCTACATTAGACAATAGAGAATTTGTTTTTCAATCATAATCTAGAAGGACATGATAGACCTTTACTCCCACAGTAACAAGAAAACATACATTTTTTTTTAAAAGGATCAAAATGATAATTTCTTTGGCGTTAGGAAAGCAAATGCATATGGTCACGTCTGTTCTTGTGACGTCTGGATTCTGGAGCCCTGAAGGAACTGAATCTTCAGGTTGAAGTCCCAGCAGCAGCTCCACCTCTTCTCGGCTGAACCAGCAACAAGATCAAAGACCTCAGCACCTTGACGACCAAACAAAGGTGACCACGTTTTAATCAAGGCTGCTGCCCTGCGTCAACTTTTCTAGATTCTTGAAGGAATCTGAGTGATCAGCCCAAGGCTGTTATAGTAATACAGAGGAAAATGCTGGCACTTTCTGGACACACACACACACAAAAGCAAAATATGTTCTTGTCCACTCTATGCTTTCATAGGCAATGTGTTGACTACAGTAAATTAGGCAGCTGCAGAAGCAGCAGGACCATGAGACACGTGGTTGAAAGACAAGACCAGCAGGTAGCAGCAGACCCACATATCACTGGGATGATGGGCAGGTGACGAGCACGTAAAATAACTTTTATAAACACGTTAAAGAATTTGCAAGACGAGATGGTAGAATGGGAGAAAAACTGGTGAATTTATTAAAAGCAACAATACTTCGAAGAAAACACTGAAGAGCAGAAATTCTAGCCCTGAAAATTATGGTATCTGAAAAAATGCACTAAACAAAATGCTCTTACAATTTAATTTTTTCAAGTTGATATGAACTGACCGTTGAAATTTGACTGAAAATTTTAAATGCTTTTGCTGTGTAAAACTTATTTCACTGTCTGACTTATTTCACTAAGCATAATACTCTCTAAGTCAATCTATGTCATTGCAAATGGCAGAATTTCATTCTTCTTTATGGCTAATATTCCATTGCATGTGCATGTGTATGTGTGTGTGTATATATATCTGTTCATCTGTTGATGGATGTTTAAGCTGCTTCTACATCTTGGCAATTGTAAATAATGCTGCTATGAACATTAGAATGCATGTATCTTTACAAATTAGTGTTTTCGTCTTCTTACGAAAAATACATCTTAATTTTAAGTAAATTATTTTAACTTTGATTAAAATTAAATTACTGATTTTTTAAAAATTCTGATGGAGTAAAGAAAATGTGTGGACAGTCCAGATGTTAAGTCACACTAAAAACAGTCATTTATTTCAGCATGCACTAATAAGAGATTAATTAATTCAGAACCAACCTCCTGCTGAAGGCATTGAGAAAAACTGGATTAAATATTTTCTTAAAAACCCATAATGGGTAGCAGCTGGGAAAGGTTCCAAAGGAAAATGTCCCAGGGATGTGAGCTCAGCACAGAGAACTGCGTCTCACCTGGGGCTTTGAGGATGCTGGGAGAGGGGATGGAGTTGTAGAATCCGAGCCGGGCTGTCAGTCATCTCGCTGCTCCAGGGTAGGGGCTTTGGAGCTCGGGCCCTGCTGAACAGCAGGTGTATTGGGAGGGGAAGCAGCAGAAACTTTACTTGTGGTTTGAATCTGAAGGAAGTCACCCTACAAAGAAAGATGTACAATAACTCAGTTGTGTTTTCGCAAACAGAGATGTGCTGTACTACATAGCAAATAGAGTTCGCACTACCGTGTTGTGCACTTAAAAAATCTGTGAAGAAGATAGATCTCATGTTAAATTTTCTAACCTCCCTTGTGAAAAAGGGGCACGAGGAAACTCTTGGAGGTGATGGTCATTATCTATTACCTTGATTGTGGCGATGGTTTCATGAGATGAGTGTTTGCACATGTCCAAACTCATCAATTGTATACATTAAATATGTGCAGCTTTTTGTATATCAGTTATACCCCAATAAAGCTGTTTAAAAAAAAAGAAGCCACCCTGTGACTGCAGTTCAAGTTGAATTCTTAAATATGGTTGGTGTTACCCCAGATTGCTAGTTCTCCAGTGGAAATAACTATAAGCCATCTCTGGAGGAAAATGATATCACTGCAGAAAGCACCTAATCTTGAAAAATAATATTTCAAATATAAAGTCTGAACTATAATAAAAAGATAACTGGTCATAATAGAAAAAAGCAAAGACAATACAAAATTAACTGATAGGGGGGAAAAAAAGAGGAAACCATCGCAGACTATTGGAGTTGTAAACACAGATATTGAAATACATGATATTTCAGACTATCACATACTTCAAAGACAATGAGAACTAAAGTCTAGGCAATAGACCCCAAAGACGAAGTTGGCTCCTCCGGGGGCAACGAGACAACTGGCAAGGAGCTTGGAGCTCTTAGTTTTCATCTTTAGTTCATACTGTGGTGCAGAATAAAGCTTAGGAAGTTTAAATATGTAAATATTATATAAAACTGGACAACTCTGAGCACAGAACAATTCTAGTTTAGATGGGATAATACGTTATCTTCTTGAACTTATGAACTTCATCATGAGACAGATTTGCTCTTTGAAGGAAGTCCCTAAAGTAAGAAGACACAGCCTGCTCATTGTTTCCCCCGAGTGGTTGTGGCACAAAGTCTCAGCGGTGGACTTGCTGGCATAACCAGAGGTTGTCTCGTCAGTCCTTTTTACATGGCAAGGTGACAAAATATTCCAGTCCGATGAATATGTGTTTTTATTCCTTGAATGAGTATTTCTTGTGCACACTTTGTGCCAAGCACTGTGACGTCTGCTCGGAGACCTCAGCAGATAAACCCTAGACCTTGTGGATTCCATAATCTCACAGGGAAAATACATAGTAAAGAAGTAATTCCTGGAGGCTCCCACAAGTTAGGGCATCACCATGATCAGGTACACCAGGAAATGTATGGCGCTTGAATGCACTCCACAAGGTTGATTATTTTCCCCTCTGAGTACATTGAAATAAACATAGCTGTTATTGCTTGGATGAGATGGAAAGAGAAATAAGTTTGTTTGTTTGTTTTTCCCCACCAACATAATGCTCATCTATGCTAACGGCAGGAGCAGTACACTGGAACATCCAAGATGCTGCTGATCACACAGCGACGCTTGCCAACAGTTCAGATGCTGTGCATTTCAGCAGCTTCACCTTCCTGGTAATCCTTTGCTTCAGTAACCTTTAAGATGAGTTTGCATTCTCTGTGTGCTCACTATCTAGGTGATGAGGGAACTCATCCAGCAAGTGTGCAGCACGGTGAGCAGTAACCTATCAACGGACAATACACAGAGAAGACCATCTGTGTCCTCAACACGCAGGGGGCACCACATCTCCATGAATCTGCTGTGATTGCGGGGCTAGCAAGAATGTTATTTTTATTACTATCACTAGATGTATCTCCTCTTAACCATATTTAAGAGAACCTAAAGCAACCTCTATCTGAAAGCATATTACAAAACTTATATTTATTGCTCAAACAGAAACAAAACTATTTAAGAAACAATACCAGCCGCTAGACATGAAGGGGTTACTGAGTTAGGTAACTGATTTTTCTCTAAGTTTTCTGATACCTTAGGAAAAAGAAAGTAAGTTTGAGCTAAATTTGGTTAACAATGTGCTGCTTTTGTTTATGAAATTAAAAATAATGACTGTTCACTTCAGAAAATTTTAAATCCTAAATTATTGAAGAAAAATTATTTTAATAATTTTTTTTTCTGAATGCACACCATGCCTTGCCTAACGATTGATCCATTTCCTAGATAAAAGGAAGAATGAAGAATTAAGCAGTTAAAGAATGACCAGCTCTCCACCCCTAATGGCCAACATTAGCAATCCTGCGGGCAGATCATGGGGGCAGGGTAACATCTGAAGTCAACCGACCTGCACACAGTGGAGAGGATGCAGAACCCAGTCTCCCGCCTAAATGACTCACTGATATTCTCCACCCAACACTTTTTTTCCCTTTAAAAACTGTCACAGCTGATCAGAATCTCCAGGGTTGGTCTCAGGACATGAGCCCACCTTCTCCCCAGATTGCCAGCTTTTCTGATGAAAGCATCTTTGTTTTCTACTGAAATGTGTCTCTCTATTATTGGCTTTTGAGCAGTGAGCCCCAGACCTGAGTTGGGTAACAAGGACAGAAAAAAAAAAAAAAAAAAGACCATTGGATTTAGCAACACAGAAGTTGTTTGTGACTCCTTTTTTTCTTTTTTCTGCATAGTGGAGCCAAAAGACTATTTAAGAAAGATTTAACATAGAATGAAGAGAAGAGATGGGGGAATAAATTAGAGTCAGAAGGCAGAACGTTTGGAGCAGAGCCAGGGGGCAGTACCTGGGAGACTGATGCCGGGTAAAGACAGGAGTGCTTGTAAGATGGGGGAAATTATGTCACGTTTCTTGCCATTGTGTGTGACCCTTATGGATCATTCTTACTAGAGAGAAAAATGTAATGATGCAGAGCAGAGACAAACTTTCTGGAGAAATGCTCACGAGTGAGTGGGAGACGTGGCACCTGGAGCGTGAGTGGGAAGTTTGGCCTTTGACCAAAATACAAGCAGCTCATACACAGGAGCAGGAAGAGGGCAGGAGTGCAGGGAGATCACACGTGTGGGAGATGGTGGCCAGAGCTTGGAGAAACTCTTTTTGAATTGCCTACATTTTCTGCTGTGAATGAGGAAGGATGAGAAGCTATCAGAGTCACAGAAAGAGCAGACGTGAGAAAATAATCATCCAGGAGGCTGGGAGAGGAAATCGGGAAACGGGGTAGGATTTGCCAGTAACGTGAAGGTTCTGTTTGCAGCTGCTGGTCATGGACGTTCCTCCAGGAGAGGCAGAGTCCTGAGGCTCGGGACTTGGAAGTGAGGGAGCAGGAGAGCCGAGGGCAAAGTTTAAGTGAGCAATTGTAACAAAGGACCGTGGATTTGCACCTGGTTAAGTGACATATGAGGGCATAAGTGAGTTGTGGTAAAACCAATGGACCGTCAACCTAATTACTTTAACTATTAGCTGGGGTCATTGTGCTGGGAATTGGAAGAATAGAGCTGGAAATCCGGGAGCTGGTTGTGAGAACCGGGGCTGCTGTACAGTGATGCTCTTGAGGCTTTGCCGTTGGTGACAAGGGGTGCGTCTGACGCAGAAGTGGGTCACCGTGGTAGTTCCACAAACCAAGAGGACAGGAGGCAGGCGGGCTCCAGTATTTCACACTTGAGGTAAAAGCACAGAGAAATGGAGGCCTACGTCGTTGCAGGTGGGGCTGGGGAAGCAGGCGTGCAGAAACCGAGGAGCCAGGAGCCACAGACGGTTCTCACCGGCGCGCTCGGCCGTCTGCAGTACGGAATGGAGAGGTCTGCCGGAGAACAGCCGGGAGCCACTGGCACACCTTCCATCCTCCAAAGGCCAGCCTCGGCCTGCCACAGCCGGGGAAGCTGCCACGGCCGCTGCACTTCTTCGGCCTTCAGAATCTCACGGCAGCCCCTCACTTCGGCAGAACGCAGTTCGCAGGCTTCCAGGTCCTGCGGCGGATGAGAGAGCGTAACGAACTAACGGCGCTCAGCCGCCAGCGGAGAGGTGGGCACAGTTTACCCCGTTAGCCAGCTGGTCATACTGCTGAACCCATATTTGGATTTATCTTTACTTTAATTTTTACAGAGGTACCGGGGATTGAACCCCGCACCTCCCCCGTGCTGAGCATGCCTTCTCCCACTGAGCTATCCCCCCGCATAGATTTAAGCCTGAGCAGCCTGGGCAGTAGGGCCTGGGCGCTGGCCACGGGCTGGAGCTACACCGCTCAGATCTCCTCCACTTCGGAGTAGAACTCTGCTGCCCAGGAAGCTGGAGGCCTTCTCAGGGACCGTCTCAGCTGCAAAGCTGCCTCTCTCCGTGCACTGTCCGTGCAGGGACAGGCCACGCCCAGTGGCTGTCGCGGAAGTAGAAAGTCCAGGTAGTTTGGCACCAGCGTGTGACGCTTCTGCTAAGTCGTGTAGACCCACAGCTCACACTGGCAGCCGACCTCTGACCATGGGGGCTCAGCTTTTCCCTCTGAGGCATCTTCATCCGGCCCTTTCTCTCCCACAGGTGTTACCTGAAGAGCACTTTATAATACATATTCTGAAAACTCTGTCTACCTACCTGCCTGCCTGCCTATCCATCTATTTTTGCTACGTAATGAAGCAATATTTTGTGGACTGAGGTCACTGAGGGTGAACAGGTGCGTACCTAAATAATGGGGTTGGAAGAAACGTTGGTAGCAAGAAAGGCAACTCTGTATCCAGAGGAAATGTCTGTCACAGTGGAAAAGGTGATATGATAAAATGATGTGATGAGAGACACCCGGCATGGCTAACCCACTGTCCCGTGGTGAAGCCCAGGACCCTGTCACCGCTGGCAGCGGAACAATAATGGTTCCCACTTCCTTTCCCCTTCCAGTCTCGTGTGTCCTCGGCAGATATGCACGTCTCCCACTCTTCAGTCTCTGAAATGAGATACGCCCAGGTGTTGAAACTTTCCCACTTATGTGAAGAGACAGGGTCGAAAGTCGTATAATGACTGAGAGCTGTATCTGTTTTATTAATCCACCAAACTGGATTTAGCTTTTAGTTTTAAAAAATGTTTCCTTAGAGCTTATGCCACCATGTCTCTCCACGGGAACTGCTACTCGTTAACCTTCACTCTGTTCTATTCACTGACACGTTTGCCGACTTTCTGAAAATCAGTGAGAAGTTCTCACCTGTCTTAATTGTTCTGCTAGAGCTTCAATCGCGTGTAAATTAATTACGCCTCGAATGTTCAAACCCCTTTAAAATGTTCTATTTTCAAGAAACTTCTGCTAACACTACATCTACTTAGAAAACTTTTAAATGTAAAACTGACAGCTCTTCTGTTTTATTTCCTCTTCTTGTTAGGCTACCTCTTTTTAAACAATTGGGCAATTTCTATCTTTTCAGAAAAATTAGGAATTTTTGTAATTCATATATGAATCAGAAATGTAATTTTAGTACGTGTGTCTGCCTGTGAGCATGGATGTTACATGAAATGCCTTAATTTTTGGAGAGCGGACTGAGTAGTTATTCATACTGTGAGCTTTGGTGTGAAAATGCCCAGAGGCGAGTTTTAGCTCCTGCTCACACTGGTCGTGGTCTCCTGGTCTAATTACTCAGTGGCTGTGTGTTCTCAGCTTTCTCACTGGTAAACTGATCATTTCATCATTACTTACAGAGTTTACTGCGACGGCAAATCAAATAGTTCACAGAGATCTGAAGGACTAGCAAGACTGAGCCAGTCAAAGAGGAAGAAAAAGGCAGGTTCCAGACAGAGGGAGCCATAGCTGGGGGCCATGGAACAGACGGGCTCAGCAGAGGAACCGGGAGTGGTCAGTCCCAGGACCATGAGAAACAGGTGTGACCAAAGGCGGCCCAGGTGAGGGCCCCTGTCCTGTCTGACTTGCAGAAGTGAGACCGTCTTTACTTTGCCCTTGAACCTGAATGATATTTCGCTTGGGTCTAGAATTCTTGCTCACCATCTTGCCCCCTGAACATCCTGCCGTTTGCTCATCGCCATCTGGCACTGTTGCTGCTGAGGTGGTTGAGGCTGCCTGGGGTTTGTTCCACTGAAGGTAAACAATTTTCTCCTTTACTGAATATAATGCATATTTTGATATTGTTTCATTAATGATGGTCAGTGAGTCCGAAACCCCACCACATATGTTCTCACTGGTGGTTCCTTTGCTGTAAATTGTCTCCTTTTGGAAATCTTATCACACATCACTGAAACGCTTACATCTTTCCTCTACATTTCACCTTTTCTAATAACTTCGCAGCCTCCATTTCCATTTCTAATGAGTTTTGTGGGGCTGGTTTTTATGCCTAATTTTCTGCTTTAATTTAATTTAATTTTGTCCTATTAATAACTCAGCGGTTTTATTCCTTCATTGTTGTTTTAGATTCAGCAGTTGTTTCTCTGGCGGCAAGCAGCCTTTGCCTGTGTCTGACTTCCAGAGCTCCTTTCACAGGCACAGTGCCCTCTGAAATGTTACAATGGAATTAATATAAATTTCTACTTGCTTTAGATATCACTTGGGTTCTTCAGAGAATCAGCAACAGTAGGAATAGCTAATTAAAAAAAAAAAAGAGAGAAAGGGGGGTGGATTTTAGAAATTGGCTCCGCCCACAGTGGGGGCAGGCAAGCATGACATCTGCATGACAGGCTGGTACCTGGGTACCCAGACAGGATTTCTACATTACAGTCTCCCCAGCCCCTGTTCTGGAGGCAAATCTTCTTTACTTAAAATCAACTGATCGTAAATGCTAATAATCAAATCTACCACATACTTTTGCAGCAGCATCTAGAATAGGGTTTGACCGAATACTGGGGTCGTAACCTGGCCAACATGACACACACAGTCACATGATCATTTACACCAGTTACTGTCACGTTTAGAAGAAAGATCACAGTCCCTTGTGCTATTGAGTGTCTTCCTGTTCCCTGAACTATTCTACTTTTTAAAAAACCAGCTGTTCTGATTCCTCCATGCAGTTCCCTTTTGATGAAATGCGCCATCTTTCCCTTGGCCCTCCTTTTTGCTTGTGTTTTGTTTTGTTTGTAATCGATATAGAATTTGTGTGAACGTCTGTCCAGACGTGGAGGTAGAAACGTATTCGGTCAAATCAGGCCACAATCGGTCATCTGCCTCCAACTCCCGCTTTACAATCTCTCATAAGCAGTAAAAGTAATAATCCTTTTAGTAAAAGAAATATGCTTGTAATAACCCTGCTTAGTCTCTGTCCGGTTGAAAACTTATTTCCAGCTAAAAGTGATAACTTTGGGTAAAAACTGGATCGTCATTGAAAACTGTCCTATGAAACTGAAGCCAAAAGATCACCATAAGGCAAGCAATCAAAATGATTGGTTTAGCAAGCTAGGGAAAAGCGATTTTGGAATTTTTGTTAAAAGAATTAAAAATAAATGATCATTGATACCTTTTTATAAAAGTAAGGGGAGTGGTCAGTGGTTATTAATTAAACACACACTGCCACCTACTGACTGCACAATTCTGCTACGAATGTTGCCTTCAACATCAATGTTATGCCACACAATTTTCCAGTGTGCGAAGGCTGCAGTCATTCCTTTGATTTTCCAAATTTTCCAAGAATTTGTATTCATTTAAAACGGTCACATTTCAATCTCAAGTTCTGCTAACTGAAGTGGAATTTACATGTGCTTAAATTAAATGACTGCCACTCTACAAAATCACTGTCATCAGGAGGCAATTCTTTTCAAGTGTCCCTTTGTGCGAGGAACTGCGTGATGCAAAATATGTCCACATCCTTCTCACACGAGGCTCAGTGACAGTTCCCGAGACTGACAAGGACAGTCAGACCCCGTGCCCCGCACGCCCCTGCTGAAATGATTGAAGACACGCAGGCACTGACGTAACTTCCTAATGAAGGAGAAACTGAAGCCTACTTCATAACAGGTGCAGGAAGGACGGTTGGGGTTAGCACCTTTCCCTTTCACTTCGATACGACTTTATAGGGGACGTAACAGTGAGAGTTCTGTGGATGATCAAATGGCTGCAGTGACCGGGGAAGAGCATGACGCCCTGTGTTTCAGTGGGATGCAGTATTTTAAAAGCGCAGGTGCAACGATCCCTCGCGTGGCTCACTAGGACACTGTGAAGTTTCTAGAAAGTAAAGCAGGGAAGGGCAGGCCTGTGCTCACAGGGCAGATTTGTGGTGTGCGGAGGAAGCAATGGCTCAGAGCCAGGGGCATGGGGCCAGGGAGGCTCATCTCCAGGGGACACCACGTAGGCCCATTGCTGGCTTCAGGGTCCCAGGCACCCTGCACCCTAAACCCTTTCTGTGTTAACAGATGCGCTGCCGAGAGTCAAGACTGACGGTCCTATCAAAGTGCAGAGTGCTGATCTCCTCTGGGCAAAACTCTCCAGTGCTGGACTCCCTCCCCGGGTGAGGCCTTTTCTGGAACACTGCTCAACTCTCTTGACAAGAGGGGAACCTGTGAGACTCTGTTACAAAAATAGAATCAGCAGGTCCTTCCGACTGAATTCTTTTGTTCACTCATTTCAGGGACCACTTCAAAGCAGGATGGTTTTGCATAACCCATTCATCTGTAAAACACTGTGCTTTATTTGAGTTAGAATATTTGTTTTTTGTTAAACATAAACAAATGAAACCACAGCACGTGCCACCAGACCGAGAGCCCAGCAGGAAGGATTTATGGTGCATGGGTGTAGGTCCTAGGACGCAAGCCTTAAATCCAAGGTCAGCAAGACCTAGTACAATCTTCCACCCCTCAGTGGGTTTACTTGGAGGAAGCAGATGAAGTTGTAGGGGTTTACAAGAACAAAATAGCTTACACTCATAGCTACAGGCTGTCTCTGTTGAAAAGGTCCCCAATATAGACTTGTACCCCACGTGCACTTAGTGACGGGAAGGAGAGGGACTGGTGAGGAGTGGACTGGAAGTAATGGTAACATGGGATCTTATAAAGGAAAAGCTTTTCTCTCCATGAATCAGGCTTTTACTAAAGCACCGTTGACCCACCCTATAAGGTAGCAATGTCATGTAGATGATCAAACACAAGATTGCTAGAAAATTTGAGAGGGCTTCTTTCTGTTGTTTAAGCCTCCATTTTTTTTTAAACTAATTTGTTCTAGCAGCCATGGGGAACTAGTAAGGTCCAGATGACTTTCTTGTCCTATAACCTGGGGCTGTCTTCCATAAGACTAGATATCACTTGAGTACCTTTGGCAGTATTGGCGCCGTGCTGAACCTTCTGCGCAGTATCTGTCCTAATTCAGATTGGGTTTCTGCTTAGTTGCAACAGAGTAGCTCCGATAAATTTCCTAGGTAAGATTTAGAACTAATTTTATTCGTTTAAAACTTGCAGTGATAGCCTAATTCCTTCACTCCTGTGGTCAGCTAATCATGGCCACTAAACATACTAGGTCCTAAGCCCTGGGACCATAAACGTTACCTTGTACGGGAAAAGTGCTTTCAAGGTGTGATGGAATTAAGGAGCTTGAAATGGTGAGAGTACCTTGAATTATCTGGGCAGGTTCTAAAGGCAATCACAAGGGCCCTTCGAAGAGGGAGGCAGAGGCAGAGGTGACAACACAAAGGAGAAGGCCATGTGAGAAAGAAAAGAGAGAGATGTGAAGATGCTGCCTTTGAAGACTGGAGTGAGTTGGGCACAAGACAAGGGACAGCGGAGCCACCAAAGCTGGAAGAGGCTAACGCCTGGGTTCCAGCCCAGCAGTACTGACTCACAGCTGTAGCCTGCAGAACAGGGAGAGGAGAATTTCCTGTCATTTAAGCTTCCTTCTTTTTTTTTTTTTTTAAGTAATTTGTTATAGCAGCCATCACAAACTGATACACTCAAGGTGACTCTCTCATCCTATAACCCAGGGTTCTCTTCCATAATACTGGGTATCATTTAGATACCTTTGGTATCCTTAGCAGCGTGCTAAACCTTTTATACAAAGTGTCTCCAATCCTTGTACATCTTTTCCCCTGAAATCATACTGCTCTCTTCCTGGCTCACTCTGCGCCAGTCGTACGAGATGCCTTAACATGCCAGAGTATTCCAGGTTTGTGCAGTGGTTGTTTCCTCTGCACGATGTCTAATCTTTCGCTCAGACATCATGATGATGACCTCTCTGGCCCTCTTCAAATCTCAGCTCACATTGCCTTCTCGCCGGGTCTACCTCCCAAATACTCTGTTCCACGTTGCAGCCTCCTTCCATACCCAGCATAACACAGTAGTTGTATCTGCTCTCTTCTATTATTGTAATCTCATTCAAATCTCTAAAATGTTAAATAATTTACTGAATGGTTGTGGCTATCTTACATCTTCTGTCTGCTCCCTCTAGGATGTGAGTCGCATGAAGTGAAAGATTTTCTCTCTTTGGTTCACTAATGTATTCCTAATGCATAGAACAATACTGAGCACATAATAGACACTCAGTAATTTTTTTCTTGAATGAATAATTGAGGGAAAACATTTAAAAGATTATTACAATAAGTTAATGATGTTGAGAACCTAAATCATACCAAAATGAATTTCCACTTCCAATTCATGTCAAATCTTCTTGTGCTTTTATTATTTCAGTTTCTGTTCTATGCTGGCTAAAGGCTCCAATGCCATTAATAGGGCCACAGAATTGGCAGTGACTTATAGATATGCCGCTGTGTTCTTCTGGTTATCAGGCAGGCTGAGAGCTTTCTATTTACGTAAGTCCTCAATGAGTCTCCACACAAATCTATCCCCTGGGCAAGGGCAGAAATGCCAGAGACTGAATTTCTATAATAAGGTTGGATCTTAAAGACTGCTGCAGAAACTCACCTTGAATGGATGTAAAGAAAAAATGTGTAAACATTGTCCGGGTAAACTGGATAACAGACAGAGGGAGGCACATTTCTTTTGCAGAACTTATTTAAAATCTTCCCTGATCTCTTAACAAGGGAAATCAGGAGGAATTCCTTATTTCTTTAGGGAAAGGGACTGAAATACTAAGAGTAAATCACTTTAGAAAACAACTTCTCTAAATGGAAAACGGTTTTCAGTATGTTATAAAATTGGGATGCTTTACTCTTTTAGAAAAGAAGTTCAGAGCAACGCTGGGAAGGACCATGCCCTGAGGGCAGGTAGGGTGGCACCAGCACTAGGACCTTCAGGAGAGCAGGAATCAACACAGGAGGCTGAGGCTACAGAAGTTCAGTGATTGTCCCCTGGTGGACGAGCATCCCAGGGAACGAGCCAGGGAAAGAGAACGTCCACTGGCACGAAGGTCCTAACCAGCTGAACACTGAGGCCAGACAACATGCAGTTTTCAGTGCCATTAGCTAATAGCCATACTTCCTTGATTGCACTTTCCAGGGGTGCTGAACACTAACCTTTCCATTTGATGACAAAGTATCTTGGTTTGGCAACCTGCAGCCCCCTTTCCCCTTTTGTTTTTTAGAAAGACATTTCAACAATGAACAGATCCAATTAAAGGAAATTTGTGTTCTACTTTTTAAACAAGGATGATGTATTTATTCAAATTAGGAGTTAACGTTGTTAACAGGTTTTGAATATTATTTTAAGAAAAGGTGAGAAACTCATCGCTCAATTCTATTTCAAGAAAGTGTGTTATAACTTACATATTTAGAATTTAATGATTAAAGAAGACCCTCCCAGGGACAGTTACGGATCATAGAATCCCAGAAGAAACAAATCACAGAACACTGGTAGGAAAAGAGGGGGAAAAGGAATTAAAATGTGAAAAGCTTTTAATTCCAACTAATTTAAGGAATGTAAATAACCAACCAGGAAAAGAAATACTTGGAGAAATGTTTATAGTGGATAGTATGATATCCGACAAATTACTTAACAGATTAGAGAAGTGGAAAGGGGGGGTGTGGCCTGATCATGGTAGAAATGTCTATTGGAAGCAAACTATTTTAAGTATGGTTGTGCTGAATATTAATTCTACAAAGCATAATTATCAGATCATTGATACAATCTAAAATTTGGGTAAGAAATTAAAATAATTATTCGGAGGAAATGTTACTACATCTGATTTATTGTATGCATTTGTTTTTTAAACCACTGGGTGAGTTTCACTTAATAGCATATGCTAAACCAAACTCATTCAGGAAAGCAGTCACTGAGTGAGGCCCTGCAAACATAAACATGAGTGAAAAACAGTCCCTGTTCTAAGCTGCTTGGAGTTTGGTAGAACGAAGGAGCCTAGATTACCCGATATCAGAATAAAATGCAAGTTGAGAAAAATCATGTTGACAAATTGTTTCGGTCTTAGCTGTTTTGCACAGTTGTGATTGATTCTGCTAATTCTCAAAAGGTTTTTTTTTTCTTTTGAAACTTCCTTTCTGTTAAAAAAAAAAATGCTATCCTACAACAGTGAGTGTTCTTCAAAAAGGCAACGTCCCAGGATAGGAATCAACCTATGCAAAGAATAGCACAGATGGGAATAGGGTTCATACAGGAAGAAATTACTGCAGTAATCCAGGATGGAGGTGATGAGAACAAAGATCTTTATGTAGAAGCAATGAATTAAATGCAAGTATTAAAGGAAGACTCGCCCAACCTATAAAATAATGATGTATGTCTCTGAGCAGGGTCTGTTTTGGTCCTAAGAACTGGGTTTGTGTGTTAGAATATTTGGTATGTTTGAAATGGGGGTAGGAGGGAGGAGGGGAGGTGAATCTTAAACAAAATCCAGATCTCTCAGGGTAAAATGTGCACACGGAAGTGGGAAGACCCAGCTGCAGTCAAGAGAAGACCAGTTAGAGATGTGGAGCACATTATCCTAAGGACACAGGAGCACAAGGTAATGTAGGGTCACTGAAATGGACATTCACTGAGGGTTTACAACTACACGTCTTATCAGACCTGCAAAATACAGTGGCAAAGACTCTTGAAGCAGTGAATATATAAGGGTTTGAATTCAGCTAATGAAGAATATTATAGTAGATCATTAGGTAGAAAAAAATAAGTCATATTGAACTATATTCATAAAATCAGAGGTTGCCGTTACTACCCAGAGAGAATAAAACACAACAAGCCAGGGACCTGGTTACTGGGGGGTAAATCAAGGAAGGACCTGCTTAAAAGAATTTGGATATAAGACGTAGACCTGCTCAGAGGAATAATGTTGAACTTTCCCACCTTGGCCAAAGAATGTCAAAGGATAAATAAACGTAGCCGTTAGCAAGGACAGCTTACACTTCCAGAGATTAGGTCTGTCACCAGTCTCTATACTTTGATGGGCAGGAGGTATCTGGACCACATTATGGGAGCAGTTGTTTTAACGTTTACTATGCACAAGTACCTCTGGAGGTGTTTATTTGAAGTTCAGATTCCTGGCTTCTTTCTTCAGAGCTATAATTCAGTACATTTGGAGGAGGCTCCAGGAAACAGCATTTTGAATAAAAATTCCAGGTGACTCTGATAAATGTTATCTGTGGACCACAACTTGAGGAAAACTTAAAGAAGAGTTATAAAAAAAAAACTGCTATTAGATTGGTTTTATATCCAGGACTGGAAAATTTCCCAGAGTACACACCTTGGGGATAAGAAATATGTTGGTGACCAGCATCTGGGATGGGCTTTCTTCTCACTAGATAATAGAATGGATCTCTGTAGGTAGGAGATACAATGGATCAAATGGAGTCACTATTTTTGAATACTTATTTTTAATTACAGACTCAAGAGTCCAATAAATTCTCCAGTCAGAATGTGATTGTGAAAATGCTTTGAACCCCTAGACATAAGCACACAGATGTGACCAATAATCACACCACATCATCTGCTGATCCACCAAGCAATGCCCACCAGAGCTGGCGTGGAATTTCACGTGCATAAGGGACATGAAAGAACACTGTGGTCTTAATGTATCATTTAGTGGTAGAAGAATTGCATTTCTAATATTTCAGAATTCTAAAGAAATCTTGAAGTGACCCTAAGAAATAGAAATAGTAAATATGATACTCTACTACAGTTACACTTAATAAATAATAGATACTTTCAAAATTCTATACACTGTGGAAATGTGGGTAGATACTTAAGATGCAAAGAAAATGTCGTACTTCAAAAGGTCATTTTGCACGTGGCAATTTGCTTTCAAGAAGTACGCCTTTAAAATCATTGCTATTTTTTTTAACACAAATCATGCACAAGTCCTTTGGAGCTCATTTTTCTTACATCGTCATCATCTGCAAAAAAGCACGTGACATATACAAGGGGAGGGATATGAAATCAATGTGTCATTTGTATACAGGACAATAAAGAAAGTAAAATCAAATAATGAGTCATACTTCAGAATAGGTATTACTTTCAGTACAATTATCCTTGAGCTTTTTTTGAGAGAATTAAATATGAGATTCAAACCTCACTGTTTCTTTAGGGTTGCATACAAATTTGATTAGAACATTACATACAGGCATATCTCAGAGACGATGCAGGTTCGGTTCCAGACCACGGGGCTGCACTCTGCAGGCTACAAGGCTGTCCTCAACCAGCGTCAAGACCGCAGAAACAGCCCTGAGTCAACAACAGGGACGTGAGCGGTTTAATAGATGGAGGAGCAACAAGCTGGAAGCCAGGTCCTGGAGCTACGCCGCACTGTGCGCAGCAGAGATAGGGCAGCAGTCTTCGTCCCTGGGAGGGGGAGCGATGAGAGGAGGAACGGAAAGTTACCAGTTATAGGGGAATGGACAGCAGGTTGGCTCATTGGTTACCGGGGAAACCAGCAGAAGGGCACGCCCCTTCCTGCCCCTTTGATGACAACAAGCACCAGCTGGGGCCTGGGGCAAGCCTGTAGGAAGGCCAGGCAGGTGAGCGCTGTAGGTGAAGCAGGCACTGGTCCAGCAGGGGATGTGCAGAGGGCAAGAGCACAGCCATTTCGGGTGGCCTGATTGTACACAGACCACCACAACAAAGCAAACATAGAAATAAAGTGAGTCACAAGCTTTCTCATTTTCCCAGTGCATATAAAAGTTAACATTTACACTATACAGTAGTCTGGTAAGGGTGCAATAGCATTACATCAAAAAATGTTTATACATTAATTTTTAAACATTATATTGCTAAAAATGCTAATCAACATTGGAGTCTCCAGTGAGAAGTAAGCTTTTTGCTGATGGAGGGTCTTGGCGGCTACTGACCGGTCTGGGTGCTGGTTGCTGAAGCTTGTGGTGGCTGCAGCCACAACTTCTTAAAATAAAACAACAATAAACTTTGCTACATCCGTTGACTCTTCTTGCAAGAACGGTTTCTCTGCAGCATGCGCTGCTGTGTGATAGCATTTTACCCTCAGCAGAACTTTGAAAATTGGAGTCAGTCCTCTCCAACCCTGCTGCTGCTGTCACAGCGAAGTGTGTGTAACATGCTAAATCCTTTGTTGTCATGTCAACAGCCTTTAGAGCCTCTGCCCCAGGAATCAATTCCATCTCAAGAAATCAGTCTTTGCTCATCGTAAAAAGCAACTCCTCATCCTGCCAGTTTGGTCTCAAGAATGCTGCAATTGAGGCACATTTTCAGGCCCCATGTCTAGTTTTCTTGCTGTTTTCAGCACGTCTGCGGATACTTCCTCCACTGAAATCTGGGACCCCTCAGTGTCATCGAGGAGAGCTGGAATCAATTTTTCCAAACTCCTGTTAATGCTTTGACCGCTTCCCATGAATCAAGATGTTCTTAATGTCCTTAATGGCATCTGCAGTAGTGAATCTTTTACAGAAGGTTCTCAGCTGACTTTGCCCAGATGCACGAAAGGACTTAGCACCTGTAGCAGCCACAGCCTGACAAAATTCCTTAAATGATAAGACCTGAAAGTCAGAATTAATTCTTGACCCGTGTGCTGCAGAACGGCTGTCATGTTAGCAGGCGTGAACACAGCATTAATCTCGTATTTCTCATCAGAGCGCTTGGGTGACCAGGTGCGTTGCCAATGTGCCATTATATTTTGAAAGGAATCTTTTTTTCTGAGCAGTAGGTCTCGGGAGTGGGCTCAAAATATTCAGTAAACCATGTTGTAAACAGATGTGCCCTCATGCAGGCTTCGCTAGCCCATTTACAGAGCTCAGGCAGAGGAGATTCAGCATCGTTCTTAAGGAATTGTAATTGGGTATTGGCTTCAACTTACAGTCACCAGCTGCATCAGCCCCCAAGGAGAGTCAGCCTGTCCTTTGCAGCTTTGAAGCCAGGTGTTGACTTCTCTCCAGCTATGAAGGTTCTGGATGGCATCTTCATCCAGTAAGGCTGTTTGTCTGTATGGAAAATCTATTGTTTATTGCAGCCACCTTCATGAATTTTCTTAGTGAGGTTTTCTGGGTGACTTGCTGTGGATTCTTTATAGGCAACTGGCCGCTTCACCTTGCACCTTTATGTCACGGAGACGACTTCTTTCTGTAAGCCTCAGGGAACCATCCTCTGCCAGCTTCAAACCTCTCTTCTGGAGCGTTCTCACCTCACTCAGCCTTCATAGATCTGAAGAGAGTTTGGGACTTGCTCTGGATGAGGCTTTGGCTTACGGGAATGTTGGGGCTGGTCTGATCCATCCAGACAACTAGAATGTCCTCCATGTCGGCAAGGGAGCTGTTTCCGTTTCTTATCATTCCCTGCGTTCGCCAGAGAAGTGCATGTCATTTCCTGCAAGAACTTCTCTTTGCATTCACAGCTCGGCTAACTGTTCGGTGCAAGTGGCCTGGATTTTGGCCTGTCTGAGCTCTGCACTTGCCTTTCTCACTGAGCTTAACTGCATTTAGCTTCTGATTTAAAGTGAGAGAGGTGCAACCCTTCTTTTCACTTGAACACTTCTGAGCATCGCAGGGTTACTAACTGGCCTGCTCTCAGTGCTGTTGTGTCTCAGGGAAGAGGGAGGCCCGAGGAGAGGGAGAGAGACGAGGGACAGCTGGTTGGTGGAGCGGTCAGAACACACGCAGCGCTGACTGAGGAAGTTCTCCGTCTTACACGGCACGGTTCCTGCAGCCCCTCAACGATGACGAGAGTAACAGTGAGATCACCGACCACAGATCACCGTAACAAATACAGTAATCATGAACATTTTGAAATAGTATGAGAATTACCAAAATGCCACACAGAGACGTGAAATGAGCAAATGCTGCTGGAAAAAATGGTTCCAATAGACTTGCTTGATGCAGGGCAGCCACAAACCTGCAATTTGTGAAAAAATGCAGTATCTGTAATAAATCAAGCACAACAGAGCGAGCTGGCCTGTAGTTGAATGTTTCCATCAACCCAGAACTTCACTGCCCTCACACCTTAATATGCAACTACAATTTAAATCCAGATTCGCCAGAGCAGGCAACTTTTTTAGTAGCTTGTGAGAGATTTATAAAAAAAAACCCTTGAATTATCTAAAGCATATTTACTCATGTACCTGTTTCTGGCTTTTTTTTCCTTTTTAACATAACCATGCTTAATGTAGGAAGTGTGTCTAATTTACATTTGGATGTCGCTTTTTTCACCAAGAGAAAACAGAATCTTGACATTTAATGAGTTTTATTCCCATGTCTCAGGCAAATCAAAAACATAGTGATATGGAAGTCTATAAGAAATCAGGTGTGGTCTGAAGAAATAGATGCTGCACTTTAACTGACAGGGAATAAATGCTTTCAGAACAGGTAATATCCCCCTACTGAAACTGAAGTTATTCTTCAAAGAAAAAAAAAACATGAATTCAAAAAATACTATTTAGGAGATGTGTCTTATTTAAATAATAATTGTGGCTTTTAGTAAAAATTGGTATTAAGGAGACACCAGTCACATTCAATTTTGCATCGGTTGCATATAGCTACAGCTTTTGGAAGAATAGCTGGACAGAAAGCCTAGTGAAAAAAAAATACAATTATGTAATAAGATTTAGAGGTCAACAGAGATCACAAAGTGTTTCTCTCAAAACTGAGTGTTGCAGAGTTTCTTCTGCTAGTCAACACAAGGTTCACCTCATGTGCTAAAACCATGGATTATTTATCCCTTTAAGCTGTAAAGCCATAAGAGAATCTGAGAGGAAGAGCCTCAGCGTGCTGTGTTTCTTAAAGGAACTTTACCAAGAAGACTTCAGTTTAGAGCAAAGAGGTTGATTTGATCCACATTACACAATAATGCTTAGACAGAGGCCACAATCAATCTCAAATTTCCCTTTTGAAAAACTGTGTTATACAGGCATTTGCCTATGTATGTATTTTCACAAATAACAAGACTTCTTTGGGGGGAGGGTAGAGCTCAGTGGTAGAATGTGTGCCTGGTGTGTGCAGCGTTGGGTTCAATCCCCAGTACCGCCATTAAAATAAATACATAAATAAGTACACCCCAAAAAAATTCTAATCAAGGAGCTGTTGGTTGCTACTTATTCTGAATCATTCTAAGAGTGATTCTGAAATAACTGTTCTTAAAATTCAACATTGAATATTAACTTAGAATTAAAAGACTCTAGAAAGACAAAAACAAAAGTAGTTGAGTTGAATCACATTTAAATCATATCAGATGAAGGTTCTAAAAATTAGATAGTCAAAATGAGACTACGATAAATAAAAAATAATCCTACATTTCTACCAATTCTAATTCATGAGCCATGAAACACCATTGACTATTCCTTTATTTGGTTGCAATTTTGCTATTATATTTGATAAGTATTAAAAAAAACTACCAAGGATTTTCATCAGTTTTTTCCTATACTTAATCCCCCAACAGATTTTTATCCACCATTAATTTTTAATTACTTAATGTATTTTTCTAAAAAGATGACATTTAGTAATATTATCTTACTATTAAATGTCACCTTACTGTTGTCTTCTTACTATTATCTCAAAATCTTTTTAGAGCACAGTGGGCTACAAGGAAACATTTAATGACAAAAAGAAAAAGAACAACAGGAAGAAAGAAGGGAGGGAAGGGAGACGATAAAAGGAGGAGGAAGGGAGAAAAACACGAAAACGCCTCGTGACTGAGGAAGTAAAAACCTTATGTAATATGGTTCAGAAGAAACTTCAGAAAATGAAGAAAAGCATAAAAAACCAAACGTCATACCTCACATTTTAATTAAGGGATAACCTTGACTATACATATCTTTCTAGATATACACAGATTTTTTTTTCTCTGTATGTTGGTATTTTTAATATTTTTTACATTTTCCCTGTAGGTGTATATTTAATTTTTTGACATAAATTTTATGTGCAACAGTTAATTTTCTATTTATGTGGCCCTGTGGATGGATAAAGATTCAAAATGTGAGGGTAGAAATGGTTATACATAAGAGAAATTAATTAGTAGTAACTGATGGGAAGAGTAATCATGTTTCTGAAATGAGCTTGGAAGTAGCAAAATGAGAATGAGTCAAATAAATTATTCACTAATTAAATAAATTGATTTTCCCAACACATCACAATTTTGACCCCAACTAATACAATATGTGGGAAGTAAAAATGAAAATTAGCATTCTGATGATGGGCATAAGCCAAATTGAATCAGTTCAAACCAAGAGCATTCTACAAATATTTGCAAAATAATAAACCATATTAAGTAGTTTATATTACAATTCATAGGTTTCTCCAAATTATAGCTGTATTTATTCCACTGTTCCCATCCCCAGGTCCTTTAGAGGGTTCTACTCTGGAGATATTATATGCATCCTTAAATATGTGTTTTAAATGCAATTTATAGTCATCAGGAATAACAGTTGCAAACCTATTATTAACAGTAAATATCTGTTTTTTATGTGGTCCATTGGCAAAGCACGTACGCCAGGTGCCAAGTTACGAGTTACTAACATAATGATGAAACTGTCCCTCCTTATTTCACTCCTCACGGCAATGACTCTCACAAAGTCGCCTTTATCTGTGAATGAACTGAAAATACTAGATACAAAAAAGAAACGAGTCCAAGAAAAATGGTCAGACACACTTTTATTAATTATAAGCAAAACTGAAAGATGTTCTCTATCATATTGAGAAATACCAAGCAAGACTGCATTATATTTTTGTGAGAAGATTCAGTTTGCCTAACTGACAAGGAACTAATTTATACGTGTACTTGTGTAAAAATGTAAAGTTTGCTCATTTGAATTTGACTCAGAAAAAAGCACTGCACTGTTGGAAGATAAGCTGCTACAGTACACAGTGAGGTGAGGAGTTTGCCACCAAAGGCCTCCTCAAGGGGAAAAAAGGCCTATTAAAATAGTGCATAACACAAAAGGAAGACTTTACATTGTTCTCCTGTGCGAAGTGAAGAGAAGAGAGGAGGCTGTGGGAGGGAGCAACCCAAATGACGGATATTGAATTTGGCACTGACCTTGAGACAAATTCAAGACAGATTGAAATGGATTTAAGAAAAAGATAAATATAATATTTCTAGGACCCAGAGAGTCATGAACCTGACCATGCTTCTTATATTTATGTAATAGACTTGACTTTAGGTGATCCATTGCTTCTTTTCATTAATCATGTTAGTGGTAAATGCCATTGTCTTTTCTAATTATTGTTCATTCATTCATTCATTCATTCATATGAATGCTCTCAAGAACTTTCTCTTTAAAAAATAAAATACACTATACAAATACTGCTTAACACTGAAATGTAAAGAAATCTCATGAAAAATATGTTTATGGAAACACTACAAGACAAATACTGTACTTGCATTATCTCATAATATTGCTGAACAATATTACAAAGAAAAAGGCTTAAATTAATTGACTGCCCTCCCATTCCAAGGGTCTAGACACATCCCTTTAATTCTGGGAAGACTGTGATGGCTTCAGCCTATAGAACACAGAGGCAACGAGGCTACGTGCCTTGCAAAGCTAGGTCGTAAAAACCCACACATATTCCATGTGGTTCTTCTGGAACATTCACTCTTTGGAAGCTCCCCATTTGTACACTCCGACTTAGAATCCAATTGACATGTTCTGAGAAACCCACGCTTCCTGGAGAGGTCACAGGTAGACACTCAGATGAGTGCACCTCGCTGAGCTAGTGCGTCAGCCCAGCCCAGAGACGGTGAGTAAAGACACTGTCTTGGAAGTCATTCCAGCTGAGGACCCAGAAACAATGGAGCAGAAGAAAGCCATCCTCCATATGTTATCCTCTGACCCTGACTCACAGACTCTGTTGCCAATAGCCTGCAAAAAAAATGAGAAAGATGTGATTTGTAAAAATGAAATTATAGTGGATGAGAATCAATGTTTTGCTTTTTTCTTTCATATTTAAGATAATAAGTAGGTTATAATAAAAATCCATTTCAAGAATCACTATAAGGAGACCAATGTTCCCTAAGAAACACACTTTGAATCATTGTAATACACTAATTTGAGAGAAGGATGCATTTTATACATTAATATAACTAATAGATCTCAATTTATAAGATTTTAACATATAGCCAAGAAAAATTCAGTATAGATTCTCTTGGTAGGCTACTTTAAAGATTTAAGAAGAAAAAAAGAAACCTGTGGATCATTGTTAGAACATGTAATATTTTCATCCCCTCTCCATTTCCCACATCATTTTTCTTTTAATAAATAATCTGATTAAACTATGGCTTGCATTATCCCATATTTATGCAGTGGCTAAATCCAAATCCAGTAGTTTTAAAAATAAATGTATAGCCATATTATAGGCGTCTATAAACAGAGCAGTGCTTAGCTATACTCTATACATCCAATAAAAACTATCATGAACATTCTATATGAACATCTACTCATTACCCTGGCCCCCAGCAATTCCCTAATTTATGTCACTAGATTGAAAAATAGCACACACTCCATCCGGTCCTGCTCTCTAAGCTGCTTTCTCACTGCTGAGCTACCATATCATGCAGTCCCTTGAAAATATTATCAACTTTCTTGTAAAAAGATATTTTGGATTTTGCTTTGAAGTAAAAAATCATAAACAAAAGAAAAAGAAAAAAATAGGCTGCTTAGTTTTTGAAGGAAGATGATATTCTTTAAGGCTCCAATCGTGATGCCCTCAAGAGATCTGACCTTACTTAACTACGTGAACCCAAGGCACGTGCCTTAAGATTTCTGCAGAGAATTGACCGAATGTAGGAAAGTCAATGGGAGGCGATACACTAACCTTGGTGGAAGAAATTACCTGCAGAGATGTTGTCAGATTGAATATATATATATTTTTAGCACACAGTGTCTTGTCTCCCTGTATTTAAATAAAACAAGATAATTAGATAAAAATATTAGATGCCTTCTTTGTGAAGGATGAGTACTTTCATCCTGATGAAAATGAAGACATTTGATAGACATTTAGAATCACCGGTCAGAAAATATAATGTTATTTGTGTGGGACTGTATTGTCTACTGCTTCTAGAAAAGCCTCAAAGCTTAAAGGTAAAAATAAAAATGAACGAAAAAGTAACTTCCTTTAAACTCATGATTTATGTTCTCATTGTGGCTTGAAACAAATTGAAATCATTATATTGCACACCTAAGGCAAATAATAATAATAATAAGCTGTTCCTTGGGTTTTATTTTATCAAATCTCAGTGATTTATATCCAACTTTTCTATGGTGATTGCAGTTCATTACTGGAAACACACAATTCTGAGAGAACACACAGAGGTGCTTGTAATTGATCTCTTTATCAAGTTTTCATATTCCTCATGGTTGAATAATGACTTCCTTTGGAGAATTTATAAAGTTTTCACGTTGTTTCCCTATTGTTTCTTTCATCCATCACAGAACTGCAAATAACTGGAGTGCCTTTGTGAGAGCAGAGGGAACGGGAACAAGTATAAGTGTTAACAATTTAAAAATTTTTTCATTTTAATCCTAAAACTTTTATTTCACTTTCAATTATATTTTAAGAAAAGCATTAAAAGCTCCTAGTTTGAAACTCAGTATTTCAAAGTATCTGTGTTCTATCTTTGAATGTTGAGTATCTAAGAAGTCAGGATGGAAAATCAATTGGGCTTAAATGATTCAGCATTTGAAAACATCCCGTCAGTCTCTTATTAGATTTTAATGATGTTAAATTATTATTTAACAAGTATTTTGTATTTTGTCATTTCCAAGATGCAGTTGAAGCTGTTAAAATCTATGTTTATATAAATACACAGAAAAAAATCTGACCTCAATTAAATCGTAAATGTCTATTGACATTTATGTAAACAGTTTAAAAATAATAAAGAACTTCATGACAATATTAAAAAAAGAAACTTTTAGAAACTAA
Source organism: Vicugna pacos (assembly GCF_048564905.1). Lineage (NCBI taxonomy): Eukaryota > Metazoa > Chordata > Mammalia > Artiodactyla > Camelidae > Vicugna > Vicugna pacos. The sequence goes on from NC_133009.1 coordinate 34,192,260, forward strand.
ATGTGTACAACTGAGAAGGTAACTAAAATCTTTTTCATCTATAGTTTTATTTGTCAAATTTGTTTTAATGTTTGTTTTACAATCTAAATTTTTGTAGTCAAAATTCAGAATAACTTTTAAATATGATTAGCTCTGCTTGTATTACAAATGACTTACTTGCCTGGAAAATGGGCAAATAAACTGTTGATTCACTGATCTACAGATGACCCTGAGTATATGAAGTAAATTAATGTTTAAATACATGATTCTTAAAACATTGTTCTATTTATAAAGCTTCCGCTCTGTATAACCTCTGCTTGTTCATTTGTAAAACTCTAATTGATTTAATATATTTAATATAATAATACATTATTTATTATATATTGATATATTTATTTGATACATTTAATGCATTTAATATATTTATACATTTTTTAATATTTTTAATTTATTTAATATATTGAGCAAATTGTCACTAAAATATTGGCTTTGGTCATATTTGACTACAGAGACTACACATTGTTGAATTCAGTGAAAATAATTTCTCTATACCCTAAGACCTCTTTGAAAGTAATGACTAACTTTCTGTTCATTCAACATATAATAAATAAATAAAGCCGATATTATTTATGCATGTAATTTAAAAATATGCAAATTATTTATCGAGGTAAAATTCACATAACATAAAATTAAACATTTTAAAGCATAGGGCTCAGTGGCCTTTAGATCATTCACAATGTTGTGCAACCATTATTTTTTTCAATGACTTTATATATAAGCATATATACTGTATTCACGTATTACTAAAAGCTAACTTAATTCAGAAAGAGTTTTTTCCTCTCAGTTTTTGTGACACCACTCAATTTGTGGCATGGTTGTATGTTGATTGATGTTGTCTCTGTTCAGTTGATGAGCGGATGCCTTGTTTTCTCAACCAGACTGGAATACAGTTTTCTGTTCATAGGGATGGATGACCCCCTGGAATGTATCTAGATGTCCCCAGGGGTCAGCATCTGCCCTTTAGATACTAAAAGCTGAACACTGACCTTTGCAGGATCACTTAATTATTTCATTTCAAGTCCAACATCAACCGGAGCACAGACAGTGGGCAGCAGCGTTCTCAAACAATGTGATCCCCTGGATGGTCTGAAAGTACATGAGTGGGGAATTCACTAAACTAAAGAGAGATGTGAAATTTCACCACATTATTCTGTACTCTTTTGGCGCCAAGACATTTCAAAGCCCATAAGAAATAATTATTATGCACTTTACAGATAAACATTATACAGATGTAACATTTTATACCAACTAGCATAAAAGTGAAGCAACTGTGCTCTGGGCGCAAGCTGATTGGACTTAACTTTATACCTGAGAGCTGTGTGGCCTTGGAGAAACTCCTGAAACTTCAAAAAAATCACCAAAATTGGAAAAATAATAAAATACATACACTGTAGGCTAACTGTGAGAATTGATTGAGTGAATCTATTTAAAGTTGAGAAAGGTTACATTTGTAAATCCTAGAAGCTCAGTTTTTTGAAAGTCAGACCTGAATTTTGTTAGTCTTGTCACAGCAGCATGGGAATGTATACACTATTATTTTAAAGATAACAAAGAAGGGTTAAGGACAGTGCTTTGAAGTCCAAACTAGGTAGGGAGAACAATTATAGTATATTTATAACCCAGAAATTGTATAAGAAAAAGAAGTTTAAGATAAATATTTCAGAATTAAAGCTGAGTAATAAAATGAAAACAACTTAAAAAATAGGTCTAGATTCAAACCAAGTGCAAGGAAAAAAATCACCAGCAATTTGAGGACTATGCTGATTCAGATAAATAAGTATAAAGGATTTGGATAAATGCTTTCTTTTTTTCTACTCTAGTCTTAAAATTTGACATACACTTTTTTAAATTAAAAAATACTACAATATTAGGGGTCAATTTTAATAGGTGGAGATGAATTCGAGACACTACAATAACATTTAGCCATGCTGCAGAAAATTGCTACATTAAACTGTGTTCGGATTCAATTACAGGACATGCCTCACAGAATGACTCTAACGAGGGTGTGAGGCAAAGGAAAGGAATAGAGGTTGCTCTTTTTTCTCATTTCACTTCAGTTCCCCTTCCTTCAGGGGAAGATAATGACACAGTTTTCAAAAACGAAGGTCCATGTCACACATTACATTAATGAAATAAGCAACATTTAAAAGTGGAAAGACTCTCCTGTTACCCGATGCACTGACAGGTATTGGAATGATACAGTAAGTCAATTGGAGAAAAAGCGTCAGGTAAATAGTCTGTGTTTGCCTTCAGCATTTGTTAGATCAAGCTGGAATAATGTCAGAAAATTTAAAATCTTTTAATGCATAGGAAAGACCACAGAGGAACCATTTTTCTTGCTATGAAAGCTAAGCTGTCTGTTGCCTTAAGGGAAAGAAAATAATGAATTTGGAAAGTGACATTCATATTTTAAATATTGCCAGACTTGGTGATTTGTTTTTTATTTGCTCTGTTCTAACATAACTTGGAAGAAACTGGAAATGAATACTGATTAGAAATTTAATCAGAGAGTAATGATGCTTTTTTTGCCCTTTTTAAACCAATGTTATTACGTTTTTCCCTAAGTCCATGCTTCCTAACAAAAACTAATGAAATTAGGACTGTGATGCATATTCAGAAACGGCCATTGCTTTGTAAACGTGCCTAAACTGTGCCAAGAGACTCTGATAAGAATACGTTTCAAAATAGGTTTAGATTGTAAAATAGTTTGTAATCCAGAAGATTAAACAGTGAGCAAATGTCAATGATGTAATTCTCAGACCTAATGATTGAATTTATAGTTTTCTATCTCTTCAACCAGACAAAACATTTCGTTAGAGAGGGAGATCATTTTCATTCAACGTTAATCCAACAGGTACGTGTTGAAGACCAATGCTGCAAGAGCTGCTTGTTGATGGTGGGAATTGAGGGGTTAACATGACAGACGTAGTTCCTACCCACGCTGACGGTCAGCCTCCTGGCAGGCAGCAACAGTCTAGTTACAAAAGTCACACTTTTGTATTTATTACCCGAAAGGGGAAGGCCTTCTTTCTTCTCTTGCCCAAAAGAAGAATTTAGATGGGAGACAAAAGCGTCGTGTAGGTAAGATCTTAAAGATATCATTAGCAAAGCAAAAGTCCACCTCCAAGAACGGAAGGCAGGCTGACCCAAGGGCGGGGAGCAGCGGTCTTTGTTTGTCCCACCTGTTTCACACCCTTGCTTAGAGGTGGTCTCTTGATTAATGGCTCTTTCCTCTGGAGTTCCTAGTCATGCTCGTCCCCTTTTGGGCACGTCCTTACCCATGATGCACATAGAAAAACCCACGGGGGTGTGGGCTAAACTGAGAGGTTAATTATATTACAATGAGCACTGGGTCGTGTCTGGTTAGGTCCTTGTCGCTCCGGTGCATTTGTCACAGCTGTCCAGTCCCCACCGGTTTCTCACTGGCGCTCATTTAGAGGGAGTAAAGCCCCTTATGCTGAAGTCGGGCACACCACCGTCTTCCAGACCCTCCTCCCTCTCCTCCACCTTGTCTTTCTGGTGCCCCCTCTTGTCTAATTACCTAACATACTGACTATGACAGGAATGTTTAGAATGTTACAAGGAGCATATAAGATGAATACTGAACCAACCCTTGTGGGTTCGGGGCAATTTTCCTAGAGAAATAACATTTATGTCAGAGCTTTAGCCTCTTCTTTATTAATTTATTTATTGGGGGAGGGAGATTATTAGGTTTGTTTTTGTTTCTTGTTTTATTCTTAATGGAGGCACTGGGGATTGAACCCAGGACCTTGGGCACGCTAAGCACACACTCTACCACTGAGCTGTCCCCTCGCTGCTAGAGCCTTAACTTCTAACCTTAAATTTTTCCCCAAGCCAGCTGTTCATGTGTGACTCTTTCTAATGTATAATCACATTTATTACAATGAAACTTCAGTATATCAGCATCTCAATAAGTGTTTGGTGACTTGATTTTTTTTCTTCCAACAAATTTCAACATATTTCATGCTATTTTTTTCAACGGCTTTTGTCAAAGTAACACAGCTACAGAGTTTTGAAAATCATATAATATTGCCAGATGTATAATGAAAACTCCACCCCATGTGCACATGGCACTCTTCAAAAGCAACCACCTGAAATATTTTAGCTATTGCTTCACGTGCTTACCTGTATATTCTCAACGTTACTCTTACTCCGTTTTAGACGCTATTGCTTTTCCTCTGCAGGAGATGAACATTCAGCGTTCGTCTACCACAAACATTCACATCTGAGCAGAACGCGTCTCACACACAAGCACACAGTCACGAGAGCATTTTCTTCCCTAACTTCCTTACTATGGTTATATCACAAGCTGTCACTATTTCTGTTACATAAGCAGAGATAACTCCTACACTAAAACTGCATTATTAATTTCGCTATTATTTGTTACCCAGGATGAATAATTTCTTAATCATCTGAGATACATGGTTAAACATGGCAGATTGAATACTTGTGTTTATGTCCATACCCTCCTAGGTGCAGACTTTCTTACCCTCTTCCTGTTTTCAGTATAGCTTCTAAACCCTGTTCTCAACTGTGCTCAACATCCTGGAGAACCTCCTCAACTTTTGCCTGGAATTATCCTCCATCTCCCTGCTGAGACGATGCTAGATCTGGGGGTGGAGGAAGCAGAGGGGGAGTGGAGTCTAACTGGTTCTAGATGCTTTTAAGCAGCAAGTTCTCGGTCTCACTCCTAATTTCTGGTATCCCTGACTTGTCCAGATTTCTACGCTATGAATTAACTTGCTTTTGTCAATTTATTCATCTTCAGACTTCCTAGAGCATCGCTTATCAAGTCCTGTCTGACATTACACCCCATGTACTAACACCCTGCTGCTGAGAACTGTGCTGACCAGGCTGTTTGTGACTCCCAGGACTTCAGCCAGTTTAAGACTAGATTCTGGCTTGCCGTAATCTATGGCTGTGACCTTAGCTGAATTGCTCTGCCAATTCCGGACCTTGCTTGCTTTTTATTCCTGCACACCCAGGGGAAAAGTAACGTCCTCCAGCTCTTCCCCGTGTGAGTTTCACGCCTGCTCAGAACAGAACGTGTTGCATCTGGAATAATCGTAAGCCTTTCCCTGCTGAGCTTTAGACCTGACACATCACTTCATTTCTTTCCGTACCTGCTCTGTGTATCCTCCGTGCACGCCCTAAACAGCAACAGCCCTAAGGATCTTTAGTCAGACTTTGTTTACCTAAATCCTGGTTTAGATTTTTGTGGAGAACAAGGATATGTAGAGGGTATTGTTTTGTCTTTATAGCAAAATTACTACTATTTTTTTACATGAAATTCTAAACTTTGATATGAAAAAAAATCAAACTTACACGATGTATTTATTTTCCTTTTAACTCTAAGTTCTACTTTTTCCTGAAGAAATAGCATCAGCTCTTAATATATTCTGAAAGGCAGTGCAATATGCTGGTAAAGGAAGTGGGATCTAGAGCACACCTGAATCCAGATTCTGCCGCTAACTCAGGGTGTGGCCTTATTCAAGTTACTCTATTCCACGAGCTTCTGCTTTGCACCTGGAAAACAGAGACCATCATGGTAACGACTGTGCCTTAGAGTTTTTTAAGGATTACCTATATTAATATATATGAAGCTGGTATAAGGTGTCCAACACATTGTACACATTTTGGAAATATTTGCTTTCTTTATTATTTGGAGTCCTTGCATTTGGCACAAGATTAATTTTATTAATATCTGGAATTTTTAATTGAATATCTAGAGCATATCAATTACCAATGGAAGAAACCAATCTGCATACAGTAGAAGTTTATTAAGCTACTTCTCTGACACATGAACTTCTAACCATCTCTTCAGATATGGCCAGGGCATTCAATTTTATCCAACTCCCACTAAATTACTGTACAGTTTGACTTGTTTGAAAATTCTCTTATGTTGCAATACATTTGTTTCATTGTAATTTCCCCTCAATCATTGCTTCTAATATTTAATTAGAGATGAAGGTGGAAAATATATCCATTGCCTCCCATTCATGAGTGTCTCAAGTCTTTAGACACATCGGATGCACAATATTCTTAAGTTAGCTGAATTTGATTTCTCTGGTTGGAACCAAAAAAGTCTTGACGAATATAATGACATTTATTCTTTACCAGCATGCTTTGTGTATTTTTCTTGACTAACCAAAAGAGTTCCCAAAGCATTATCCAATCCATGTTACCATTTTAATTCACAGGAGTTATGGTCAAACTCCTATTGAAACGAAAACATTAGCCTTATTGTCAACCTCCCATAATCTGTCAGCCCAAGGATACCATCCAAGAAGTGATCAGCAACAGACAGAGCTGCATTTAAAACCAAGTTTGGAATGTGCATACCTATGGGCCACTTAGAGCAGAGGAATAGCTCCAGCAAAACCATCACCCATTGTGCACGCAGAGTCAGAGTCCTTCCCAGATCAGAACAGAGTGTCGGGACGATTAAGAACCACAGTCTTATAAGAATTCAGCCAATTCAGGGCCTTTACTGTCTCCAAGAGCCCATCTCATTTTATGTCTGATCAGGTCAATGTAAACTGTGTTTTCATTATTTAAATGCAAAAAAAAAATCATTACTAAAGGAGACTGAGGAGTTTCATATTACCAGGACAGAATGCTTCCGTTTAAGTGCATCTTGACACCACACTTCTGAGAGGAAAGCTAATTGCTTTTGGTTAACTCAGTGACTCCTGCCCCACTGATAACGTTGAGGGTTTGTTGTTTTATATTATTGTTGCTCATGACTTTCTTTTCTTAGATAAAGGTGATTTAAAGTGCCCCCAAAGGCTTACAATGGAAAGTCAAGAATCGCCTGGGATAGTTGCAAAATGAAATGAGTTTTCATTTTGTTTTATAATTAGAAATTCAAAAACCATCCAGTTCTAATTAAAATTGAGAAACAATAAATGCAAAAATTGTCAAACTCATCATCGCTAGTATCATTGACTTATTTCATTGCATAAGTTGGTGCCATTAAAAACTTGTTCATCTCAGGGGATTATAAATAAACACTAAGGATTTTTTGCAGAATACACATTTATGTTTTGCAAGGTCATAGCTCTGGCATCATCTAAAAATATTTGGACGTTTTCTGTTTAGCAATTTGCAGCCTGCTATATGGCGATTCAATAGGCATTTGATTTTTTTATTTAAGAGTTTTTAACTTTAAAACTCTAACCATGGCGAATTTGAATGCATCTAACTGTGAAAAAAAATGGCAAGACCTTATTTTTTATATAGTGACCCAATGCAAGGGATTTTGTTCTCTGAACCACTGTGAGGTTCTACAAAGGAGATTTCATCTGTTTTGCTGTGTTTCAGCAAAAGCCTCAATATATCACCAAGCACAGTACCTCCGTTCAAACTGAACCCCTCTACGACTTGCTCAGGTAAGCTGTAACAAATAACATTTCAATTTCTGTGTTTCACCTGTTATTTCCCTCATATTTCATTCATCTTTCCCCAGTGTCAGTTGTCCCTAAGGAGCAAGCTACAAGAGCCCAAAAAGAGAAAGAACATTGTTAGTTTGGAAACTACGTAGTTTATCAAAAAGAGAGGTTATTATGTCTGTCAAATTATTGCTTAGACAGAGCATGTTCATATGATATTATAAAAATGTAGGTATTATAAGCATAATAAAAAAGTAAAAGAAGAAAATTTAAAAGGCTTCATGGAAGCAGTACAAAATAATCTTTGGGCTTAAGGGCCCGATTAAAGAAATATAATTCTTAGGGTAGATTTTTCATTGGCAATCTGTAGAGATTACCTATCTTTTCTCCCTTACTCTACACTGTGTGTCTTCTTGTATGTTTGTGACTGTGTTACTATATTTTATGGCCATGGTATGTGACCATATTATTGTGAATCCTCCTGAAATTGTTGCTGAAATATCAATGAGTGTAATTAAACAAAACTAAAACATACAATACTTAAGTTTTTTTTTCTAAGAAGTACTTTTGGACTCCTAGACCCTATCTTAAGCAAACTGTTCTGTATCACAGCTGCCATTGGTTTCATCCCTGAGATGTTCATGTGTCATTTCTGGCTTGGCTATGAGTAGCGATCATTTGATCAAGTTAGTGTTTCAAAATGGTATTGGCATTTTTAGGTCTGTAATGTTCTTTTGAAAAGATAGCAACTGAAATTTGTAGCACAGAAACTAAATATATTTTTCAAAGGTCCAAATTAAGTTATAAAAGTCACATCTAGATCAATATTAATAAAAATTATAAACTAAATTAATTTTTCATGAGTATACTTGGGTAAATATCTGAGTTGTTTGAGAAGCCTTAAATTCTTCATAAAGATACACACACATTTGTAGATACACACATGTATATTTAAAACTTTGTCCTCAATACTTTTTAGAACTTATCTGATACCTAACAGCAAATGCAGAGCAGAGGGAAGTACTGTTCTCACAATTAGTTCCAGGCGCTTCACTCTTCATTTTTCACTCAACTGGCTCCTGAGCAGTAAACTTAGTAAGTCAGCAGGGGTGGCATACAAGAAAAATCCTGCTCTTGAATATATGGTAAAATGTATTATTTAAAATATTTCTTGTATTTAAAATATGATTTTCAGGTAACAGTTTCTACTGTGTTGAATGAAGCTTTCTAGGCGCGTTCTCATATGAACTTCCTCATAAAACCCTCTCTAGCCTGTAGGCAGATTCAAAATGCGAGGCCATAAGGATGGTCTGAAGGATACGATGTGACTATGCTGGGGAGTCTAGCTCATGTCCTGTATTACAATGAGAAGCAAGCATGTAGGAAAGCTAAGGAGAAGGTGGTCAGTCCAGGTGAGGACCAGGCAGTGGTCAAAGAAGAAGTTAAGGCGAGCAGCCCTGACTCACTGGATATTGTGCAAAGGGAACGCTGTTGCTTCCTCCAGGGGTTCTATTGCTGGGCATCCGACGCTGTGTGAGGTGCTGAGGAATCTCAGTATTTACCTGTTTCGTGCACACCTTGCCTCTTTCACGATTATCCATGTTCAGTCAACTTTTCGAACGGTTTAGCAACACCGTATTTTGATATTTGGAGAGAGCTGATTTACGGTTGGACTGGAAATGCTGTTTCTTGGTCTCTGGGGCATCCAGATGTATGGTTCTTAAATCTTAGACAAAGCAAGGGCAGTGGAATGGATGTGCTGTTTTGAGTTTGGAATCCACCTGAGTGACCACCAGTCTTAGTTTCTTTACTAGCAGTTTGCAACTATCCCAGGCGATTCAAAGAACCCAGCTTGATCACTGAAAGGGCTACTGACAGCTTTTTCCAGGGAGGACTCCCGAAGCCAAAATTCCTTGCACTGATCTTGGAGGTTCAAGCCAGAAACAGGCATGATGAAGCTTGGGGAGCTGACCGGGCAGACCGCCTCTCAGCCCTCCGAGGCGTGCCTGCACGCCTTCTCTCGGCCTCACCTCCTCTGCTTATACGTGTCTACTGTGCCGGGATTCTGGTGAGTTCCCTCAGAACGACATAACGGTGCAATGTTTGGATTTTGGTATATCTTTCAGCGTTGGTCAGAGACCTAGTGTTTAGGTCCCCTTTAAAGTCCTGAAACATGAATGACTTTCAAACACCATATACGCCAGCTGGTATGAAAGCAGCTTTGCCCAACTTTGCCTTGTTTTTCTTTTCAACAGCCTTCCCAAGGAAGTTCTCAGTCTGACCCGTGTCAGTATCTCCCAGAGGCTAAGGTGCCCAACAGCCGAGCGGAACTCAGAGGGTCCTCTGCCTCCAAGTGTGTCCCCAGCCGGTCAGGCTCCGGTGGGAAACAGCACGGATGGCTTAGATCCAAACTCACGATTCAGTGTAGGATATACAACCTCCGTCCAGTCATGAGAAAAACATCTGGCGAATTCTAATTGAAGACATGCTAGAAAGCACCACTTGACAAGTACTCTTCAAACTGGCAAGATCTCCAAAAACAAGACAATTCTGAGAAACTGTCACAGATGAGAGAAGCCTAAGAATACAAGACTGCTAAATGCAACACGATATCCTGGCTGGGATCCTGGAACAGCAAGATGACATTAGATGAAAAATGAAGGAAATCTGAACAAAGTATGGGCTTTAATTAACAACAGTGTATCACTGTCGGCCCTTGACTGGGATGAATGAACCAGACTAACGTCAGATGTTAATGGGAAAACTGGGTGTGGAGTATATGGGGACTCTCTGTAGTATCTTTGTAATTTTTATGTAAATTTAAAAATATTCTAGAAGAGTTTATTTTAAAAGGCATTCTAATGCAATATTTTCTTCCTATGAATTGTTTTATCTTTTATAACATGTATGGTATAGAAAACAAAACACATTTAAATCACACTAAAATTTTTCAAAGCAACAGTTACATTTCCAATATATCCTAGGCATTTCACACATCAAGAACAGAGTGGCAAGCATGCAAGATTTTCAAGAGCACCTAGAGTCAATATTTGTGACTATTAAGGTAAACAAGGGCTACTAATGAAAATTTCACCAAAATCATGAGTCTAATTTCTATCATTTTGCATCTATCACATGGTCAAATGCGATGTTTTTTCAGAATGTACTTACAATTTACATTTTTCTATGACCTGAAGAGAAATATTTGTCAAAGTAAAAATACTCAGAGTTCTTTGGTAAGAAAGGTTTTTATTAGAGTTTGAATTTATATGTCTTATTAAATAAGTCGTTGGGTGTTGTTTATTAAGTATATGCTTATTGTGTTGATCTGGATCACTCTAAGTAACTTAGGGGTATTTTCTAGGACAGTCATGATTCAGAATTCTCTCAAACTAAATCTTTGATGGTTTAAGTATTTTATTTTACTACTTTAGATTTAATTTTCATGACAATAATACATTTGCAAATATGGTTATTCAACAAATATAGCAAATCATCATCATCCATAATCCCACAATTCAGAAAAAGTCACTAAATATCAAACTCTTTAATTGTTATGTGAATAACATCATTTTAAAATATTTTCTTAGGGTAGAATTGAGTCAAAAGGTCAGAGCATTTTAAGATAATTTTGATACACATTTCTCATTCAAATAGTTACGTACTTTGATAACACAGCCAGGAAATGTAAGGGTTAATCCAGATACTACATCATCATGAGTATTTCATATCACTCATTAATATTCACTAATCTGTTGAAGAAATGACTTAACTTGCAATTCTGAAATAACAGTGAAGTTAACATTTTGGATAAACTTATGGGAAAATGCACATAAACGTCTATCTCCAGCCATATACAAAAATCAATTCCAGAGGAATATAGATCAGAACGCAGAGGTCAAACAATAAATCTTTCATAAGACAATGTAAGAAAATATTGTCATGACCTTAGGGTACGGAAATAGTTCTTTAAAAGGAAACAACTGAATTACTGGCAAAGAAGTATTAATTGATTACTATTTTAAAATTAAGAATTTATGTTCATCAACAAAACTTAAAGATTGAAAATGTGAGCCACAAAATGGAAGAAGATATTTGCAGTCAATTTAGCTGACAGGAGACTTTTATTTGGATCATATAAAGAACTAGTCTAAAACAACAAGGAAAAGACTTATTGGTAGAAAATAAAGAATATGAAAATCAAATAGAGATTTCTTTTTTTTTTGATTACCACAATAAGTTTAATGAATATCAAATAGAGATTTCTAAAACAAGATATCCAAAAGCCTGGTAAACTTATGAAAATGCTAAACGTTATTAGTCAGTCATTGCAGAAATGCAAATTAACCCCACAGCTGAGCTACTGCTATAATTTCACCAGAAAAGCTACATTAAAAAGAACAAGAGAGAGATTCCTGAGATGTGGAATAACCAGAATCCTTATGTATTTCTAGTGAAAGTGTAAATTCAGAAAACCGATTAAGGAAACTATGAAATGATCTGATTCATTTAAATGTGCACATCTATGATCTGGCAAGCCCCTCTCATATTTACGCAAAATAGAAGAGTACATATGAAAAACAGAAATTATGTATTATATTGGTGTTACATAATATAATACTCATTTTATATTACTTTCATATTATTTTAATAATATTACTTTATATTATTTTTAACAGCCCAAAGTAGCAAACACCCCAAATGTCCATTAACACTAATGTGAATAAATGAATAGGATTATAGTAATAAAACAAAATGCTACAGCCATACGCAAGAACAAGAATAGATTTCAAACACATAAGCTGGAGGAAAAACAGGCACAGAAGAATGTGTATTTTATTATTTGATTTACATATATTTCAAAAACAGAAGTCCTATCATGGGTTAAAAGTCAGAGCAACTTTACTTTTGAGAATAGGTGAGAGGTTCATAATTTGAAGGGGATGTGAAATTTGTTTCTAAATTTCTAGGAATATTCTATTTTTTGACCTAGTAGTGGTTACATGGTTATGTTCATTATGTAAAGTTTGTTTAACTGTGCATTCATGATACAGGCATTTTCTCTCTATATATTAAATTTCAATGAGATATTTTAAAATTATTAATGCAGTTTAGTAGCTGTTTTAATAAATAGTACATTTTAAATTTTCAAAGAGTAATTGTATGAAGGTCCAATTGAAAAATAAAAGACAGTGTTTTCTAGTCTCTTGAATTGTTCTGTGTCCAGGAATATGGAAACCAAAGCAATAAGAAGAAGATTGGGGAAGAAAATAAATAAAATAAATGTGCCATTTGCATAGAACATGTATTATTTGCATAGAACAGTACATGACATTGGAGTCACAGGGTTACATCTTACGGCTAGTTCATTAGAAGTTACTGTGTTCAATTTAAGTGAACAAGAAGTGTAGAGCATCACTTGATTTGTGGAATACCCCTGAATGGCTAGCCCGATGTGCATCTCAAACGACATAATCATATTTTATATTTGGGGAAGGATACAGAAGAGCTCAAATAGGTAACAGAAATGATTTCCCAGTGAACACCTGGCTGACGGTCACCATTAATCTATTCTAGAATGTGGTTTCGAATGTCACATTAAGTTGTAAGTTATTATTCCTATAAAATTCTAAGTTGCTAGGACACCACGACCAATGGTGAGTAACTGATCAGGATGTAATAATAATTTATTTACAAATTTAAAAAATATTTTCTGTGCCGTCAAGCCTGCTGATACAGCATGTTCCACTATTTTGTAAAACATCTTCAAAGGATCTGAAATAAATTCTAAACACCATTGAAAAAAAACAGCAGCATATGAGCAGAGCCAGGAAATTGCCTTCAAAAAGAAAGATCAGATTTAACGTTAGGAAAATACAAGTTCTAGTTAAATGTACATGCAAAGCAGTCATCATCTTATAACTCTGGATGCGCTATTGAGATGCATGTAAAAATGCCCCGGTCGTTGCGTAACACCAGTGGCCTTGTGTGAGAAGCTGCAGGGGAGAAAGAGGATGAAGAGGATGGGCCTGAGGTCACAGTCTGTCACTTACCAGATGTGAGACAATTTGAACTCTCAATCCAAAAAAAAAAAAAATAAGTGGGAGGTGGAATAGTATTTCCCACCAAGGTATTTGATAAGCCTGCTTTAGAATTTCTCTTTGTCTCTGTCACAAACAGGTGAAAAATCTGTGTGGTCTGATTAAAGACCTCTGATAAATGTTTTATAAATGTTCCTACAGTTTCATTGATCAAGGAATAGATTAAAATACGGCTCTGTGTTTGATTCTTGAGTTGTCATCAGAAACTCTTTGTTTCTTGTTATCCCAATGACATGTACTGTTCTATGCAAATATTACATGTTCTAAGCAAATGACACATTTATTTAATTTATTTACTTCCCCAATCTTCTTCTCATTGCTTTGGTTTAAGGATATGTTGTCCAAATATATCTCCCCGCATAAAGGGTAATTTTATGATCCAATTATAGTTCTCAATCATGATACCTGGTATGAAATTTATTCATCCATAGAGGCTTGTTTTACTGCAAGCACATTAATCAGTATAATGAATGCAGGTGAGTAAAACTGTAAATATGCTACAGAAAATGCAAGGAAGATGCATAAGTAATTACCATATTATGTGGCATTAACTATTTCATCTTTTATATATATTAACCAAGAGTAATAATTAATGGAAAGCCTTCTGGAAGGAAATATGAATTTAGCTATATTTATTCCATCAGTAAAGTGTGTTTAGTGAACATCTACTTTGTGCCAGCAAATGTAATCTATAAAGAAGGAATATAAAAGGAACTAGGCATATGAATCTCTGTTTCAACAGAACTTAACATTTGTGGGAAGGAGAGAGAGGATAAATGAGTAAGCAAATGAGTAGATGTCTATGTTCAGATAGTGATAAATGTCGTCAAGAAAATGAAACTGATGTGAATAGTTGAAGACGACAGGCAGAGAATATGAGCAAGGTGGTCAGGGACGTCTGGTCCCACACTCCCTGTCTGGTAGTCCCTTGTCCCATGTAAGTCAGAGTCAGCAATGCTAGATCTCAAAGGCCAATGCAGATGAGGGAATTAGAGAGAGGATGACTTGAATTCAATTGAGTTTACATTCACTTAATTTTACTATTAAAGTGTCAAAAATTATGCAAATAAATTCAGCTGCAGGGAAAATGATGATACGTGTATATGCGGCTAACACAGGTGGATGTGAAATTCGGTGTTGCTGGAGCCCAAGTGGAGAAAGATTCTGCCAAATAAGATGTGCCTACGCTGATGGACTCTTCTGTTTTTTATATTGTTTAAGGACAGGTTACTTAAAGATTCCCTTTAAGGCCGAGAAAGAATTTTATTGTTGGCCATAATTATATACACCCAACTGCATTTCTTGTTCACTGTTAGGCTTACTCAAAATGTCTATGACAGTTCTGACCACGCCCAGATGATGTTTGAGCTGTGATCTAAATGAACACAGACACAGAGGTGTGATGATCGGGGGAAGAAGGCAAAAGAATCAGGGCACATATCTGAGTAGAAGGCATCCCATATGGGTGGTGTTGATGACTATGGAAGGGAATGTGTTTTTCCCTTCAAGTGCAATGAGAAGTCAATGAAGTTATTGGAGCAGGAGAATTTCATGATCCAGTGTGTCAATTTGAGTGATCAGATTGCCTAGTAAAAGGGAAATGTACTCTTGGGACACACATGGGAGCATGGAGTCCAGCTAGGAAAGTACAGACAATCCTTTCTCTAGAAATGATAGAATGTTGCCACTGGAAATGGAAGGAATATGGAGACAATAGGCAAAATCAAGTTTTATTTTGGAAAGAAAGGTGTTAGGACTTACTAGTGGAATAGATGTGTGGATTAAGGAAACGGAAATAATTAAGGATGCTTCTGAGATTTGGTGATTTAGTAACAGAGTGAAGGGGGGTGTCACTTACTAAAATGTAGACGACGGAGGGGTGGGGTGCAAATTGATGAGGAGCAGGTTACAAGGAGAATGCAAGATACCTTACTAAGTTTACAATAACGTGTCTGGATGGCATATTAAATTTGAGGTGCTTGTATTTTATTTATGTGTCTGCAATTTAGGTGTTTTTCATCACATAGATGATATTTAATGTTTATGAGATTAGAGATGACCCCAAAATAGCATATTAAAAATACAATAGAGGCCAAAATTAAGCTCTGTGGATTCCAGCATTAAAAGCATAGGAGAGAAGAAGGCACCAATAAAGGGGACATTGATGCCAAATAAGAAAATTATTCCACATTGGGAAGCAAGGGAAGTTTGTGTTTCAAAAAGGAACTCTCTTAAATACTGAGATCTGAAAACACCTTTATTATAATGTTAATCACATAATTATTTTAATAAGAGTGAATTGGACATAAACTAAATGAACTAGTAGCAAATGAGAAAGTGAATCATGAAGGTCTGCAACCTTATGTAGTCACTGAAATAACATGATATTTATGAAGAGTTCTAATAACGGGAGATTTTTGTTACACCGCTAAATGAAAAAGCATGACACAAACAACACTGAGGTCTTTTTTTTTTAATATTTCCTATTTAGTTCCCCCCAAATTTAAGCCAGCTCACAAAAGCCCATACTATGCAACATGACAAAAATATATTAAACTTGGAGAATGATTGAGAAGGAAAAATTACTAGGGAAAATGAAGTGAAACCACATTGAATTTTACTTCCCTAAATCTGCCAAAAGTTGTTATACCCACTTGCCGTATCTGTGCACAAAATTTACGCCAAGCATCCTCAAAACCAGGTTTCCCTCATAAAAACCAGGTTCAGTTATATAATTCAAGGCATTTGCTAGACAAAGCAAACAGGCTGCTCCAGGGAGAGTGAGCTAAGCTGACACTGGTACCTGCTAGATGTTCGGTGCAGACTCCTAGGCTCAGGAAAGAAGATGCAGCAGAAGAGAAACCAGCTTTCTTAGAAACTCTATTGCCATAAACATACAATTAAGAAGAGGTGAATTCTTTTCTGATTCACCCAGAGACAATCCCAAAGAGCCTGATTCACTTCTTTGCATTAAAGGAGAATCACCTTTGCTGTCACTGCTGATGACTCATTATTGTCTCTCCAGTGTTGCTTAAGCAGAAAAAATAAGCCACTCACTCACCTGCTGGCCTAGAAACCTCCTCTCTCACTAAATGTACTACAGTGACGCTGACATGGGAGGGATACAGGGACAGTCCCAAGATTCCATGACGCCAACATGGGAGGGATACAGGGACAGTCCCACGATTCCATGACGCCAAACCCTGGGACTGGATCTATTTTTAATGTTTTTTTTTTAAATTTTGGTAAGTGTGGGGAATTACATCATTTGCCTGACATTTGCTGAGTGCTCATAAACACTCTTATTTTGTCTGCATTCCTGGCAGGCGCCAGGTAACATCCAGCTTGCTGTCTAGGCCCGTGTTCTTGCAGACAAGGAATGTAGGACACGTGTACGTGCGTCCACAGCTGTCTTTCTGCCTGTCATCCATCCTTCATCCTTCCTGTTTCATCTGTCTGCATGCCTATATAAAATACATAAACATTTGACAGACTCCATCCCTTCTGTCTTTCTGCATGTTTTAGGTATCTTTCGAAACTTTCCTGTTTCAGAAATAAAAACTGTTGATAGTCTATTTACAACAGACTATTCGATTTCTTAACTATCACAGTATTTATCACGTCCTATGTTAACTTGATCACAAAATTTCCGATTGATCTTCACTAAAAACATGACAATAAAACATTAAACAGTCACCATCATCAACTTCCATGCTCCTCAATATTTTTATGAAAAAATGATTTGACCTTGTTAATGATACACATCGATTAAACATTTACCCACAGTGGAAGGTCTGCTGATAGGCTGAATTTTTGTTGTGTGGCTCTGTTTGTGGTAAGAAATCTAATTGTATGGGTTTCTGTGTTGCTTAAATCATTATTATTCTTTATAAATCCACAAAAGTATGTACTAAGATAGATTTGCCAAGGAATAATGGGTCTTCTCTCACTATGACAAAACCCACTCCATTAAGGAAAATGCTCATTAGTGACATGTTTGTTTGTGCCTTGAGTGAGGACTACATTGTGACTCATTATTTCATTTTGGAACAGATGATGTATGAAAAATTCCAGGAAGACTTCAAGCCATCATCATTTGGGCTAATCCAAGTGATTCCAAAAAGCATTTTAACATCACAATTTTATATGTAATGGACCAGGAAGACAGAAATCTTGTTTCTTATTTGCAAGCCTGCTGTGATAGCTCCCTACAGTCACAGGAACTGAGGAAAATTGGCCAAAAATACCCCTTTAGAGGGGATGAAATGAGGTTTGGCTGTCATGAAGGACGTTACCTCATGCAGGGTAATTATTGTAGGTGGCTCCTGTGAAAATAAGCCCCTGTCACTGGGATAGACGGAATTTTAGGCTGACTAGATAATCTGCTTACAGCACTTACTCTTACATGGCTCTAGGAAATAAACATATTTGAAACATTATAAAAATGAACACATTTGTCTCTAAATGTCACTGAAATTATGTTACAGTTATTTTATGAGTCACGCTATTTTTTTTTCTGTTTTCTATATTGCAGTTTACTCACCTGAACTTCACATCACCTGAGGAATTGGGCACAATTTATATCACTGTTTTACTACTGAGGAAACAAGAGTGTACAAAGATTAAATACCTTTTCTAATATCTCAAGCCAGGATTAAAATTCTAAAGGTCATGATCATAACTACTAAACAAGAGATATACTTATTCACTCAAAAAAAATCAGATTAAAAGTATGGAGCAGACCTTAACCTAGGGACACTTTTTTTATATTAGGGCAAACACTGGGAGTGTAGAATGGAGATCAAATCAGAGTTTAAAAATAGATGAGTAAACCAAGCCATTGCCTTATTTTAATCTTAACATTATCCTTATTACCTGATAATTTTTAATTTCTTTTTATATTCGCTACTCTTTCCAAAACTAATTTGGGCAAAAAAAAATAATAGTGGAAGAATATGGCAAAAAATGGTGGAAGAGGATGGACAGGAAGAAGTCAGGGTGATGCTAAATTATAAACTTACCTGGGTCAGCTTCCACTTCCAGACAATATGGACAGAGAACAGATTTAACCTCCCACTTGAATGAACCAAGAGATACAAAGAAAAATACATGTGAAACAAAAATTTTTGATACACTGAAATATCAGGCAATGAAGGAAGTGATCTTTGAGAAATGGGAATCTGGTGAGCCCCACAATGACTCCTCTCACCATCTTAAGAGAATTTCCAGCTGCAGCACAGACAGGAGGAAATAAGGCAGAAACCAGAAGACGTCTTTGCTTGAAGAAACGGAGCTGAGCACCACAGCAGACAGAGCGGGCAGAGAGGACAGAGCTGAACAGGGACTATTTTGGAGAAATACACATGGTCTTTCTTGAGTGGTCAGCATAATACTGATAGGGAGAAAAGTGGGAAAAGGGAAGAACTATCAGTTGGGAAAAACAGGAAAAACTAACAAGATGATAGATTAAATATAATCATGTCAATAACAACAGGCAATGGTCTAAACCCACCAATTAAAAGGCAGAGGCTGTCAGATTGGATAAAAAAGCAATACCCAACTGTATGCTGCTTATAAGAAACACACGTTAGATACAAAGCTATCCACAGGTTAAAATTAAAATGATGAAAAAAATGTGTATTACAATAGAAGTAGTCAAAGCCAGACTTAATAAAACATTATCAAAGTCAATTTCAGAGCAAAGAATATTACCAGAGATAAATTTAAAAGATCATCTCATAAAGATAAAAGGGTTAATTCTCCAAGAGGACTTAATAATCTTGAACGTGTGTGAACCTAATAACAGAGTTTCAAAATCCATAAAACAAGGCCTGGAAGTCCTTGGAGGAGAAAGAGACAAATTGACAACTATAAACAGCTCACAGCTAGAATCAAATATGTCAATATCGTCTCTCAATAACTGATGCAATGAGTAGACAGACAATCAGCAAGGATATAGAAAATTTGAATTTCATTATCAAAAACTTGGTCTAATTAATATTTTTAATACACTCACTCCAAAAAACAGTAGAATACATATTATTTTCAAATACACCAAAAATTTTTCCCAAAATATACTATATTCTGAGGTATGAAACAAGTCTCGACGAGAACAGAAGTATGCAGGTCATACAAAATATGACCTCTGAGTCTAATATCAGTCAAATAAAAATCCACAGTGGAAAGATTCTATTTTATAAGTATCTAAAATGTGCAAACTAATTGATAGTGCTAGACAGCACAGAAGGAGTTGGCTGGGGGTGAAGGGGCAGCGGCGTGGGAGAAATAAACTTCAAAGGGGCACAAGGAAGCCCTCGGAGGTGAGGAGCTATCCACAATCATAATCGTGCTGATACGTTCACAGATGGAAACTCTCTTGTCTTACCAAATTATATACTTCAATACTGAAGATTATTGTATATCAATTCTAACTAATAAAACTGCTTAAAATTGCATCAATGAGAGAGAGAGAAAAGGGTATGGATTTGTGAGTGAGAGTGAGATACCTCAGTTTAATTGAAATAGAGCTTTACATGCACTGGCACAGGGTTTCTTAGTAACCAGATATTTTAACATGAGAATGGATCATTATGAAGCAATTTATAGGGTCAGCTTCCTTATCGGTTCGCAACTATTGCTGAAAATGTCACTATCAAATTTATAATTTATTCAAAACTATATATACGGTGCTAATCAGCTTTTAGAGTGCCTATCAGCTTTGGCTTCATGGATTTTATTGAGATCTTATGTTTCATGAAAAGAAAAACATGCAGTCATTTAAGGTCTATAGGCTGGAAAATTGGGTAATGAGTTTTTCACTTTAAAGAGCTTATTATCATATCAGTGTGAAATCTAGACTGGAGGGAAGTAAGGCTGGGGCAGGGAGATCGGGGACAAGTCCTTTGAAATAATCCAGGTTAGAGGGTAGAGTGGCCAAGGAAAAATAAAAGAAATGGACATGCTAGAACAACTATTTGCTGATAAATTAACACTAGCCATGTGTGTAGGAAATGCTTGTTATATATCATACTGAAATATCAAGTGGATCTGATTCTAGAGTAAAAGAGGAGGAACTGAAGACGTAAATTGGGAGGTTGTCTTCGGATAGCTGGCATCTGATACATTAAACGTGGGTGGAATCACCAAGGACCTGTGAGCTTGGGAATTTTCATCTTCATAGATATTGAAATCATGAAGAGGTATCGAAGCAGAAATTATGAGAATCAGACATCTCATCAAGAATGACAGCCACAGAATGAGAAGCCAACCTGGGTGTCTGAAAACGTCTGCAGTAGGAAGAGACACTGGGTGGTTTATTCTAATGACATAAGATTCAGACCTGGATGCTTTAAGGAAGAATAGAATAAGGAGGTTGCTGAAGGGAACAAAGCACAGAGATGCAGACACTAGCAATTTAAAGTCAACGAAGTGTTCAGAAAAGTCATAGGCGTGAGAGCAGGCAAGTGCAGCAAGTGCTGAAGAGTCATTGAATTCTAGTGCATTTTTGCAGAAAGCTTTGTGTATTAAGATAATAGAAGATTCCAGCTATGTTGCTTGGCTTTAAATTGTACTCCCTTAGAATCTCTATGCTTGAAATTTAGTCTCAGATTATGTCTGTTATTCTTACTTTGAGGAAAAAAATTTAACCCTGTAAGTATGAAAAATTGTTTTTCCAATATAAAAAGTGAACACAACCCCAGGCAATGGTTAGTGTGTTAATTACTAATATCCACAGAGAATTTAGATTAAATTAGACCTAGTATCTGCATCAAAGTGCAATTAGCCAGAAGTAGTAACACCTACAGCTACACTGAAAGGGACTGCTTTCTGGCTCACTGCTGTATTGTAAGGACAGTGAATAAAGAAATTAAGGAGAAGACATCACGCTTTAGTCCTGCTAATTCAAGTCTGCAATTTTACTGATTAAATAAAAGATCAAACATTACTTAGTAATATTTTATAAATGACTATGCATTTTTGTAGAGTAGAGGAGAAATTTCTCCTCCTCAATAGGACCAATACTGATGTCTTGGTTTTGAACACTGTATGATAGTCATGTAAGCTCCATCACTAGCAGAAGCTTGACAAATGTTCCAAAGTAATTGATGCACTTTTTTTTTGCTGTGATTCCATAATTACTTCAAGCTATAAAATTTTTTAAAAATCTCAAATGTAAAACCATGTTTCTTTTTCTGGGGTTGCCTTTTTACATAGTACATAAGCTCGCTAAGTGATACAATCTGAAATATAACAAGTGCATCCGCTTAGATAACTATGAAAGCCAAACGTTATGCAGAAAGTAAAACCTGTATTTTAAAATTTCCTAATGTTTTATATCCATGGATGAATAAAATATTTATTCAAAAGTTAAGTCTGAAGTAGAATCATATATTCAGTCTTTCTTCGATAAACAGTAGTTGAAAGCCTGCTCAGTGCTGGAAGCTTACTGATAACCATTGTCTGGATTGCTTTTTGTAATGATGAAATAGCTGTGTAAGAAAATTTTAGCAGAGAAATTAGCAAAGTGGAATAGTATGAGGAGCAGCCCTAAAGGTTCACTGTAAGTAACTGTTGCAAAGGACCAGTGGACACCTGAACTGCTCCATGTCAACAAGACCAGAAAGAAAAATCAGACTCTGCTCACTCCTACTGGCAGAACTCGTAACTTTGTCATCTCATTGCAAATGAAACTACATTTTTATGCTTGAATTTTTCACATTAACTTAATACAAAGTAGCAACCTCCTAAATGTTTTATAACAAATTAATTATTCTTATTCCTTTAACAACGACAACAAAAAAATCCGAGAGCTTGAGCTACTATTAAAATCCTGATGGAAATTTTATAACTCTTTTGGAGGGTTATTTTTTCCCTTTGTTTTCTGTGTCAACTATTTATATTTCTACATTCTTTGATTTTGTAAGTCTGTCTTAGATCGCTTTTGAGATGAAGCTCCTCTCAGAAAAATTTTGTTCTTGAAATTCGTCTATTTAAAAAATGCAATCATAATAACTGATACACTGTAGAAGTTTGCTTTTGTCTTTTATTCATACTAGTTTAACGGAAGAGGCCTTCTCGTACCATAATAGGGTTTGAGTCTTTAGTATTTTTCAGTAACTATGAATAACATTAAACATTCAAAATAAGCACTGTTGAAAACATATGTGATATTTAGAGGAAGTGAAACATTTTTGAAAGTATAATTATAGGGAGTGCTTTGTTCCTTTTATGTTTCAGTTTTCCTCCACTTGTTTTGCCTTGAGTTGGAAAAAAAAATGCTTTTGATCATATTCCCTTGCAGTGTTTTGGAAGCCTTTGGAGAGAGAAGAGGGCCATGCTTGTGAAATCATTTATAGGGAAAACAGTACGTGAATCTGGCTAGCACTGCACCAGTCCCCTTTTTATTTTTCTGGCCAGTGTTCCTGAATGCAGCAATGTGCAATTATAGGAACTGCCAAAATGAACACTAACTCAATAGAAATAGGGACACAGGCCTGGTGTTCTTGCTTCTGAAAAGTAATTACAGAGCTGCATCAAGAAAATAAGAATCATCATGTAAAAAATACTAAAGCTAGGCTCAAGAGGAGTACTGGAAAACTCTATGGCAGAGCATAAAGGCTACTTTTACTATTTTGTGTAAAAGAGGTCAACAGAAAACTATTTAACACCATGGGTCCGATATACCTAAGTGTCTCCAAATTGCTTTTTTCCATGGTGTGTGTCGGCTTTCTTAGAAGGCCAATTTTGGTCTGACACAGAGAGAGGAAATATTTCAAAAAGTGGTTTTTAGTTTAGAAACCCTGCCTCTCATTCATTATCTCCATAACCAGACCGAGGCTTCCAGTAATGGCCCACTGAAAACTCATCTTCTCTCTTGTGCTGGCAGCTTTAGTGATTTTGCAGTTTCCAGCACAAAACTAGGTCCTTCTAGCACTGACATAAGAAACTAAGAAAAAACACTCTAGGGTTCCCAGGGACACACTCAGCAATGATAGGAAAGGACCAGCCTTATTCCAGCAGTTTATGAGCGAGGACAGCCCACAGTTCCACGACGCGCCACTTCAGAGGCAGACAGGCTCCCTGAAGTGCTTCTTCCTCCCCCTCTAGGGAGACAACTCTCCACTCATGAAATAACACCAGTCTGCTAGGTCAGATTTAACACGACTTACTATTAAAATAATTTGAAGTGTTTAAAAGGATCATTGAAAAGTTAAAGAAAACCCATGAATGTAACTATTTTCATAAACCATTCCAAACCACACCTTGCTGGAAATTAGACTGAGGTTCTCATCAGTTATGCTCCTAATTCAGGGTCATGACTGCCTAGTGTGCAGGTGGATCAAGACGCTATAGGTCCCACCAGCTTTAATTAGCATCATATGCAAATTAGGTCATTGTGGGGACATACAGAATTAATTCAGAAGCATGTAAAAATGACCGATGCTGACTGTCTTCCGCAGATCCAAAGTGCTTCCTTCTACAAGCCCTGGAACGAGACACGACCTGTTTTAGGACCACTGCCTGTTGGAGCTTGGCTGTTTTTATTTGGAATAACTCATCCCATCGTGTGCTAACCTGGCCCCTCCTTTGTGTGTGAGCAGAGGGATGGACAGCAGGCTCCCTGGGGCTGCTGCTTGTAAGGGAACTATCCCACCCGACGAGGGTTCTACCCTCATGACCTCATCTCATTCTACCTTCCTCCTAGCAGTCCCATCTCTGAGGAACAGCAACTTGAGGATAGGGAATTCTACACCTGAATTCGGGGAGAACACAAGCATTCAATCTATAACAATAATCTGAAATAGCCTTCTTTTTATATTAAAGGTTGTTTTCTTGAAATCTCTTTTGTCTGATAATGTTAATGTAGCTCCTGCCTTTTTGTGAGCCTTAGTTTGGAATCTTTTGCAACCCTTCATTTTCAACTTTTTTGTGTAACTATAATTTAGGTGAGTCATTTGCAAATAGTTGGATTTCTTTTCCTAAATCTATTTGTCTTTCACATAATTCAGATTTGCTATACTTACTGATTCTAGGTTCAAATCTCCTATCTTTATTGAAGTTTTATCCGTCATATTTGGTTTTACTTATTTTTCCTACTTCTCTTTGTATTCATCTGTTAGTTCCATGTCTAAGATATGAGATAGCAATATGCATTCAGTTTATTTCTTCCAGTGCTTATTCCTGATTTACTGACACTCTTACTGATTTCTTACAAATATTTTTCGCAGTTCATTGTCCTTAACCTCTTACAGATGTGTGGTTTCCAGCCATTTTTCAAGCCTGGTTCTCACCCTCTAGGGTTCTGTTCTCCAAGTTTCCATTTCATTTCATCTCTCTTTGGTTGTGACGTCAAAATGTAGTTAAGGCCAAAGATCAGTCTGGTGATTCTGGGGTGGTCACAGTACCTCAGGAGCAGAGAAGCGGACCACAGAGGCTACAACTGGCATTAAAGAGTATGACATATGTTTTAATCAAAAGGAGTTTATACTGATTTGAAAAAAAAATGATATGATCGATTATGTATCCTGGCTAGAGCGCAGAGAAGAGCTTTCCAAAATGTTCTCTATTTAGCTTTCAAGTTTTTCTAAATGTTTGACATTTTATTGCAGTCTTCCATGCCTTCTTGTTTTTTAGACTTGCAAACCAATGTACACAGCAAGCACGAATCTTTAGCAATTTTGTTTGTTGACTTTCATCCAGTTCCTGGAAAAGCACCTGGCAGATAGTAAGAGCTGAAAAAAATTATTTAATAAATAAATTGAGAGTTTTAAAAACACTAAGAAATGGTAGGGCATAAGGAATCTTTCCATGTGAAGGAGGAAAGCACATATCAATTGTGATAACTCCACCTGAACTGCTTAATTCCTTTGAAGTATATCGAATGTAATTATTGCATTGGTTTCTTTGTATTTATCATATAGATTAAGAGAAACAAAATTATCTGAAGGAAAGTGATGCTATGTGCCCCCTCTGTGTCTCTTATGATACTACACAAGGCACAGAGGAAAGTTAAAATGCTGAAAAACTCATATCCTTTTTGTCAATGATGACATATTTTTTTACTATGGATAAATTATAATTTCCATAATATTGTGAGAGTTAAGTGCCTATTTAAACATACTCTCATTTTTTTCCCTGAGTTTCCTATTTTTAGAAGTTTAAATAGAACATATAATTCTAAAGTTATTACTGGTGCGATTTAATACTATTTACCTTGATTTATATAACAAAGCTGAAGCTGATGCTGGATGATGATAGATTTTTTTAAAAGGACTCTATTGTGTTTTGCTTCAAAGTGTTCCCTTTTCTCTGTTCGAAGCCTTTCAGCTTAATGTGAAAGATCCTTTTCTCTCTTGGATCCAATTTAATCAGGATTTTGTCCACACTAACCCAAGGGGACTTTTTATCAAGGCCACCGTTGGTTTCCATGTTATTAAATTCAGTGATCAGTTTCAGTTCTCATCTCACTGTCAACAGAATTTGATATAGGAAATCAGCCCTATTGTTTTTCACTTGACCTAAAAAACTCATACATTCTTGAATTACTCCCTACCTCACTGTTTGCTTCTTTTAGTCTCTTTACTTCTTCCTCTTCTGCACGTCTTCCTAACACTGGCAAGGTCCAGGGCTATGTGCTTATTTCTCTTCTCTTCTCAACCTACATTCACTCCCGTGGGGATCTCGTCCAATCTAATGATGAGGATCCCCCTCAACTTTTATCTCTAGCACGAACACACCCCTCAATCCAGTCCAGTATATCCAACTATGTACTTAGTATCTAGTGAGATAAATCTAGAAGATATCTCAAATGTAGTGTGAAAAAGCTGAGCACTAATCGTGCTCAAACTCACTTAAAATTGTTAGGATTAATGGCAATATTGTCACTTCACATGCTCAGGTCAAGAACTTTAGAGTCTTTCTTGATTAGCCTTTTTTCTCACACCATCCACTCAAGCCATTAGAAAACCCTGACAGCTCTGTCTTCCAAGCATACCCAGAATCCAACCGCTTTATCCCACCTACGCCGTCTGCTGCTGTTACAGTCCAAACTAGCATGATGTTTCACCTGGATTAATATAATAGCCTCCTAATGCATTGATGTGTGTGTTCACCCATGCACTCCTACCTTCTATGTTCCACGAGACTGATTCTTTCAAAATCTAAATCAAGTTATACAACTTGCCTCCTCAAAAAATCTGTAATATATCTGTATTTAATAAAGAGTAAAAGAAAACACCCTTTTCATAGTATATGAAGCCTATGTGATCTGGTCCCCTTGTCACCTCCTTGACTTCATCTCTAGTTGATAACTTCTGTCACGCTTCCCCATTGGCTGACCTTGAAACACGTCTAGGGCATCAGCATTAGTTATACTTTTTGCCTTGTGTGTTCCTCCCCCAAATATCTTTTTGACTCACACTCTCTTCTTCTAAGTCTTTGCTGGAAGATCACTTTCTTGGTATCCTCAAAAAAGGTCACTCTATCCAAAATCACACATCATCCCCTTTTCCAACACTCCCAACACCCCTCACTTACTTTCATGTATTTTATCTCATAAAAATGTTTAAAATGCAGTCTGCAGCATTCAGGGGGCCCTCGAGGCTTTTATAGGTCATCCATGACACCCAAACTATTTTGTAATAATATGATGACAGTATTTGTTTTTTCACTGTGTTGTCATTTGCACTGATGATCCAAGAGTAATGATGGGTAAAACCACTGGCATCTTGGCACAGATCCACAGATGGGACCACACTGCACTGGGAGACTAGAAGATGATGACACTCAAAATCTCAGTGGCTTAAACCAACAGTATCGTAGTTTCTGAATCAGTGGGGTATTTCTGCTGGGTGATCTGAGCCGGACTCACTCACACACACAAAGCTCTGCTTTGATGGTGAGCTTGGCGTTAGAAAATAAACTCAATGAGGAAAACAATGTTTAACAATTTTGCCTACCAACGTATCCCCGTGGCCTAGAAGCGCCCTTCTCATCCTGCGTGATTAATAAATATTTGTAAGGTAACAAAGGAAATGCAAGAGGCGTTAATCTGGTAGAAATTAAGTACCGTATCATTGTCTGTTCTCTTGGATATTGAAAAGTACTACCGTTTTCTAGGTAAAGATTCCTAATATAATTTATGCTCTTTGAGAATCAGAAAGAAACTCAGCACCTAATAAGCCCCCAGTAAATATCTGGTATATTCAGAAACATCTCCTCAATAAATGAATGAAAATTAAAATATTGAAAGAAATAGAAAAACTATTAAGAGATTTGAATAATTATTTATTTATATGCTTACCTAGTGTTAGTTAATATTTCTAAGCATGGTAATTATGTAGACAAATTTTTACAGAGAAAAACCTAATTATGGATTATATAGAGCAAAGCCATGAATAAGAAGATAAAAAAGAAAGACTCAAGTTAATGCTTGCTTAACCTTTCCTTTTTTATTCCATGTTTTCTCTTTTATTTCTGTCATTTTTATGCACCACGGAGACAGCAGTAATTCTAGAGATCCTCAAAGACAAAATAATTATCACCAATTTTAATGGTGTTATTATTTGTCATTTTGAAAAATACAAACAACAAAAATATTTGCAGGGCAAAGTCAGTAAGTCAAATGATGATATTAAAGTAATAGCTATGAAATTACGTTACTGTATTTTTTTAAAAACCAGAGTACAAAATGCCAAATTACAATTATGTAAGTATATGGAAATAAATTTATTTTCAATGACATTACTGTCAATCTGAGTGTACATTTTGTAGCTATTCTTCAGTTACTAAATGAAAGTAATGCTCACTATATATAAAATAAATAAACAACAAGTTCCTGCTGTAGAGCACAGGCAACTCTAGTCAATATCTTGTAGTAACCCGTAAGGAAAAAGAATATGAATATGAAAAAGAATATGAAAAAGGAATATATGTATGTGTACGTGTGACCGAAACATGATGCTGGACACCAGAAATGGACACACCATTGTAAGCTGACTATACTTCAATAAAAATTAATTAATTAAAAAAGTAACATTCATAAGAGAGATTTTTTTCTTCACCTCCAAAAAAGGCACGGTTAGTAAATCCATGTGTGGTAGGAAAAGTATCTGAGCCCTTAATGATAGAAAATCCTCATAAGCGGTATTCTCCAAATCATCATGCGTGCCTGAGGACTAGTGGAAATACAGCCAGACACAATGTTTTAAAGATCAGAGTTATAAAACACTCTTCTTGCCCAAGGCTTCACAATGAGCGATGAGAAAAGACGCCTGGCCTAGTGGCCCCTCTGTTGGACCTTGCTACTTGTCTAGGGCAGACGAAATCTTCAGAGGGCCACAAATGGTGTGACTTTTAAAAAGTATTTTCAGCTGAAATATGATCATTATGAACACTGTAGTTTGACTAAAATACCTTTCATACAGAAGAGCAATGAAATTCACCTTTTTGGGTCTTTTCAGTAAGTTCTGTATAAAAAGCCACCTCCAATTCAGGTCTTAAATTATACTTAAAAGTATGAAAAT
Source organism: Vicugna pacos (assembly GCF_048564905.1). Classification (NCBI taxonomy): domain Eukaryota; kingdom Metazoa; phylum Chordata; class Mammalia; order Artiodactyla; family Camelidae; genus Vicugna; species Vicugna pacos. Next base: position 34,221,336 of record NC_133009.1, read on the forward strand.
GTGTAGGCTAGCTCAAACAATTACAATTTCATTTATAAGGTGAGCTATTTAATCGAAGAGACACTAATCATATCTTCCAGTCAATATGGATAAAATGCAAAATTAAAAATCAGATGCAGTCTGCAGATCAGAGAACACCATCTTGTTCATAATCGTGTTCTTTTGATACCTGCTAGTTGCCCAATACAAGCAATTTTGTGCAATATTACAGGAAAAGAATCAGATTATTGAACCCCCTAGTGAGAAACAGCAGGCATCTTATCTATGCTATAACTGATTGTTCCACAGTCTTGAAATTCTTCTCCTGCAGAAAAAAAGAATACTAGAATATTTTCCAATCTCATATTAATTTTACAGTGAACCAGTTTAGAGCTAATAAGCACACACTATTTACATATATTATTTTTCAGGCTACGTTATTTCATACTGCAATTAACAGAACCCATGGAAAATAAAATAGCACATGATTACTCTACTTATAGGGTGCTTCTGAACCCAGAAAATTAAAAAAAAACTTTCTATGCTAAAAGAACTTTGAAGTAAGAAAAAAAGAATATATAAACTATAGTAATTGGAGGGGAAAAATGCCTTTGCCAATATGCCAGTTTTTAGAAGATTTAGGCAATAAGTCAGTTGTAATTTTTCGAAGTAAGGTAAGAGAAAAACATAATTTAAAGAATATGACTTATATGTTTTTCTTAAACATGGACTGTTAAAATATTATGTCTTTGTAGGGAGAGTTATACATACACACACATGTGCACGTGTGTGCATGCACGTGCATACATCCTCCCACCATATATCCTTCTCTAGAACATAGAAATTTATACAGTTAACCATTAAAGTCAATGAGAGAAGAAACTGAAAAGTAGAATATATGATTTTATGTCTTCCATTTATTTTATGATGTTTGTCTATACTACAGCAATAAGAAGAAGTTCATGGAATGTCAATGCTGAGAAATTTGATAGACCCCCAAAATTCTCATGAGTTTCCTTAAGCTTTACCCTGGCTCTTCTCCCCACCATCTTACTTAGCACAATCGTCTCCTTCAGAGGCCAGCTTAAGTTGTGTCTCCTTGAAGCCTATCCTGATCCAGTAGAGAGCAGTAATCTCTTCCATCAGTGGAAGTGATGTGACACTTCTGTATATTTGTCTTGTTTTTGAATTCATTTATTTAGTTGTTCAGCAATGCCTACTATGTTCTGGTTATTGTTGTAGACCCTAGGGACACAGCTTGAACAGAATGAGGGTCCTAGACTCAAGATCCCCTTTCCCACCCCTTTTTCCCATGGTAACCAAATATAAGTTTGTTTTCTATGTCTGTGACTTTGCTTCTATTTTGTAAGTAAGTTCATTTGTGTCATTTTTTTTAGATTCCACGTATAAATGATGTCATATGGTATTTGCTTTCTCTTTCTCGCTGACTTCACTTAGTGCGACAATCTCCGTCCGCCGTATTTTATTCTCCCCTTCTTCCTCAGTTTTACATCTTCCCCTACCTTCTCTAATTTCTCCTTTATTCCACACTTCCTTACAGGAACAGCCTAACTACCAGTGACATCATTAAATTAGCTACTTGATGTGAAAATATTTAGCAGTGTTCCAACAAACAATAGTTCAATTCTGGTTGAACATTAGTGTTTTTTTTTCCTAGAAACATAATTTCCTTTGAAAGCATACTGTTCACCTAATGAAGAATGAATTCTTAAATAAGTGCTATTCTGCTTCTTTACACATTACAGAGAGACAGCTGCTGATCAATTATGTAGAAATTATTTAGACTGACATCTGCCATGTTCCCAATAAAAGCGAAGCACTTGAGTAAACCTATGTTATGTTCTAGTAAATGCGACCTTTACAATTCTAGAGCACTGAATCAGAAGCCTTTTACAAAGTTAACAACAGCTGGTTCATCACAAAGTAGGACTGCATAAACCCCTTCCATTCACTGTTCTGATCAAGAGACAGAATATCTAACACTCAGCTGAAAAGGAAACACAGAACTGTTTACGCTGTCACTTTATTTCTTCATAAAGCTTTGCTGTGTGTTAATGCTGCCCCCTAATTCATCTCCAGCTTTCATTAAACATACTTGAGGACTTCGTGTGTGAGAAGTTGTGGCAGAAACTGCTAAATTTTCACCAGGTATCAGTTACTTTCTTCTTCCTTTTCCCAAATTTCACCCGGGCTTACAGCATAGAGATGACATTTCTACTCCCAGCTCCTGCAGCTCAACTTGGTATGTGATTAAGTCGGGTCAATAAGAAATAAGATAGAATGATGAATCTTCTCAATCACAACTTGAAAAATAAAATCAAGCTCCAATTGGCATAAACTTTGCAGCTGCTCAGTGAATGCATTTCCTTTCTTCCCACACACAGTGAGGTTATATCCCCACGCCCCCCGCCCCTTTCAGTCAGGCGTTGCCATGCTGCTGCTTTCTAGAGACTAGAATGTGGTGGAAATGATCCCAGCCACGTCCACCGCTCACTTGATAGCTCCCAAATTGCTCCTTCTTGATCTTTCACCCTCTAGAGGCCAGAGGAAGATAAACAGGACAAGCCTGGAATTCATCTGTTGGAAATAAGGAATTCACAAGGAAGGGTTCTGGGTCCTTGAAGATCCTCTTAGAAGAGATCAACCCATTGGATAAGAACACCTGCTTGGGACTTCAGCTAAGAAACAAACTTCAAGTGGCAAATCCACCGAGACCTAAGGGTTTATCTTTGGAGATGTAAGCATCACCTGCGCTAACAGTTCCACATCCTCTCTTTCCCACTTCCCCAGGCTGAGATACACGCGTATGGTGGTGAGTCAGCTTCCAGAACACTGAGAATGACAGCAACCACGTCCCTGCAACAAAGTCACCCACAGCAATGACACTGCGGACTGACATGGACGCCCTCCCACATCTGGACTCCTGTGTGAAGGGAAAACAAATATCTACTGGCTCACCTAGCCTTTCCCCCAGCTGTGCTACTTCTTTCACCTACATACACTTCACCGGGTGTGATGATGACGTTCCAGTCCTGGCCTCTTAATATTTGAATGTAATTGTCTTCATTTCATTCCTTGGTCACCTATATTTGTTTGAAAGCAGTATGGATTTTAAGGAAGTCTGAGAGGCAAGTACAAACACTTGGTTTCGTGTCAGTGAAGACAAAGCCAAGCCCATGCCCAGGTGGAGACTACTATACAGACTAGAAAAGGTATTGACCTGGAACAAAAGGCACCAGGCAGTATTCTTGACCCTGAAAATAATGGACACGTCATTTCATATTGTTTGATCTTCACCCTTTCATTTACAAAATGACAGCTATGTTCCTTGTTGTGATCTCACTCAATTTGTACCAAGCAGGTGGAAACGTCTTGTAAAGTACTATGTTTATCCAAACCTGTTTATTTGGATAACCGTGTTCATAATTTAAGTGGGTTAAGCCAAACAGGCACATGCTTCTTTTTATTGAGTGTTCTGGTCATTCGTTTATTTTTTCTTAATTGAAGTGTAGTCAGTTACAATGTGTCAGTTACAATGCATCAATTTCTGGTATACAGCATAATGTTTCAGTCATACATATATATACATATATTCTTTTCCATTATAGGTTACTACAAGATATTGAATATAGTTCCCTGTGCTACACAAAGAAATTTGCTTTTATCTATTTTATATATAGTTTTTAGTATTTGCAAATCTCAAACTCCCAATTTATCCCTTCCCATCCCCTTTCCCCAGTAACCATAAGATTGTTAACTATGTCTTTGAGTCTGATTCTATTTATAGATGATTTCTTCTTCTTTTTTTAGATTCCACGTATCAGTGATACCATATTGTATTTTTCTTTCTCTTTCTGGCTTACTTCATTTAGGATGACAATCTCCAGATCCATCCATGTTGCTGCAAATGGCATTATTTTATTCTTTTTTATGGGCTGATTAGTATCCTGTTGTATAAATATACTGCAACTTCTTTATCCAGTCATCTGTTGATGGACATTTAGGTTGTTCCCATGTCTTGACTACTGTGAATAGTGCTGCTGTGAACATTCGGGTGCAGGTGTCTTTTTAAATTAGAGTTCCCTCCAGATATGTGCCTTGGAGTGGATCACATGGTAAGTCTAGTTTTAGTCTTTTGAGGAATCTCCACACTGTTTTCCACAGTGGCTGCCCCAAACTGCATCCCCACCAGCAGTGTAGGAGGGTTCCCTTTTCTCCGCAGCCTCTCCAGCACTTATCATTGTGGACTTTCGAATGATGGCCATTCTGACTGGTGTGAGACGGTACCTCATTGTAGTTTTGATTTGCATTTCTCTGATAAGAGCATTTTTTCATGTGCCTACCAGCCATTTGTATGTCTTCCTTGGAGAATTTCTTGTTTAGGTCTTCTGCCCATTTTTGGATTGGGTTGTTTTTTGTTGTTGTTATTAAATTCTATGGGCTATTTATATATTCTGGAAAATAAACCTTTGTCAGTTTGCAAATATTTTCTCCCATTCCATCAGTTGTTGTTTTGTTTTTGTTTATGGTTTCATTTGCTGTGCCAAAAGCTTGTAAGTTAATTAGGTCTCAATTATTTATTTCCATTTTCTGGGTAGACTGCCCTAGGAGAGCATTGCTAAGATTTATATCAGAAAATGTTTTGCCCGTGTTTTCTTCTAGGAAGTTTATAGTGTCTTGTTTTATATTTAAGTCTTTAAGCCATTTTGAGTTTATTTTTGTGTATGGCGTGAGGGTACTCACATCATTCATTTATTTTTTAATGATATCTATTTATCTAGAATAAGAAGCAAGCTAATTGGGAAAGAAGTTCCTTAATGTGCATCTGTATGTGTGCACACTTACTCTCTTATTACACTTTTCTTACCCGTAGAGTGAGGAAAATACTGTTTGCAAACATGACAGATCTAAGTATCCAAATGAAAACACTTACTCCAAAGGGAATGGCTTTGCTATACAGACAAATTAAAAACCAGCTGTGCCAGACTTTATGGAAAACATTGCACAGCAACTGATTTGTCCACAAATGAATCATTTCAATGAGTGCAATACACAATGCTGCAGGTGGCATTTATTTTGACAAACTAGGTTTATTAAAGTAGTTGAATTAAAAAAAATAAAACTGTGTATAAGAATTTAAAATTGCTCTAAAATGCTATCTTTTAAGTTTAAAAGGAGGGGGGTTCTCCCTACACTTAAGTGAGTTTTGTTTTGTTTTGTTTTGTTTTTGAGTTTTCTATTGCTCTAACACAGAGGTGCTACATAGATAATACAGAATAATGTACAGTAATTTATTGAAACTTCTGTCATTCATAGTGGAAAATCTACAAACAGCAGTCCTACTGGTAACAAGCTATCCTTATGTAAGATGGACAGATAGATGGATAGATAGATGGATAGATGGATGGATAGATAGATGGATAGATGGATAGATGGATAGATAGAAAGATAGAGAGTCAGGTGTTCATGCATTCCGTAGCATTCACTGAGCTCCAATGATGAGCAAGGCAGGGTTCAGACAGCTAAAATTTAAGTACTGAATAATGCAGAAAAGTCATTACTCCATAGAGCTCACAATCTAATATCGTGAATCTAGTAACAGATATTAAACAACAAATTATGCTACTGACATTCAATCAAAAATTTAATAATTTCAATTATGTTTTTCCCTAGGAGACCCAGATGAGCATTATAATTTGATTCAATTTAAAAGTACATGTTTCGAATGGTGTGCCATACACAACTGTAGAAGTTAGTGATAGAGTAGTAAAATTTTAAAGAAAATAAAATGTCTCTGCTCTAACAGAGTTTAAATTTTCATGAGAGACAGCCAATCCTAAAAAAAATCATGTTATGTAGAATGTGAGTAGATGGTCAGTGCTAGGAAGGAAAATAAATCAGGTGAGAGAGTGAAGATGTTGTAATAGTTAGTAGCGGAGTTAGGGTGTCATTGACTAAGATGAGCCCAATATTGAAGAAGCTGAGGGAGTGGACTGTGGATGATATTTGGAGCACATATCCAGGCAGATGAAACAAAAAATATGAAAGGCCATGAGGCAGAAGTGTGTTCAATGAGAAGCAGGTCATTAGGGTGAAAAGAAATAATCAAGGGGAGATGAAAAGGAGATACAGGGAGATATGTGTTATGGACTGAATGTGTTCCCCCCAAATTCATCTGTTGAAGCCCCAACCCCCAAGGTGGTACAACTTGATTCTGGGACCTTGGGGAAGTAAGTAGGGTTAGATGAAATCATTAGGATGGAAAATTCAGGACTGCAGCATAGGATATGCTAATTCTGAGATGACAATCAGCTAAGTAGAGATTTTTATTAGCCAGTTTGATAAGCAAGTCTGTAATTCCGGGGGAAATTGCTGGCTGGAGAGGCACATAGTGGACTTTGACTCTTGAGCTCAGCAATGAGGGCAGTTGCTTGTTTTTCTCCTCCAGGCAGGATGTATTGCTTTTGAGAGACAACAGCATGAGGTTAAGTTTGTGGTCTCCCATGTGCCCCACAAGGATGGCCCTAATTGCTGTACCTCCTGACAGGGACTGGGGGTGAATGTGAGCAAGGGTGCACATAGATATTAGAGCTGTTCGTTAAGTAGCAGGAGGTTCAGCAATGGAGGTCTGTAGAGGCACTAAGGGGTCAGGCTTGGGTGATGGTCCCAGCGGTGGTGGCCTCAGCCCCCGTATCAGCCCCGCTGTGATTCTCCCCTACCTCCCCACCAGACTCTAGCCTTGGCACAGGGCCTCCTGTTCTCCCCGGAAGAGATGGACCTTGGCCTAACCTCTAGTACTGTTTTGGGTTTTTGTTGTTGTTGTTGTTGTATTTTTTTTAATTTGCTTTGTTTTTAAAACCCAAAAGATCTGGGTCCAAGTTGCTGGGATTCTGATTCATCTCCAGATTCACGGGAAGCGTCCGAGGGAACAGCACTCCTATAGTCACAGGGACCATCAGGAGGACCCTGGTGGGGTCGCCTGTGGCACTCTCTATGCCTAGTACCTGGCCTGGGAATTCATCGACCTCCTTCATTAGGACGTATTTGAATAACCAGACTCAGAAATCTCTTTGCGAATATCCTTGCCCAGATTGTCCAGGAGAGAATACCTAATCACCATTTTTACCTGTTTTGTTTTTGTTTTCCCCATTGGTCAATTTTTGCTCTTTTGGCTGTAGCCACTTTTTCTATGCCCGGGTTTGTCAGTTAAGGTCTGAGTTGTGTGGGGGACAGATAGAACTGACCTCATAAGGAGGTTTAATTGCACCTGATAACCAGCAGATGCTGCAGGAACAAGTATGAACATCTGAGTTTTACCAGCTACTGTTCCCGCTTCCTCACTACAGAACCAAGAGACAACCAGGGTGGCTTGCAGGGTCGCTGTGGTCTTTGTGCGGGTGGTCTAGAATGTTTCCTGTGATGGGGAGCTCATCACAGGTGGGCAAAATGGTAGGAGTCCAAGTAGTACCCAAATCGGGAAGAAGAGGATCTGGGGTGCGAGGACCCAGAGCATCTTCCTCGTCCTCCCGAGGCAAAGAGGCTGATGTCAATGACTCTGGAGGAGAGGGTCTAATCCCAGGAATGGGACCAAAATTGAAAAATACGTTAATGAGTCACCAACTTAACAACAAAGTAAGCAACCAAAGATCAGGAACAAGACAAGGATGTCCAGTAGAAATCCTACCCAGAGCAATAAATCAAGAAAAGGAATTAAAGGCATCCAGTTTGGAAAGGAACTCTGAAAACTATCTCTGTTCATAGATGACATAATCATGTATATAGACAACCCTAAGAAATGTGCTACAAAGAATATCGAAACGAATAAACAAGTTGAGCAAGTTTGCAGGTGCAAGATCAATACAAAAGTCAATTGTACTTCTGTATGCTCGCCATGAAAAAATCCAAAACGGAATTAAGAAAACAACTCCATTTACAATAATATCAAAAAGAAAAATATAATGATGAATAAATGTAAACAAAAAACCCCCTGCAAATCATATACTTTGAAGACTATAAAACAGTGTTCAAAGAAACTAAAAATGATTCAAATAAATGGAAAAAAGTCCCATGTTCACAGAACTCATGAATTACTATAGGTAAGATCTCAATACTCACCAGATTTGTCTAAAGATTCAACACAGTCCTTATCAGAATCCCAGCTGGCGCCTCTGCAGAAATTGACAAGCGCATTCTGAAATTCATATAGAATGGCAGGGGACTCACAAAAGCCAAAACAATCTTAAAAAATAAAAACAGTGTTGTAAGATTTTCTGCTCCCAGTTTTGGATCTTATTACAAAGCATAGTAATCAGAACAGTGTGGTATAAAGAGAGACACGTAGAGAAGCAAAATAGAATTGAGATCCAGAAATAAAACTGTATATCTACGGTCAATTGACTTTCAGCAAAGGTGTCAGAACTGTTCAATTGAGAAAGAATAGTCTTTTCAACAAATGATGCTGGGAAGGCTGGAGAGCCACATGCAAAACAAAAAAATTGGACTCTTACCTCATGCTATGTACAAAATTTATCTAAGATGGATCCAACATCAAAACATGCGTCCAAACCATATAACTTTTAGAAGAAAATATAGGGTTAAGTTTCTGTGACCTAAGATTTGTCAAAGGATTCTCAGATATGACACAAAAGTATGAGCAACAAAAGAAAAAACATTTTTTAATTGGACTTCATCAAAAATAAAAACATTCCTGCTTCACAGGAAACCATCAAGGAAAGTGAAAAGACAACCCAGAGAAGGAAAGTATTTGAAAATGATAGATCTGATAGGGTACTTTTTATCTAGACTATCTGCAGAATCATTTCAATTCAATAACAAAAAGACAACCCAATTAAAAATGGATGAAGGATCTGGTATATAAAGAATGTATGTGAATGGCCAATAAGCACATAAAAGGGTGCTCAACATCATCAGCCATCAGGGAAATGTAAGCGACAAACACAATGAGGTATCACTTTATACCCACCAGCATGACTACAATGAAAAAGTCAGATAATAATAAGTGTTGGAAAGGGTGGGAAGTATCAAACTCCTCACAGACTGCTGGTGGCAACATAAAATAATGCAGCCATATTGGAAGACCATCTAGTGGTTTGTCAAACATTACTGCACATTACCACATGATCCAGAAATTCCATGCCTTTGTATATACCTAAGAGAAATTAAAATACATGTCCACACAAAAATTAGTAGAAGAATATTTATAGAAGGATTATTCATGATAGCCAAAAGGTGGAAACAACTTGAATGCCCATCACTTGACAAATGGATAGACCAAATGTAGTATATCCATGGAATACTATTTGGCCATAAAAATGAATGGAATAGTGACACAGGCTACAATACAGATGAATCTTGAAAACACCATGCTAAGTGAGAGAAGCTAGTCACGAAAGATCACATATTATATGAATTGTCCGGAAGAGGTAAATCTATAAAGACAGAAAGCAGATTAGGAGTTACATAGGGCTGAGCTGAGGGTTTTATGGGAGTATAAGATGGAAACAGCTAAAGGTTCATGGTTTCTTTTTGAAGTGATGGAAATGTTCTAAAATTGACAATGGTGATGGTTGCACATTTCTGCCTATACAGTGAAACACTGAGCTATACCCTTTAAGTGGGTCAACTGTATGTTATATGAATTATCTCTCGATAAAGCTGCCATAAAGTAATATAAAACATTTGGTGAAGAACTGAAGATAGACGGGAAAAAAATGCTTTGAGAAGTTTTATAATAAAGAGGAGGAGCTCAGTGGGGCCAGAACTACATGAAATAACACGGTCAGGGGAAGCGTTTGGCTCTTTTGTTTATTTTATTGAGATACGTGAACACATAACATGGAGAGAAATGAGCAAGAAATTTATGGAGCATATTGTTTAGGTGCCGGAAAGAGCATACGAGTCTACGTAACAAAGACCGTGGCCTTGTAACAAACACGCTGTTAGAAAACTTAGCTAATTCTGCTTAAATGAATATACATTTTGACCCTTAGTAACTTGAGCTAATAAAGCCACATTTATTCCTACTTATTTATTTATTTATGGAACTGGATTTGGGGTCCTAAAATCAGTTCCCACTCCATTCCACAACCTGAGATTTGGATAATGCTGTTTAGATAGTTATTTTTACAAATTCTGATCAGTCTTGTGGGTCCCCCAATTTCAAAACTGAATGTGTATGCATGTGTGTATATATATATATATATATATATATATACACACACACAAGCCTGTATCTATGTACATATATAGTGTATATAATTCTAATATATCAAGAGTTATATAAACTTTACTGTGTATGTTCTGTATCTCACACAATACCTATTATTACTGTGTTGTTATAAATATTTCAGGTTGGCATAGTGTAAGTTTAGACTTAAAAGCATGATCCCAGTTTTTCTGCTGCTATAATCTTGTTTAAATTACTTCCTTTCCCTCAAACTCATTTTTCACAACTATACTTACCTGTAGGCACACTAACCTGTATCTTGATTGTCTGTAATATGAAATATATATATATATATTTACAGAGAGCTGAATTGTTCTGCACAAAGGTTGTAAGGGCTTTTGAATTTCTGGGCACACATCAAGACTAAAGACATGAGTTGAACCAGAAATAATTAGAGGGAAGGGTGAGGATTTTAAAACCTGGAATATTTTTGTCACATGGATATATTGTGCTGTAACGTACAGCAAATTAACCCACAAAATAGGATGACAACTACATTGCAAGTTGTTGTCTTTGTAAATCATTTTTTGCGGAAATCAAAGCAAAACACGTTGTTTGGTTTTTGAGCCCTTGCAGGAGAGAGAATGAGATAGCTATAAAAAGTTAAAGAAAAAGAGACTGAGAAATTAGCAAAGTATGAAATTGGAGTTGGTGGCGACTGTCATAAACCCCCAAGTGCTGTTGTCTGGGTAGAACAACAGATTCTAGTTAAGGACGTCAGACGACACTTTGGATGTAGACAGCATGCAGTAAATGGTAATTATCAACATTGTTATTATTATCAGTGCCAGTCGCTGTTGGTTGTGGAGATGTCCCACATTACAGAGGTTCACTTGAAGGGACAGGATATTCCTATTTAGTTAATAGTTATGATATGGTTTGATATTCCAGAATATCCTAGGTTAATTGGAAGTATATTTAATATCTAAGAATGTTTGATTCCAAAAGTATGGGAAAAGGGTCTACTGATTTCATTTTTTCAAGCTGCTACTTATCTTCATTAGCTAAAAAAATAAAGCTTGATTTCCCCTGAGAAAAAGTGATGTAGAGATGGCACCGCTCCCCTTTGCCCACTGTTTAAGATGCTTTACAGTTTTGTACACTATAGTCACCTTTTGTGGTTAATAACACATGAAAAAATTTTCTCAGTACATGTGTGCTCAGTAATTTTAGTAAAAAATCAATTATTACGTAATAAAAATGCACTACTCTAGATATGGTAACCTCCATTTTAAGTCAAATTATAGCTTCAGACTTAGTAATGGAGAGAAAACAAAGGAAGTCATTATCAATTTCATGAGTTGTTCAATACTTTTACATATTACTTTCGGTTGAGAAAGAAAACTTTAAGAAAGACATTTTTCATTCCCTGAGAAGTATAATTGTTTAACTCATTAGTAGGAGTCAAGCTGACTGCTAAATTTTGGTGATTCATACCAAATAACGAAAATCTGAATATTTTTCCAGTAACTTCTTTCATAATGTCAGCTTTGAAAATTAAGAGAAGATACAGGAAAATAAATTTGTAACACTAATGGATGTTCTTTTTTGATGCAGAAAGGGTAACCTAAAACACTTCTTATTAAAGAAACTCAATTCATCACAGCAGGTTTGAAAATCTAGTGCAATCTGAGATTTACAAAAAGGCTAATACTAAAGCTCTTATTAATCTCTCATCTGAGTGATAGAAATTCCAAAATCCTTGAAATATGTTATTGCCTTTAGAAGTATTAGTTATAAAGCTATTCCTTTTTTCAAAATGTACTTCATGCATCCAAAGTCATATGAAAACCTCAGCTCTCCTTTACCACGTCTAAAAGAGCAGTAACAGTAGAGATATATTAAATGTATATTAACTGTTGTGTGCAATAAAGAGAAGCAGTTAATAAATAATTAAGATATACTTATGTTTACGCTCAAAGGAATAGGTCAGTTGTTAATGTTAACTTTAACTCTCCCTTTCCGCTTATGAGAGTTTTATTACATCACACACACACACACACACACATATACACACACACAATTTGGACTGCACACGTGAGGAAAGAACCCCAAATTTTGACAAAACAAAATATGGAATTGTGTCCCAAAGGAAGGTTGTAAGTATGGCTCTAGCAATTTAGGTACTAAAATCAATAAGCTAAAACACAATTTCACCAAAATCTGCCCTGATATTTATTACTACAGAGAAAAATACACTAAAACCGACTTGACTTCCGTAATTGATTACGGGCTTTCACTCTGCTGCGCGATGGGCAGCTCTTGCTGCAGGTCCCCAGTGCAGCCGTGGTGGGTTAGAGTCCGCTGAAGGCTTCCCTGAACTGTTCTTCCCTCGGGGACCACTCACCTGCTGGGGAGACCGGAGATCGGCTGGGGCAGTCAGCCGGCGCAGCTACAGACGGTCTCTCCACGTGGCTGAGGTTTTCTCATAGCATGATGACTGGGTTCCGAATAAAAGCATCCCACATGCAGATGTCCCAGGAGGGGATACAGAAGCTGCCGGGCTGGTTAAGGATGCATCTGAAGTAAGCAAAGCATCCTCCCTGCTGTATTCTCTTGGTCAAGGTGAGAATAGGACCCTCCTGATAGTGTTTTTTTTTTGTTTTGGTTTTGGTTTTGGTTTTGGTTTGGTTTTTTAGGTAAGGAGAAATAGACTGGAACTCTTGATGGAGGAGGGGCAACATCACGTTGCAGAGCACCATGTGAGACGGGAGATACTGCCTTGGCAGCCCTTGGAAAATAAAATCTGCCATGGTGTTTACCAAGAAGGGGGACTTTAGGAAAAGAAATTGAGGACTTTAGGAAAGCTTGTTGATGTCCTACAGAGGCTATTTACACTGAGAAAGATGCAAAGAAAGAGAAAGGCAAAATGACCAGGAGGAATTTAATGTGAAGTGAGAAATACCAGAGGTGAGATCAAAATATTCAAAAACGTATAAGCACTATCAAGGATCTTGCATCCCATCCAAAATTAGTGGTAATCTATTTTAAGAGTTTTAATCAGGTTGACAAAATCAATATGTATATATCCAATAGTTGTGCTAAGTGTCTATGAATCAATTATTTTCTGTTACTGTTATGGCAACTGTCTCAGAGAAGTATTAAAATTATGATCCTTTTATGAGTGAGGACATTGAGTCTCAGTTACACTAAAAGTCAAACAAAGGAAACAAAACAAAATTGCTCAACGTTATACATTTAGTAAATGTCAGAGCTGGAACATGAGTGAGTACTGGACTGATGGCTCCAGCAGGGGATCTCTTCGCCATGCTAGAATTATTGAACACAATAGCTGAGTTTGCTTTCTCTAACCACACCCCAAACTGAAACAAAGACAAAGCCTCATTAGTAAGAAAAGAAAATGCTGGGTTGGTGGAGATAGGGAAATGCCTGGAGCAAGAGTTAAAACCTTTTAGCCATCTAGTTCCCGGTTCATATATTGTTTCCTGAAATAAAAGTTCACAACCATGAAGAAGCTATTTAAAACTTTCATTAAGATACTCCAGCATCTCACCAGGGAAGATAAATAAAGCAAATTGACCTGAAGTAGGAGTGAAAGGTCTCATGAATAGAATAGTGCTTTGCTCCAGGCACAAGTGTTGCCAAATGCTGCCTGAGAGGAAGAATGCAGATCCATTTAGCAGCACCGCTTGGAGCAAAGCCGAGCTTAGGCAACCCCCTCTGTCTCTGTGAAGGTGCCTGCAGGGCTCCACCAGCAGTGGGGGTTGCTCAATTCAGATTCGGAGCCAACACAAGACCAAGCTGGACGTACTTTGGAATAAGATCAATTTATCAAGACAGTGGCCCGGACTTCGGTGCACAGTATTGGAGACTCACACACGAGGGACCAGTGCCCTAGAAACGGCAGGGCAGGGAGAGGGAAAGTCTAAAACATGAACTGCCCTTGACTGGAGGTTTCTCAATCCAGACCCTCCCTGGATTGTTTGTTTCAGCGTCTGGGGGAAGGTTTTCCCTAGCCACTCAATTCACCAACCTTCACCTCACCAGACAGTGGGACCACTGTTACGTCTGGGAAGAGGACATGTCACAGGAAACATCTCAAACTGCTGTGGGAGAATAGTTTCTTGCCTTGCGCAGGAAAGAATTCAAGGGCAAGGCATAGCAAAGTAAAAGCAAGTTTATTTAGAGAGATACACACTCCACAGGCAGAATGTGGGCCACCTCAGAAAGAGAGACCAAGAGGTGTGGGGTGTTTAGTTTAAAGCAAAAGCAGATACATATTCCATAGACTCCATAGGGAGAGTGCGGGCTGTCTCAGATGGCGAGAGAGAGTGACCATGAGGTTCGGTGGTGTTAGGTTTGATGGGCGGGGTAATTTCATACACTAATGAGTAGGAGGATTATTCCAGCTACTTCGGGGAAGGGGCAGAAATTTCCATGAATCGGGCCCCCGCCCACTTTTGGACCTTTTATGGTCAGCCTAGGAACTGTCATGACACCTCTGGGTGCACCATGAGGCTCAAGGTCTACTGGAAGTTGAATCTTCTGCCATCTCACTTCTAACCAGTTTGTCCTGTCCTCAATTGCTGTGTCATTTCTTCAGTGGTTGTGCCCTGTCCCCTTCTCTCGTGTTTCAAACACATTCTGTCACAGTCCATATTGGAGGAGCCTTCCTCTGTCTTGAAAATAGGGTCTGTCATCATAAAACTAGATGAGTTTGGATTCCAAATTAGGGCGAAGAAGGCACTGTTGTCACCCGCACTTGATACTCATTAATTCATAACCCATCTGAAAACAAACTAAAACTAAGAGCCAGTGGACAAGCAGTACCTTTTCCTCTTCTTTCTTTTTCACTCATTTCTTGCTCTCTGACCACAACTCAAGCTTCATTATTGAGATTTCTAAGAAATTCAACTTATTCTACAGAAAAATCTAAGTTCTTGGCAAAAATATATTATGAACTAGTTTGTCACATTTGGTCAATCAGATCATTAAATATAAATGACTATTTTATTGAAAGATAATTCACCAAAAATAGTGATTGTTGTCTATTTTGGGTATGTAGAAAAGTACCATTTTGAAATCAATATAAAGACTAGTATTTTTACCCAGCATTATTTGAATTAACTATGTCTTTAAATTCATCCAGTTATTGGAAACAGGAAAACCCTTTCAATATATACTTTGTAAATATAAAATGGGTACGTTATTAAACAGCTAAACTAAGAATGCATTCATCAATTTATCATTTTGTACAATAACAGAATACTAAATAGGATTTAATTTAAATAAATGGAGCAAAAATGGCAGAAATGTTTCTGGCAGTCAAACAAAAGATAATGTTTTTGTTTCCCCTTTGGAAAGCAATCTGTTTGAAAAATTGAAAAACTACCATAAATATGTAAATAATATTTTAAAAAGGTAAAAGGGTTACAAATATTTCATTTATTATTTCACTATCTCTATTAAAGCACTTGGAAGTGACCCTAAGTTTGTGCTTCTCAAACAGAAGTCCGTACTATGATAGGCAGGATTCTAGGATGTCGCTGTGATTCCTGCCTCCTTGTTTCAGTGCCTTTATATATAATTCCTGCCCTTTAATGTGAGTGGGATTAACAACTTGCTTATAACAAACAAAATGTGGCAAAGGGTTTTTGCAGGTGTAATTTACATCCCTAAAGTTGACTCTCAGCTCATCTAAAGGGAGACTATAGTGAATAGAGCTGGTCTAATGAGGTGGGCCCTTCAGATGCGAGTCCAGTGGTGATGGACTCAAAGCAGAAGACGTGCTTGCTTTCCTTGTGGTCCTGAAGAAGAAAGTTGCATGACTTCTACAACTTCAAGGAAATAAATTATGCCAACACCCATATGGGTTTGGAAAAGGACCCTGGACGCGAATGAATCGGCAGCCCCCACTGACACATCAGTGCATGTTTGTGAGAATCCAGTTGAGCTGAGCCCAGACCTCTGACCTACCGAGACTATGAGATAATCACTGGGTTTTGTTTTAAGCCGCTTGATTTACAGCAATTTGCTGTGCAGCAACAGAAAACAAATACAGGTGGTGTGCGAGTGTGTTTATATTAAATGTCACAGGATGGTGAACGTGGAACAATTGAATCAAAATTGTACGTTTACTCAGATTTTGGGGAGGCATCACTACCTTTTACATTTTTTGAAAAATAGTTGTTTCATGCATTAAAATTCAAAATTCACGTGAAGAGATAACACGAGTCTTCGAAGATAAACAGCGTTTACTAAACTCTGAGACCTGCACGGGTTGTTTTTTCTCTCCACTAAACCTCAGGTGTTGGAAATGAAGGATGAATATCATTCCTCCATCTTCAGTGCCTGAGGAGGTTTTGGTCTTGGCTGGATGTCCTTTCAGCGTCAGGCTGAGATTCACCCAGCCAGAAGACAGCCCGGGCGCCATCTAAGAACAGTCTGAGCAGGTTACACCTCATCCAGCTAGACTCCTTACCATCAATAAACTGGCAGAAGCATTGGAATAAAAATAGCTGCATGATGGCGGGAGCATAAAAACTTGAAGGCTCCAACCTTCAGGGGCTCCCAGGGGCCATCTTGGATGGTACAGATTGTTCCTGCTCCCAAAATTAACCTCAGCACCCCCTCCCCCACAAAAAAGAATTTCTCAGGAAGCTGCATCTGACTCATCAGGGCCCTGAAGCCGGCCCATGCACCTGCTCCCAGCTCCACGGGGAGGGAGCAGGAGGGCAGAGGAGGCTCTGAGTACTCTGCCTGCCTCCGAAGGTGTCCTGTTTGCCTGTGCTGTATACACCTGTTAGATGGTGTGCAGAGAAGGAAACCCAGCCTTGAGGGGAGGAGAGGAGTTCCCAAGCTCCCTCAGCATTCGTGGCAGTGGTTTCTGGTTTTCACAGTCCACTGCTCACGAGTAAAGCTTGGCATTGGGCGGGACTTGTGAGCCCTGTGGGTCTCTGACAGTTGCCCTGCTTGTGCTCGTGCAGAGGTTTTGCCTGTAAAGTAAGAGCATCCGTCTGGAAGGTAGTTACAGTAAATGAAGGTCCATATCGAAATCAGCCCAGCACCTTTTCCAAAATATGATGCACAGGTCATCTATATTAAGGCGATGGAATTAGGGCACTGGTGGTGGGACATGGCACGTGTATTCTGGTAAACTTCCCCCAGACGACACTGGGTGTTAAGTGCTTGATTAGAATTACAGCTTTTAAGATGTCAAGAGGTTGAGGCTTCAACCTCAGTAATCAAATATAAGCACATTAAAACCATGTGGGCTCTGGTTTCTATTTTGATTTTTTTAAGTTTTTTCTTAATTATAGAACATCATATTGTGAGCTGTAGTGAGTGCATGGGGGATATGAGTGGTAATGTGAGGTTGTTAGCGGATGGAGGGACCCCAAAACTAGGAAGCCCACCGAAGTGTGGGTTCTTGCCACTGACTGTGAAAGAATTCGCACATCAGAGACAGAGGGACGAAGTGAGCAGCCTCTTTAATGTCCAGAAGGGGAAAGGGAAGGAAAGTGCTTGAGGAAGGAAAACGCGCTCAAGCCGGAAGCCAGGCGGCAGGGACGGGTCAGGGTCACGCCATGGGGACTTCTATGAGAGGCTTCCATCATCGTCATGTGCTCCTTCTGAGTGTGATGGAGCCAATCAGTCCTTGTTTGAGCTTTTTGGTCTTTGTATGAGCTTTTCTGGTGGTTGTCATGGCAATCGTCAACTGTCCTGTGCTGGTGAGTGTGTCACTTAGATGCTAGTACCTTACAAAGAGCGTATAACAAGGGTCAAGTTCAACTGGACATCAGATCCTCCACCATCTTGGAGTCTGCCGGGTTCTAGCCAGTTCTTGTTTCTTCCCTGCAGCTGCCTCCTGAGACTTAGATAAGAGTAAGTAATATCCATTTGAAGGAGAGGCAGGGGTATGATCCTGAGGGCAATAGCCTTGGTAGCAAAAAGAAAAGTTGCTTTTAACCAGAATGCTTGCCATCTGGTGGGCTCAGCATCCCCCGCCAAAAAAAAAAAAAAACTCCAAAGATTCTGTTCAGCCATGAAAGTTTTAAAGAGAAATAAGGGAATAATCTCAGTTAACAGTTGAGACAGGAGGTCAGAGTCGTCGCCATCCCCCAGTGCCTGCAGGCTTGTCCTCATCAACGGCCTGAGCCTGGTCTTCTGTGGCTCAGGGAGGCCGGGAGACTTCAGCTCTTCTATGAACAAGAAGCAGGGGTTGGGACAAGGAGTGGGGGACAACAGAGTCCTGTTCCTTTTCAAGGTTATTGTAGAAGGTATTGTGGCATTACGCATCAAAATGCTTAAAATATTTATATAACACTTTGACTCACTAATTTTACTTTGACAAGTATATTTCTAGGTTATGATCATACATGTGATAATAAATTACTTTTCAATAATAACAGAATGGTAGAGCCTCTGTGTTTTAGTCAAGGCAATGATCTCTTCTAGAATATACCCAATTTCTTTGTCTTATAGAAATAACAACTGACATTACATTATATTATATTTATCTTTGTAATCTTTTTGTAATTCCTTGGAAAAAGGATATTTTTAAAGTGAATGAAGATTAAACCCACATCTGACTCTGTAGATAAAGACGTTACATGTCAATTGTTGGTTGATATATTTTCTTTCGCAGAAGTTTATCATGACTATTTTATTTTTTAATTAAAAAAATAGACCCCTCATTTTTAAAAACGAATACCTGCTGTGAGGTTTGAAGTAAACTAGTGGTATATATTTTCTCTCTTGCATATATCACTTGTACAAATCTGGACCTAGCAATAAATTCTCGTGGAAGCTTGAATGAATCATATGTTAAGGCTGTGTTACTCTCCAAGCAATCACTGAATTGAGCCAACATTTCTGTTTGATTATTTGTTTTTTAATTAGCCTGGTTGATATATTGACAACAACCTCCCGCTTCTCTGAAATGGCTTAGTGAGCTCATTTGGTTTTTATCTTAGAAGTTAAAAATTTCCACAATTATGTAGGGATTAATTAGGTAGTGTTTTTTTTTTTTAATTAAAAATTTGCTGTTGATTTTTGGGTAGCGCAGGAGAGCTCTTAGCTGCTTGAGGCCACATCCAGAATGGCAGTGAAATTACATTTGCCTGAAGGATTGCAATTTGGGTACGTATGTGTCTTCTTGCTGGTTTGGGAGTTTATGAGCAATGAGACAAAGAAGAGGATGAGAGCAAAGTAATCCTGCCAAGTATTCAGTTCTGTTTTTGTTTTTAGAATCCCACTTTATTTATTTTTTGTTTTTTATTGAGGTCTAGTCGATTTGCAATGTTGTATTCATTTCTGGCTTATAGCATAGTGATTCATATATATATTCCTTTTCAAATTCTTTTTCATTATCGTCCCTTACATGGTATTGAATACAGTTCCCTGTGCTGTACAGTAGGACCGTGTTGTTTATCTATTTTATATATAGTGGTTAGTATCTGTAAATCCTGAACTCCCAGTTTATCCCTCCCTATCCCCCTTCCCCCACCCTCAATAATAGTAAGTTTGCCAAATCTTGTTTTAATTATTTTTTACATCTGGTCTAAATATTTATTTGAATAACGTTTTCTGACATTTTGAAATGAACATGAAAGCATGTAACTCAGCAAAAAGTATCAAATTCCTACATTGTGCTTAGGTGGGAAATAATCCTGAAACACAGATACCACACACACACACATCAGACACATCACACACACAAATCACACACATCCCATGCATCACACACAGAACACACGCTATCTCAGAGGCAGGGGCTGGCTGACACGGGACCTAAGACTGAATGTCATTTTTGTGGCTGCTTGAAGAAGAAGTGGCTGGGATGCTGCTGATGGTGTTACAGCTGACCGTGATTATCTCCATTCTAATAACCATGTTTACAAATACATAACTTGAATTTTGGGGGTTTTCTCCGTTTTTAAAAACAGCATCCTACAAACACACACATCAATAGAGTTAAAATAAACATAAAGTACTACATCCATTCTTCACATGAAATTCTGTATGGTATTTGAAGCCACATTAACTTATATTTATGAGTTATAAAAATACATACTTGTGCACCGCTTCTCTTGTATGAAAAGCATAAATGTTTTCTTCATACTTGCACAGTGTTAAAAACTAACATAGAATGATTGCCTCTTTCATACAGTTAAACATTTGTTTTCTCAGATGTGAAGGTATAAAACATACCTATACATTTGTTATATTCTCGAATATGCCATATATGTCTATAGCAGGACAAACAATCTATTAATTTGTATGCGTGATCATTTTTGCTCAATATTGTAATTTTTGGAAGTAAATTTTATAAGGTAGTGTAATTCAGCATGAAAGATAATTCTGAGATTTTATTATGTTTTTATATAGCATCAATCAATAAGCTGAGGATAGGACATTCACAGCTGTCCATGTACAGTTTTACAGAGTTTTAAAAATTAGCATGAACTCAGTTCTTTAAGGTTAAGTAACACAGAAGATGATCTCAATTTCTCCTCAAAGTACTTTGGGTCCTTCACCCCTATTGTCCTTCTAAGAAAGATCTAGAGAAAGTACCAAAGATAAGGATGTGGGAAAATATGGCTTAGTGATGAAATGTAGTAAATTAGAAAAAACAGAATGACCTCAAAACAAAGAGTCAAATATTCAAATATTGTGAATAATTGAGATATTACTGATATCTTTATAATACAAATTAAATTGCAGGAACGTATGCTTAGTTGGAACCAAGGGATTCTTTTTAAAATCATGACTGCAAATAAAAATATTTGGCCTCTAACATGAGCCTAACATATTTGTACGCAGTGCTCTTAGGAAAGAAAGTTAAACAGCATCATCTTCAAATTATAAATCACGCAAGCTTGGATTTTAATGCGCTTCTGAATACCACAACACAGCAGCCAAACACAGCAACGCTACGGTGAAGACGTTATGGTAGCAAAGCCTCCTATTTGTGCGTCATCATAAAATAATGTTTACATTGAGATTTGAATTTTATTATGTGGTTTTATTTACACTTTGAGTTATAACATTAATAATACTAGGGTAAATCCAGTCTAGCCTGATTTGATTTTCCAAAAACTTTGTGTTTATACATATTTGCATAATTTCTAGCAAACAGTAATCACCATAATTCAGCTCTCTGTAACTTCCTCTAACCATGTCATTCATAATTGCAGAAAATAGGAATTAACCTTTCTAGAAGCTCAATAGCATAATACTCTTTGCTGTTCCAAGAAAAGGTAGCAGGTGTGGCAATGGGCACCATTCATTTGTCAACTTAAGTAAGCCATAACGGCAGCATCAGGAAGAAAATTATGCTGATGGAAAAGAAAAGCTCCTCCGTGCCGTGACTCGCCCCCCGCGCCCGCAGAATGATGATGAGACCCAAATCACTTCTGAATTTCCAAATTACTTTTTTCTATGGCAGAGTGTTTCTTAGATTCTTTTTTAGATGTTGTGAGTGCAGAATTAGACACATTGACTGTGCTTAATAGATTGTAAATGAGTTGAATGTAACTTAAAGATTACTCATAATTAGTGAATATTGTCTTCTTCCACATGATAAAATTAATTTTTTTATAAATGTAACCGTTTTCAGTCTTTATGTTACCTCGAGGTTTAATAACACATTAGGATTCTCCTCTCTTTTACCCATATGTTTAAGTTTCTTAGCAAACGACATGTCAAAAATGTCTTCTTGCTGCAAGACCCACCCAACAGTTTTTCCTATTCACATTGTACTGTTGACGGCATTCTTAAGTGTTCAGAAAATTTTGGAAAAGCAGAAATGCATAAAAGGAGGATTTATTTTTGTTTGTTTTAGTTTTTACCCAGTGATGTCTGTGAGGAATTCATTTCTCTGAGCTGGAGAATACTGTATCTCTAAACAAGGATTAGGCCTCTGGGCTACCTGACTGTAATGTATGAATATGTGTTTCACTTCCCATCAAAATTATGAAAATAGATTATTGTAAATGTTACGACTGAGATGATTTACACTGTGGTGTGGAAGCAGATATTAGCACAAGAGATCTGAATTTGTCAGCAATCAGTACCAGAGAGGGATATGGTTTAAAACATGTCTAAGTTGCGTCCCTGTTAACCTAAGTGGTGTCAAAAGAAATTTCATTTCTTTTTAACAGAAATTGAAGGTGAGCTAGAAAATTCCAGTAGTGTGGCTTTATGGCCTTTTTCAGGAGGAACTTCAAAAGAAATGAAATCTTTTTGGAGGTGATGCTTCTGCAGGTAATCTTCAACTGTTTTAGTTAGGATTTGACTTAGCAGAGAATAATAGAAACAAAATAATAATGATTTTTTTAAAAGAGAGAATCTTACTTCTCTCCCACGTGAGAGAAGCCTGACAACAAGTAGTCAAAATGTTGACATAGGGCATCTGGGCTTCTTCCAGTTTTCTCCTCCAGCAATCTTTATGTGCAGCTGTCATCCTCAACTGCACCACAGCTGCCAGAGCTCCAGCCATTATGTCTGCTCTCCCAGCCAAGCAGAGAGGAAGAAGTATTTGTCTTCTCCCTGAGAAAGAGAATTACCAGGAGTCACAATGACTCTTCCATTTACACCTCACCAGCCAGTCAGTGCTCAGTCACACGACCATGAGTAGCTGCAAAGAAATCTTGGAACTTTAATATTTAGCTAGGTTAAAGTATACAGCCAAAACCTGGTGTACCATAAATTTGAGAAAGAAGGAGAGACTGGATATTTGGTAAGAAACTAGCCATCTCCACCACCACCAGTATAATTTCAACTAGTATCATAATCACATACAGTTAACATTTATATTAGGGAAAGTGAATTTTATGTTTATAAATTAGTTGGCTCAGATTTGCAAACTTCTATAAATCATAGTGATTGTCTTTACCAATTTAGGTAATGATACATGAAAAATGTATCATTCGAATCTTGATTTATAACTCACCCTTCAGTAGTAAGCATACTGTTAAAACATTTTCCCTATTTATCATTCAAAACTTTGAGATATAACATCTCCTTCCATAATAAACATACTACTGAGTATATCATGAAAAATGTTTATCTTTGCCAGATTTTATTTTGTCCACAACAAACCAAAAAAATACTCAGTGACAGCAATTTGATTGTACTCACCATTTTTAAAAATTTCTTTCAACGCTGGAGCTGAAGGTATAACAGTAACTGACAACTGCTCTCTGGGAAAAGCATAGAATGGATTGCATTCAGGGAGAAACCGCAATTCACATTTTTTTGATTGTGGTAAATAGACATCATACACCATTTGCCATTTTAACCATTTTAAGTGTACAGTCTTGTGGCATTAAGTACATTCAGATTGTTAGGCAACCATTGTCACCATTCATCTCCAGAACTTTTTATCTTCCCCAATTGGAAGTCTGTATGCATTAAGCACTCACTCCCCGCGACCCCTGGACCCCATTCTGCTTCCTGTCTGCGATTTGCCTATTCTAGGCACCTCATATAAGCGGAATCATGCAATGTTTGTTCATTTGTGGCTGGCTTATCCCACTTTGCATAATGTCTTCAAGATTCACTCATGTTTTAGCGCATGTGAGCATGCCTTCCTTTTTACAGCTGAATTATTCCGTTGTATGTGTCTGCCATGTTTTTTTTAATCCGTTCATCAGTGGACCCTTAAGTTGTTTCCACTTTTTGTCCACTATAAATAATGCTTCTGTGAACACTGGTCTAGAAATATCTGAATCTTTGCTTTCATTTCTTTCAGGAAAATACCCAGAAGTTACACTTCGTTCTATGGAATTCTGTGTTTAATTTTTTGAGGCATCTGCACATCCTTTTCACAGCAGCTGCGCCATTTCGCTGATAGGCCCAACGTTTTAACTTCTCAGCATCCTCACCGACACTTGTTATTTTCTGTGCTTTTTCTAGTAGTCATGCTGGTGGTATAAGGTCATATTGTGGTTTGATTTGCATTTCTCTGCGATTGGTGTGTTTCTTGGCCATTTATAGACCTTCATTAGACAAACATCTATCCAAGTGCTGTACCCATTTTTCTAATCAGATTGCTTGCTTTTGTTACTGAGTTGTAATTGTTCTTTGTTTATTCTGGATATCAATGCTTTATCAGATATCTGAGTAGCAAATATTTTCTTCCATTCCATGAGTTTCTTTTTCGTTCTGTTGATAG
The DNA here is from genome assembly GCF_048564905.1 of Vicugna pacos. Lineage (NCBI taxonomy): Eukaryota > Metazoa > Chordata > Mammalia > Artiodactyla > Camelidae > Vicugna > Vicugna pacos. The sequence goes on from NC_133009.1 coordinate 34,245,722, forward strand.
AGTCCTTTGATGCACAAAAATTTTTAATTTTGTTGAAGTCCAGATGTATTGTTTTTCTTTTATGGCAACATATTCATTTTTGTGCTTATGGCTAATGTTCATCAGATTAATTTTAATACACCTTTTATACCAGATATAATAGTGACATGCAAACAACCTAATTTTAAAAAAACTCTTCTGTGACATGACTTCTCCCTCCCCACTTTAAATGGAAGATGGCAAATATGCACGGAAAATCTCCCCTTCATCTATTCCCAAGACACTTTAAACATGTATGTAAGTATAAGGTCCAATAGCCCAACAGCTGACACTGTAGAGCTTCCTTTGCTATCTTCAGAAGGTACCAGTCAGTGGAGATGCTTCACAACAGTAAGGATGTTAGGCACCTGAAGACCTATAGAGCCACCTGACTATTATCCATTTGAATTTCAGCACCAGTGTTTGCCACCCTCCTTCTTCCCATTAATACAATTTTTCCCATGTGATCTGGCATACAGGTTTCCAAAGTGTATTCCGTTATGTAATATTATTTATAGCACTAAAAGATCATCTGCTTCTAGTGAATAGTGGAATAAAAAATGAAATGAAAGTGTGAGGAACAATTATGGGGCTATTGAAGGATTCCAAGTGAGGAATGTCAGTACCTTGTACTAGATGCATCCCATTGGAAAGTAATGAACCAATCATGCTTAGGTTACAAGGATAGACAGGTGAGTGGGGAGTGAGAGAATGAATGAAGGCTGTCTCCTAAATTTCAGACTTCATCAACAGGGTGACTTGCGGTATGACTTAGAGATGGAGGAGACCAGAGTGACAGATTGTAAACATAGACACCCTTTTCAGTTTCTTCCCTCAAGAGGTGGAATCTACCACCCAGTCCTTAAGTCGGGGTTGACCATGTGACTCATATCCAATGGAACCTTAGCAAAAGTCACAGCACAGAGACTTCAAAAGTGTTTGCACATTTGAGTTTGCTCTCTTAAGAGCTTAGAAATTTCCTGCCGTCTTGGGAACAACTCCAGAACACCCTGTGCTCATGGAGAGAGGACCACGCTGATAGGCATTCCAGCCAAAGCCTTTCTGAAACATTCACAGGGGCTGACCTACCCGCTGACAGACACGTGAGCAGCTCAGCACAGACCAGAACCACCTGGTAGGGCAGAAACCAACTGCCAACTTGCAGAATTATGAGCTACATGAATAGTTATTTTGTACCCCAATCATGTGGGGTTTGTACCAGTCACTTCTTGTGTAACAAAATGCAACAAACTTAGTAGCTTAAAGCAACAAACATTTCTTATTTCAGTTTTCACCAGTCAGGAATCAGGATGTGGCTCAACTGAATCCTCTGCTCGGGGTCCCTCAAGGTAGAAATTGTGTCAAGAAGGCTATGTTTGTATCTAGAAGCTTGACCAAAGAAGATCGTACTTTCAAATACAGTTGTTGGTTGTTGGCAGAATTTGTTTCCTCATAGTGGGAGGGCAGAAGGCTCAGCTTCTTGCCAGCTTTTGGCTGGAAGCTGCCCTCCACTACCAGAGGTGGCCCTCCGTTCCTTGCTGTATGGCATTTCCCAGCCTGGCTGTGTTCTTCACTCAGTCAGCAAGGAACGTCTCTAGGGTGAATCTGCCAACAAGACCCGTCTTCCCTAAAGAACATAATCAAGGAAGTGACATCACATCACCCTTGCTACCTCCTACTTATGTAACCGAGCAGGACCCTACGGTCACCATCAGTGACCATCTGATATCTGCGGTGGTGTCTGTAACCACTTCACTGTCTAATGGTTTAAAGGGGCTTTCATGCACTCTTGCTGCCCAGGGTTAGACTGGACAGGAGGGAGGCTTCGGTGGTCCATCCAACCCCCTCATGGTTCTCTGTGTGTGTGGGGGGGGGTCATGCTCAGTGCCCTCCTCGTGACCCTAGTGCCTTCCTCTTAACCCCTGGTGGTTCCCTTATGTCCTGTTGTTCAAGCCTCAGCCTACAGCAGGAGGTCCCAGGCCTCCACCTGCTTAAAAGGCTAAAAGCATTTATCACCCTGACTTAAAGCTGCACATGTTTTTCTCTAGAGCTCTTTTCCAGGAAGCCTCTTCTTATGCATCCTTTGTTCTAGGTACAAGAATATTAAGAGAGTCCCAAAGCCAGAGATGAACTTCATACCCAGCAGAGGGAAGGGGCCCCCTGCATGTGCAAAAACAAGAACAACTTTGCAACAATGTGTTACCCTGAATGTGATCTCTATGGAAACTAGCCCCGCCCCTTTAACTCTTGAACTTTTACTACCAACCCCCTGCCTTCTCTTCCCAGCAGGCTCACAGTCTCAGAGGCATTAGCCACTGGGACCTCCTTTGCCTGGCAAGGAAATAAATCTGCCTTTTCTACTTCATCCAAAACCCTGTCCTCAAGTCTCACTTCAGTAAGTGGGGTACGGAGGCCAAGTTTCGACAACACCCACACTCAGGGGAGATTATATAAGGTCATGAACAGCCTGGAGTCTCTCCACCACCAGGACATTTGTTACACAGGAGAAGCTAACTGATATAGCCAGGTAAGAGACAGTTACTTTTATGAAGACGTTATGATATTGTGCTTTAAAGAGTAGAGTCTACATCTACTCTAGATTCTATATCTAGACTGCCTGGCTTTCTGTCCTAAGCCTGCCGCTAAGTGTGACATTGGACAACCCGTCTAACTCCATCCCTAACTACATGAACAATTCTATCTGAACACTGTCTGTAGATTTTTAGCTATGGGGATCATTAGTAGCAACCAAATGAGTCACAACCATATCAATACTTTCAATTCATATCATAAAAAGAAAAGGAAAATTGAAATAAGATGTTGTATCTATCACAATTTTTTACCCAGACACAATGTCCCAGTAAGGAAAAAAAAATGTCTACCAGCGTCAGCCCTATAGGAAACAGCACAATGCAGATCTGCCTCAGGCAGCCTTCGGTGACATAAATACTGAAGCCACTGAAACGTTAATTTGAACTTCGGATTCGCGCTGCAGCGATTTCACTGTATTGATAATCGCCTAGGATTTCACACCTGTTATTCTGCAAAACTGAAACCACTGAAATTTAAGCAGGTTTTGACTTAAACTTTCTCATTTGTAACATCTGAAAAGGCAGGGTGTAATGGCTCAGAGAATAAAAATTCCATTCTTATGCTAACAAAGTAATTCCTTTAAACTTTATTCTCCTGCCTAAAATGGAAAGTACTGTCTACATCTGCCCCCACACTGTACACAGTACTTACCCATCTGATTTCTGATCTATGTTACCAGCATGATTTGCATCTTATAGAGCCATGTAGGCTGAGTATTAAATTGCATACATTAAAATAACATAAAAATTAAGATTTATTTTATTCTTGTATATTTTAAACTTTGAGGTAATTGGAGTCTATTTTAAAAAAGCTTGACATTTCCCTGCTTTAGAGGAACAATTCACTCATTATCCATGAACAAAAATCATGAAAATATAACTGCATTGTTTTACTTTATTGACAGCAAGTGTGTGGCAAATAGCTTTAGAAATCCTTAATCTCCTAAGTACATGGAACTCTCACATAGTTCTTGATCTTTGCTAAAGCAAAATACTTTTTTTTTCTTTATTGTAGTCTGCTCCTTGCTGATGCACAAAACTCACTTAGTATTCATTGCTCTACACTCTTTAAATGACTCATTGCCATTACTTAAAAAATATGTGTTAACGAGAAAATGTTCTTTTATGAAGAATATCTGAGACTTAACTCTTATTTAATCTAGGGGGAGAAAAAGCAAATACACCTTCTTTCAGTCATTTTGATCATTGCAAACTTGTGAGTTGGGAAAAGTAACTTGTAGAATCATTTGGACGCTAAGATGTCAGAGAGAAAGAAAAGCCCTGCGTATTAAGCATAATGATCTGCACCTGGTTTCAATCACGACTTTCTTTCCAAGCATCAACCATTTTGGAATACAAATTTCAGTGCCTGCACAGCTGGAATATAATGCTACTTTCCAGATAGCAGAAAGCCATTAAGAGTACCCACACAGACCACCTTATGATTTTGTAAGACTGAACTATGAAATTTACTGAGACGTAGAATTGTTAAAAAAAAATGTTCAGTTTGTTCAGAACTGCTTTTGTTAAATAGCCTAAAAGTAAATGCAGAGAAAATCATTTTATTGCCTGCCTGACATTGATTTACATGGAGTCTATAAATACTGGGGTGATTACCATCTGATGTGCGAGCGATTGCTTCTGTCCGAAAATAAGCCTCCCTGGATGGCCCCAAAGGGTAGAAATTCTGCTACCAAGGGAACAGGCTTGATTTTCCACTTATCTTTTAATGACTTCCTGCAGGCAAAAACCTGGAGCCAAAAATCCTACTGACATCTGCTTGTTGGTACAGGTCTTATTTAGAACCCCAGGACTAGGTAATTATTCATTGTTTGTTGGCAGTCGGATTGTACAGTCACAATGTTTTGCAACATTCAAGTTATCATAAATACGGAAATAAACAAAATGCTTCTTCTAAATAGTCATTTGCATAGAGCATCAGCAGAGCGAACCGGAGCACTTATATTCTTTATTGCTGGATAGTCACTGCTTAAAGTTCACATTTATCATTAACAAATGGAAGGAAAAGAAACTGTTAGCTTTTTCATCTTGAATTGGATCTGATATCTTAATGATCAAGGAAAACTCTGTATTGTAATTTATGCCATTATGTAAGTATGTATGTAATTTTATGCTGTTATCCTGTGGGGTATTCTATCCTTCATATTTATTTTTAAGGCACTATGACTTCTCTGAAAAATAATGAGTTTTGACTCAGGAAAAAAATGTAGATTTGAGCCTAAACCTGACCTTAGAGACAGTAGGAAAATCTCTGAGCCTCTCTAAATCCCTTCACTCGTGTCCTCTATTGTGATGATATTTATTGCATGAAGTCACAGTGAAGAATAAGTTAATAGGCACAAGGCATATGACATCACAATCTTAATAATGCATTATTTTCTCCCTAAACTCTTCCACTGCTTATTTTGAAGTATTTAGTTTAAAGCACAAATCAATTCTGACCAAGTATCGTTTCACATTGAAAGACAACCCTAGTCAATTCAGTTTAAAGATAGGTACTTTGTGGGCCACCTGATTAATAGAACTGTGAGTCAGGCACTTACCAAAGTGAGAAAGATCCAAATGTTTATGGCGGGCTAAAGACTGTCTCTCGGTGTATCAGGACCTAATTCCCACAGCCTATGAGTATTATCTTATTTGACACAAGTCTGTGATTATTTGTAAGGATTTTGAGATGGGAACATTGTCCTGGATGGTGCAGGTGGGCCCTAAATGCAATCCCATGTCCCTGCAAGAAAGAAGCAGAGTGAGCTTCAACACAGAGAAATGGAGAAGACTCACAAAGACACACACGACCTAAGTGTCCGTCAACAGATGATCAGATAAAGAAGTCATGGTATATATACACAATGGAATACTACTCAGCCATAAAAAGAATGAAATAATGTCTTTGAAGCAACATGGATGGACCTGGAGATCGTCATTCTAAGTCAAGTAAGCCAGAAAGAGAAAGAAAAATACCGTGTGATATTATTTATGCATGGAATCTAAGAAAAGGTCACAAATGAGCTTTACAGAACAGACACAGACTCACTGATGTAGAAAACAAACTTAAGGTTACCAGGGGGCGGGTGGAGGGATAAATCAGGAGTTCAGAATTTGCAGATATTAACTACTTATATAAAATAAATAAACAACAAGGTCCTACTGTAGAGCACAGGAGTTATATTCCATACCTTGTAATGGCCTCTAAGGGAAAAGATGATGGAAAGGAACATATATGTATGTATGTATGGATGTATAACTGAATCATTATGCTGTACGCTAGAAACTAACACAACACTGTAAATGGACTATACTTCAATTTAAAAAAGAGACACACAAGAAGACCACGTGTCCATGGAGGGGCGTGGGAGCGAGATGGACGCGAGTCTAGGAAGCTGGCAGCCTCCAGAAGCTGGGAGAAGCGGGAAGCAGACCGCCCCCTAGAGCCCCCAGAGGGAGGAAGGCCCTGCCGCCATTGAGTTTCCACGCCATGACGCTGAATTCAGACTTTCTGCACCCAAGACTGTGAGAGAGCATATTTCTCTTTTTCCCATCACCCAGCTTGTGGTAATTCATTCCAGCGATCTCCGTTACTAGCACAGTGCTCTTGATTGTTGTCTTTGTTTTTTTTTTTGACTATTGAGAGTATTGATTTTATTAATCATTTAAAGCTCCTTTACAAAAAAGATAGATATGTGATTTAGTGAAAGAAAAAAAAAGGTTGAAATCAAAATAGCTGGCTCTGCCCCTAGCACTGATTATAGAATCTTGAAGAAGTCATTTATTTCCTTTGGTCCTCAAATTTTCCCATGTAATGAGAGAATGAAAGTTTATTATCTTGCCAAAATTCTATTGAGTATGCACATGTGCACACCAAAAATATGAAAGAAAGGTAGATGTATGTGTGTGTATGTTGATGTGTGAATATCCACATTCACGCCTAAATGTACATCTTAGTTTCTCGTGGGAAAGCAGATTCTAAACAAAGGTGCCAGGATGGGTGACAGGTACCGTCCAGTCCTAAGCCTAAGACCACAGCATCTGTTTCTAGTGACAGATCAATGGGACTGACTGACAAAGGATGCATGACGTCGGAGGAGATAAACACGGAGGTGGGAGCCACATGCTGGAGGACCAGGAGGGAGTAACTGCTGAGTCATAAATCACAAACGTGATGTTTAAGGGGCCGAGAAGGTTTTGGAGTGTTCACAGGAATATCAGAGACTGGGACGAGGACATTCCAAATGTATGACCCACAGGAGGCAAAAAAAGGTGATCAAAAAGTCAGATAAGCACTAGCTGGCGTTGATTCTTTTCTTAAATGTGAACTTCTTCCACGGAGATGAAGGCGCCCTGTGGTGGGAAAATTTAAACACCTAGTCATAAAGGACGTAATGCAAACAGCTCCTGGGACTGATGCGGGTGCTCGCACGGATACGTGCGTGAGCAAATTACCACACTAAAGCAGTGCAACCGATAGGTGTTCTTCGCTTGAGTTTCCGGCCTTTATGCACTACAGAGACATCTTCATAATTCTCTTCCTTTAAAAATATACTTGCCCTAAAAGGGGACGTCAACAGGTCTGGTCCAAGGTGCGCTGTGGGGGTGCAAAGTGGGGTGGGGTGCATGTTGGTATAATGTCCAGAGAGTCCAGGTGTGACAGATGATGGGGCCCTGAGAGACAACACAGTAGACAGGTCAAAGAGGGGGCCACAGCCCTTAGCGAGATCTGAGCTTTCTGAAAAGAAATTAAAGAAGCCTCAAACCACATTAATTTTAGATGTGGATGTAAACAGTATTTTTTTTTTATGGTATAGTTCTGCGGTGTGTATGAATGGGTCATCATATTAAATTGTGTAAATTATATTTACTTAATTGCTTTGTGTACGGTCCATGTGTCTGAAATGAACTTTTGTGTTGTTTTTCCCTAAGTTAAAATATCCTTTCAGGTATTTTCATGAAGAGCAACATGTCTAAGGGAACAGCATAGATTAAAAAAAATAGCCAGTATTTTGAATCCCAGGATATGCAAATTAGGTAGGTATTACCATTTTAATAAAAATGTCTCAGCCACTTTCATTTCTTTGTAATTTTGAAGGGGCTTACTCAGGCAGAGGAAGAATATCTGTCATGAATTGACACAGCCCTTGGGAAAAGTGCAAACAGATACCAGCATTTGGATTGTCGGGGGAGCATCCCGGATAACAATAGAGAAGAGTCCACAGGTGGTTTGCAGCAGCCTTGAGACCATCTCAGGCAAGCGGAAGAGTTTAGAGGCAATTTACACAATATGCATGAAAGGAGAAAAACTGGAGGCAGAGTAACCATGGGAGGCAAAGGAAACGAAAATGAGGAAATGATTATAGACCAGAGAAAATGCAGGACTGAACTAAAGTAGCAGCGATGCCACAAAAGGGACACATGATGCTCAGTTCACAGGGTTCACTTGGAGCACCTGGAGGAATGACAAAATGAGGCAGCAAATTCACATCCTCTTTTGTTCCCTCCATATCCTTTCTGATCTGATCATTGTGACAGTCCTTAGATCTGCAGATCTGACTATGTCAGGTACTTATAACGCCGTTGAGTTTATGTTTCCTATTTAATAGGCAGTAATACACAAGGGAACAGAGCTCTGAATGATAATCTATGCAAAGAGACAAAAACTAAAGTGTTTAATGTTCTCATCAAGGTTAAAAGTTGTCTGAAATGAGAGACCATGTTTTTCAGATAATACTGACTCCTGCAACAGTTAGCAGACATCAAAAATTGCATTTCATTATAAGCCAGCCCACGGCAAAATGAAAACTCTTTGTCACTTAAATTATCAATCATACTGATATACATATAAGTGGGATTAAATTAAATTTTTGTGACTATTAACTCAGATTCTTTGTTCTATTTAATGCCTTTTATTTAAATGTCAATGTCACTGAAATGCAACTGTAGGCGGATGGAGGGGCCAGGTGGATGGAGGGGCCCCTGAATTAGGAAGCCCACCGAAGTGTGTGTTCTTGCCACCGGCTGTGAAAGAATTAGCACAGCAGAGGCAGGAAGCGAACAGCCGCTCTGTTGCTCAGAAGGAGAGAGGGACGGAAAGTGCTGGATCAGGGAGAAGGGAAGGAAAGCACCGGAGGCAGGAAAAGGTGCTCGAGCGGAGCCGGCCATCAAGACGGGCGGCAGGGACAGCTCCAGCCCGGGTCGGGCCACGGGGACTTTATGACAGGCTTCCACCATCATGTCCTCCTTCCAGGTGTGATTGAGCCAAGTAGCCCTTGTTCAAGATTTTCAGTCTTATCTGGACTTTTCCGGTGGTTGTCATGGCAATCGTCAACTGTCACGGCACTGGTGGGTGTGTCACTTAGCAGCTAATACATTACAGTGAGCGTGTAGTGAGGCTCAGTGTCCAGTGGACGTCAGATCCTCCACCATCTTGGACTCTGTCATGTTCTAGCCAGTTCTTTTTCTTCCCTGCAGCTGCCTCCTGAGACTTAGGTAAGAGTAATGAGCTTCTATTCGAGGGAGGGACAGGGATCTGATCCTGGGGGCAACAGTCTTGGTAACAAAAAGGGAAGTTGCTTTTAATCAGAATGCCTGCAGCCTGGTGGACCCCGTGTCCGCCCCCAACCTCCAAGATTCTGTTCAGCCACGAAAGTTTTAAAGAGAAATAAGGGAATAATCTCAGTTAACAGTTGAGACAAGAGATCAGAGTCGTCGCCATCCCCCAGTGCCTGCAGGCTTGTCCTCAACAACGGCCTGAGCCTGGTCTGCTGTGGCTCAGGGAGGCCGGGAGACTTCAGCTCTTCTATGAACAAGAAGCAGGGGTTGTGGGGGGGGAGGGCAGAGGTGGGGGGACCCACAGGGCTCTGCTCCCTTTCACACTGAAATAAGCTTCATGAAGGCAGGCACGTTTTTGCGTCGAGCAGCAGAATATATCCAATACGTCCACACAGTTCACAGCACATGGCAATCCATGGGTCCCCAACGAATATTTTTTTTTAATATTAGGGACTATTAAAGCATGACTAATTTAAGATTCCTACAGGCTTTGAAAAAATATTAGATCAACATTCTTGTAAAAATATAGTCTATAATTTTTGCACTAAATAAATATAATGCCTTAAAATATGATAAAAATATGCCTAATATACTCAGCAAATACATTTCCTTATGGTAAGTATCCTGTTACTAACAATGACTGTCTTAGGGAGCATGCGTTTCTTCCAGCAACTTGTTCTAAAATGTATTCTGAATAAAAATCCAGCTTCAAAGAGCAGTGGTTAGTTAGGTAATTTCTGAAAGATCTTACAGATCTCAATTTGTATTTTCCTTTATTTTAAGTAAATACATATCAATAGGCATTTAAAACCTAATGTACAAAAAAATAATTCTTTTGACAACGTAAAATCAGTGAATGAATCCAAAGCCATCCATTCCATTCTGCTACAAATTGATGAAAACTAAACTGGCATAAACAGTAATTAAATTTCAGGCAATGTTCTGCAAAGCATGTTCAGCTCTGAAGAATAAACAGCTGCTTGTAAAATGTGACAATCTCTTCCTCTTAAGAGAGGAGCAGAAAACCTCATGAAAAGCAGAAAATCACATGAATCCAAGAAGTCTTTTTTTAATCCAGGATGGATAATAAACTTTGAAAAAGCAGGGGAAAAATGTAATATTGGTTTCTGCATGAATATTATAGAATGTTATTATTTGTATTATTTCTTCTTATACATTTTCAGATAGAGCACAAATCATTTTAGAACGTGTAAGCTCTGTATTTTATCCTATCTGGCACAAAATACAATCTCAGCATACATAATAATCAACATAAAATCTGAAAACATCCCTAATACAGCTCCATAGGTCATGCTCACAAGTATTTCAACTTTATTTTCAGATTAAATCTGCTGCAACAGTTTCCAAATAAAGTACCAGATCTGAAATCTTAGCACATCTTTTATCTGAACTCAAACGACTTCAAACTGAGTCACTTTTCTCTGATTAAAGCCTTGGCAGCCACCACTGAGAGCTTACTTTTAACATGTCAATTCACAGACTTCAAGAATCATGATATTTTCTAAAGTTCACTCAGGGTTTGACAAATAATTTTCAGATTTCAGCTCGGGAAGGAATGGAGCCAAGAGGACCTGTAAAGATGATCACCTTTTCCCATATTTACTCCTCTGTGTTGAGACACTTGTACATATAAAAAGCACATACAGTTGTGATACGGAGGTGTTCCTCAAACTAGAATTGATAACCTCGCCGCCTCTTCTTCCGGTAAGATAAAGGATGCCTCCGCCACGATAGAACGGCAGAGCTCTGTCTAGCCCAGCAGAAGCTTCTTGTGTTTTCTAGATTTTTTCCTTTTTGCAGAAGCAGCACTAATTCCCAACACCATTTTTAAGATTCAGTTCACAGAGGGAGGGACCAGGGCTCTAGTTCACAGAGGGAGGGACTAGGACTCTACACTTGCTTAAAATTCAGCGTCCAAACCTCAACACTTGACTCAAAGCCTTCCCTATGATGGTTATTCCGAATTTACTTACGTTTTACTTCTAAACCATGAGTAACTGATTTCTTGTAAGGCAGGAAACACACAGAACAAACTGAAACAGGATGTTTTGTGAAATCAGAGATGACAGCTCCAAGGATGGAAATGGGCAGATAGAATGTTTCAATAGAACACAATCAGGTCAAAATGATAGCCTCAGTCATCAAAAGGCTGTCCCTTCTGTTTAGTGCATTTTATTCAAGAAAACAAGGAGGCATGCATTAAACCATTAGAAATATTTCAAAGAATTGCTGATTTTTAGATTCTTATCAGTGGGAAATAGGGAGATGTATTTACAAAAACAATAGACAGGAATGTTACTTCCTTCATGTGGCTGCTTTTTAAATGAGGAATGATTCCCTGTGGGAGATTCCTTAACAGAAAAGTTGATTTCTTAAGTAACCTAAGGGATATTTAGGACAAGAAGAGAATTGCTTTAGTGCATTTGAACCAGATTAGGAGTAAGAAATAGTGTCAGTAGCACATTTCTCCCCTAGACAAGTCTCTTGGTCCCTGGTCCACTGTAAAGTGGATAGATTTCTCCCACTTTGTAGAAGCAATTGAACCAAAAGATGAATAATTTCCTAAAATGGATTGTTTATTTTTTTAATTTATATTTTTGGTAATTTAAGATTTCAAATATAAAGCAATAACATCCAAACAAGTAGAATTCAAATTGCAATTAAGATACCCAATACCAATCTTCTAGTTCAAATAGATTTAGTCATTGTAGAAAGAGAAATAAATTTCCTTTTTCCTACTTCCTATTTCCACCTGCCTCCTAGTTTGGCTCCAGAAGAAGCTGCCAGATCACAGTGGCAAATTAAACAAGGCAAATTGATGAGTATATAAAAACAGAAGCTGAGTGTACCTTTGTACCACCATGCCAGGGCTTCAGCTTTCAAGCACTTTCTGGATAAATTTAAGAACACTGAAATTTCAAAACTGATTAGTGACTCAATACCTTAGTTCATTGTATTTGCTCTATCACAAAATAGTTTTTGCTCTTAAAAATCCCACAGACAAGAAATAAACAAGTGCCCTTCCCCTCTCTGAAACAATTACAGAATCTTTAGCCAACATATTTTAGTGAGTGATTTATTGTATCCAGAATAAATACAAGCGAGAACCAGTTAATGGTCAGTACCCAAGAATATTTTGCTGCTTCTGTTTTTTTGTAGAAATGGGACTGGGGAAGGGATTGTAAAAAAAAACAAAGATCTAACCAACAATCCCTATAAATTCCAGAGACGTGTAATTTATACTTTTTGAAGGGAAACAAAAGAAACACTTCTATAAAGCTACACTTTAAAATGCAAGGCTCTGAGCACTAGTAGTTTCCTGATCCACTGATTTTGCAAAAGAGAGGAATCATAATATTAAGACTGTCAGCTTTCCCAGGATCTATTCCCTGTCATCAAAAGAAGAAAATTTGTAACTCCATGTTCTTCTTTTGGAAGCAAATATTCCAAGTGAGGTGCTTATGCTGTGCACACATTCAAGAAACGAAGATTCTGCATCACTTTAAAAACTCAATGAAACCTAGATGTCAATAATTTAAGAAATATACATTCTAAAGTGAAATAGTTTTTTACCTTTTACAACATGGTCAGATTTGTCAGGATCAGGAAGAGATCATTATTCTCAGCATGGTACCATCTATATGGCAAAATGCAGGGTCCCAAGAGTTTTTGCAGAAAGCAATTTTTGTCCTATTATGTGCTTAAGAAAATTAGCCCTTTGAGGTGGAAAAACTTTGGCCGGTGGGTTAACTCTTGGCTCACTGGGATTCGAGATCAAAACTGAATGTGGAAAACGGTGAAAGTACCGTAACTTCGTAAAATTCTGAGAAGCTTGTGGGATTTCTTGAGTGTGGAAAGTATCTTGAAAAGGACAAAGCACCACAAAAAAAGCTTCCTTTTGTGTGACGATCACTGCTAATGGTAACAATAGGGTTTTCTTCACGATTTTACTGTTGCAAGCCAATGCAAGTTTTCAGAGATTTAGGAAGTTACAAGATTATCTGAAAATATCAAAATGTTTAAAATGAACACTTCGCTTTACTACAGCCATGACTTAATGATCATGCTCCCAAGAACTGGCAATTAAATAAAATTTAATACAAAATAAAGGTAACAAGAGATAGACCAAGGAAGATAAAATAACTTTCAAGTCTTTTTTTTCATATTGCAGTAACATAAGCAATTAAAATTTTAGGAAAAATATAAAATTTACATAGGAAATAAAATGATTCACTGCAATGTTGTATTTAAACTCTGATGGTATTAATAACTTAATATTCCAATTTACGTAGATTATAGAGGTCCTTATGGATACATACTGGCCTTCATCCGTGATGACCCAGAATTCATGCTCTCTCTGATTTGGGCAGGGGGTAGGAAGAGGTGAGGAATATATGGAAAGTCTCTGTACTTGCACTCAGTTCTTCTGTAAGCCTAAAAGTGCTCTAAAAACAAAGGCTACTAATTTTCAAAAAGAAAGTGAAGCAACCAAAAAGCCCTTTAATACGTGACTAGATATTCAAACTATAAAAAGTAAATACAATGAAATACTGTTCAATGATAAAATACTATTCAGCAAATCAGCTATTGATTCACCCAAAAATAAGTGGACCTAAGTACATTTTTCAAAGTGAAAGCGGTGGGAACCTGAGGGTACATACGGCACAATTCCGTTCCTATGACATCCTGGAAAAGTCAAAACGTCAGAGACGGATACAAATCCTCGATGGCCAGAGGTTGAAGACTGGTGAGTGATCCGACTACTAGAAAGAAACGTGGGAGTTTTTGTGGCCTGACGCTGGTCTCTGTGTTACTCTGGGGACAGATACGTGACTGTGCGTTCGGAAAGCCCAGAGAGCTGTGCGGAACAAAGAGTGTGCTTTGATGTACGCATTTTTTAAAAAATCAACCAGGAATTCAGGAGATAACAGGATGTAATAAAGACTATGACAGATGAATCTGTGTCACAAAAGTGAGCTAGACCTTCACTTGAAGGTCGTGCAGAAAAAGGGGAGCTGACCTAGATAACTTTCAAAAATCATGTTTTGACTGAAAACTGTAAGACCTAGAACAAAAAGAGGTCTACCTAAACATTGTTCTCTATTTAGAAAGTTGCTCTCCAAATGAACAGTTAACAGCGATAGGTCTGTATTACACATGTGTACGTGTGTCTATGTGTAGATAGGTCAGAAGATCGGCAGACAGTAATAATTGTACATATTTGTGTACAGATGGATTTGTATAAAGATGTGTATTTTTATCCCTGTTCACCGAAAGGGCCTAGAGGCAGTAACACTCCAGTAGCTGTCAGAATACCAGCAACCAAATCTTCATTTCAAATACCATTCTCCAAAAAAAGGGAAAATGGGGATCCTGAGAAAAATGGCTAGTTCTAGAACTGGGATCAGGAGAAAGGATGAGACTGGTCTGGAGCATCTTCCAATGTCAGAAAGAAAAGAAGTGCTCAAAAATAGATTAGAATTATGCAGTCGTTTGCATTTAGTAAAGTCCTGTTTATGACTGACTGATCTCGGTGATCAGAGAAGTCATTTAGAAAGCTGTATATGATGTTCTTTTATCAAATATCTTCTGAATCTTTCATACCCACAGGAAATATAAATATTAAGGCAAGGTAAGGTGCAAGACATGCCATATGGCAACATTGCATTATGGTTAATACCTACTCTTAGATACTCATAAATTCCATAGTAATTTAGAATTTTTTAAGATGATATCACTATGAGTAGAATGATTACACAGCACAGTTCTGATTATGTTTCTACTTTGTTCTTCCGCTTCCTTCATCCACATATACTCTGTTCCAGCCTTATGAATAATGCTTTTCCCTGCACCCAAGTTATTTCACAGTTTGTGCCATTAATTAGGTTGCACTCTCAGGCGAGAATGCCTTTCTTTACTAGAGACTATTAGCTACAAATAGGCAGGAATCATCTGTTCCATTCTAGGGCTCTATTTTCTCTATTTGTCTAATAGCTGTAGAAAAAAATGAATTTCCTACTTCACTTCTCAAGACTTGTCTCAAGACTAGTGCAGACTTCTTCACTGGTGAATCCTTCTCTCGTACATTTTTACAGCCCTCTGCACAATTATACACCTCATCCTCTGAGCTTCCAAAACAGCCCGTGTTTGCAGCTGGAATAAAATTTAAGATCAACAGAATCTGCTCAGAAGCGAGGACAGAAAAGGGAGAAACATCATTAACCTCTTAGAACTCTCTCTAAAATAATTTTTAATAATACACACAGAGCAGTTCTCAGATTCACAGCTCTGTAGCCCTGGAGATGTAGTGCAGTGTTGCTGACATCGTCTTTAATAAATCGTAATCCTCCTCAAATTAAAGTTCATGTAAGGTGAATTATAACAATATACTCTAATATTTCTACATAGCTTTTGATAAAATCACACTTTCATGATCGCTTGTGCAAACTTAAATAGACCAGTTACTAAGAGGCCAAACTAAAAACAGAATTTCCATGGATTTTGAATACTGGTATCTCCAGGTCTGACAGATTTTTGGTCATTTTTTAAAATAAGTAAATAAGTAGTCAGTTAATGTTGCAAGTTGAGTTATTGGGAGGAAACAGAAAATCCAGAGATTATAGAAATTCAGCAAGTGAAAGGAAAGTAGCAAAATAAGGAAATTAAACTCCTATGTAATGCTAGCAAACTGCTGAAAGTTTATTTTAAGCAGAATTTAAAACAAAGAAACAAATCTCGATGTTTCCTATTTTTCTAGGAGCGTAATAAAAAAAAGACACAACAGTGCTTTTCTAGGTATAGAAAATGGGTCAAAAGTCAATCTTTTAAAATGTATAGGCATCGCACATCTTGCAAACAGACCTACAATTCACCACTGCAGATTGGAAATGGGAAGTAAAACTTCTTTGGCTCTCGAAAATCTCTCCTTCATTCTCTTTGTTTTGCTTTTCACTGCGTTAGCAGCACGTCCCAATTTATTAGCATCAGCTTCTATTTTTAAAACACGTCAGTCAGAGTTTGCCATCATTGGTCTTGGGGTTTTCTGAAGTGATTCCGATCATGTCTGCTTCCCTTCCCTGACTTCACGGCTCTCTGTGTCGCGGTGACTTTCCCATCCTGTAGAAAAACAGCCTCAAGATAGTCTGAAAAGGCGCACTTCTAGAGAATTCCTGGACCGCGGTGGCCATGCCTTTTTTCTGTAGCCTGAAATTATATTTTTTTAAGTATAAATTTATAGACATGGTCATAGTGACAATGTGGAAGAGGCGTCAATTATTTATCAAAATTTTTCAGTGGTAGAAATGACTTTTCCCTCGGAGCCTCCCCTAATTTTCCACGTGAAAATAGTTTTTCTTTTATGAAAGTGAATATATAGTTTGAAAACTGTCGCAAATCCCAGATCTCTTCAGTTCAATAAGGTCCTAAGCTTGGCTCCTGAATGATTTGCTCTTTAGTCCCCTAGTGTGCAAATGTCACGTCCTTTACAGCAACCTCCCTTAGTGTTTAAAACACCAAGCCTT
This sequence comes from Vicugna pacos, assembly GCF_048564905.1. NCBI lineage: Eukaryota > Metazoa > Chordata > Mammalia > Artiodactyla > Camelidae > Vicugna > Vicugna pacos. The sequence continues at coordinate 34,262,436 of NC_133009.1, forward strand.
AACTCTCAGCGAATGTCCTGTACCGCGTGTGTTTTCTATAACTGATGCTGTCTGTTGTAAGGGTATTAAAACATAGTCAGCCAGCATGATAGTAGAGTTAAATTAACTTACCATTTCTTTTTTTTCTCAGGTTGTGGGTTTTGTCTTTTTTTTTTTTTGTCTTTCTTTTTTTATTTTCCATCTTGAATTTTCTGTTTGTTATAACTTGTTTTGTTTGCAGTGGGTATTCTGGCTTTGAGACAAATAGATAAAATTGGAATGGACTTGATACTGGTAACTGCAAATGATTTTATGCTTGCCTTGAGCTAAATTTGGCCAAGCTGATTGATCAGGGATATTAAATAATTACTGAAAGACAATAATTGGTAAACATAAATATACAAAAATGTAACTTTTAAATTAAGTCCTAAATTATTAAACAACTGTCATCGTTAGCTAAAGACTGTGTTCCCCAAGTCAATCATTTATTTACTCATTCATTCATTCATTCATTCATTGAATAAATATGTCTTGAGTGATTTTGCAGTCACTGTGTCCTTGAATAATGGCCTGAAAATAATTCTATTCCACCACATATTTCTCTATCCTAAATTTAGTTATTTTAATGCATACAAATTTTAGAATAGCAATCTCCTATTTTTATATGAAATGCTTAAATGTTTAGGGTTGCTTTAAGTAAGGGTTTATTACAATACATGACATTCATTCTAGTTGACATCACTTTTGTGTTGCCATAGCAGTAATATAATAATCTGGAAGTTTTTAAACTCATCAGAGTTGAATTAAGTCACCAAAAACTAATCAGCTATTTCTTATTTGCAGTCATAGCTCACATTCAGTCATCTAAGACATTTTACATCCATTAATGTAATTTCCCTTTAATTATATTTTTATTCTTGATTTTTTTATTCTCAAGTTTTCTTATAAACGTCTTGAAGTTTTGACAAGAAACCAGAAGATTTAAACATCTGCAATTTCATTTACTAGACATAAAATGCACTGTTAGTATTATGTTTACTCATAAAAATTTATTCTGCCAAGCAAAACAGTGAACATTTAGATGCATCTCTTTATGAGAATTTCACTACCCATAAACAAACACATATATTTTCAAAAATTGGCATCCTCTTACATGTAAATAATCTGATGTCTACATCTTAATATTAACATAATTGTGAACACTTTCCAATATGACTAAACAGTCCTGGAAAAGAAGTTGGTGTCATCATAATACTAGGGTGTGGTTCTCCATGGTTTAAGATACCTAAATGCATCGTCCAAATTTTATTGCAATAGTTATAGTAAAACTCTTTGTACCTATCTTTTCCCACAGTTCTGATAATTTCCTAATTTCGTGTAAGAAAATATACTGAGTTAAATATATAACTTTAAAGGCTCTGGTGTGTATTGTAAGAATAATTTCAAGTTAGGCCTATTGTTCGTGCCTCATTGAACTGTTCACTTTCTCACACTTAATGATACAACAGCGAAATGCTTGTAAGGTTCCTGGATATTTCTTGCTATATTTCTCTTCTGGATTTTTGCCTAGCTAGATTTTATTCAACAACCAAAATTTAGTTCAAGAGTCGCTCCGGAAAGCTTTCCCTAGCCTCCCGAGGCTGGATGAGTTAGCTTTTACTGTCTGCCTCTTATGAGTCTGTGCGTAGCCCGCGGAAGGTGTGCGTGATTTGTGCATATTTCTGTGTCTCATACATGAATGATTGTCATGACTCTCTTTACAGCCCCTGTGACCAGCATGATGTCTGGCCCATGGTTGACATCAAATCATTGCTTTTTTAATTAATTAATCATCCAACTGATATACTATTCAATCAATGGATTTGATCCTCACAACAACCTTTTCATGTGGACAAATACTATTCTTCACTTCATATTGAGCAAAGAAACATAAAATGGATTACTTGCATAGAGCCAGAGAGCTAGAAAATGTATCCAGGGTCTTTCTGGAGCCACATACAGACCTTATGAATCGTATTATATTAATTTTCTCAAATTGACACAGGACGTCTATGATGGAAACAGCCAAAAGGTTTAGAAAGTCAGTTTGGAGGTCAGGAAGAATTAGGTTATGGTAGATAGCACTATTTTTGCCTGTAGGATATTAATAGTGGATTTCTATGATCTTTTCCATCATTTTATATTTCTACATTTTTAATTTCTTTCTGATTCAAAAATAATATGAATGGACTGTCATTAAATAATGCATGACACAATAAATCATTTTAATAACTATTCACATAGGACTCTAAAGATGGAAAATATGAGACCTACAGTGTTATTAATAAATATTATACATCATTAAAATATTTGAAATATTGTTTTTCAAAAAGCATCTGATAAACATGTTATGTAAAATTGTTCCTTTTTCCTTTTTTCAACTTGGCCTCAGCTAGAGGAGTATTTCTAAAAAGTCAGTTTGTACCCACCGCCAAAACATACATTGCTTTAAAATGTCACTCTTTATCAGTAAACTGTTCAAGTAGAAATAGCACGGGCTTTGGAACCAAACAGACCACGTGGTTGAGGCCCAGGTCCCCCACATTTCAGGACGCATGTATGACCTTAGGACACTTACACACTGTCTCATCCTCATTATAAAACAAAGGTAGAAGTAAGTGCCCTGGTAATCAGCACCAGCGTCTTATTTATCGTGGATATTCAGCAAATGAAAGTTTCCCTCTGTTTCCATCTCTTTGGGAGCAAGATGGTGCCACTGGACAAAATTCTGGGGAAATGAATGCTGAGTCTGTCTGCACTGGCTCATAGTCCCCATGTAGTTTTCCTCCGTGTGGTTATCAGGTTTATAACAGAAGGCTCTGGGCCCTCAGTTCAGCTATGAGTGTGGAAGGCTGGTCTGAATTTTGCATAAGTGTGCCTGATTGGTTGTGCTGTCGTGAAGTAGCTTGGGTTGTTCAGTGGCAGCTGATAAAACGCACAGCTTTACCAAGTTGGCCTCACAGAGTTGCTATGTCTTGCAAACTGACTACTGCCAGGAATGTTCTCTGCCTTCTGATTGGTTGGAATAGTTCTTGGCAACTCAAGGGAGCTGCAGACTGCTAAAATGAGCTCCAGTCCTTCTGTAGTTCCTTAAGATTTCATGGGACCAGGTGGGGAGGGTGTAGCTCAAGCGGTAGAGCGCATGCTTAGCATACACAAGGTCCTGGGTTCAATCCCTAGTACCTCCTCTAAAAGTAAATAAGTAAAACTAATTGCCCCCTAAATTAAATAAGTAAAAATAAAAAGTAAAAAAGAATTTTAAAAATTTCATTAAAAAAAAAGATTTCATGGGACCAACAAATAATATCTTTCCTTACCAGAGCCCAAACCAACTGAGAGATAAACACGACAGTAAACAAAATATCAAAATATCAGTGTTGTTACTCAAAAGCAGGCCTGGAGGATGAGGCTGACATAAGTGGTCACAATAGCTCTCTCAGAATTAGACAGGTTTTTCTCACTGAGTCACGGTGGTCCTTGGAAATCATTGACCACTTCTCGCAAAGGCAGAGAGCTGACCTCAAGGCAATGGGGAGGCGAGAATGTTCCTGGTCTGCAGGCTGGGACTTAGAGCAGAGAAGAGACTCAGAATGCTCAGCTCAGTCTCCTAATTTCCCCAGTTAAGTAAGCTAATTTTCTTTCCTTCGGAAGGAATTCCTAAGAGGTGTGAAGTGAGCCCAAGAGAGTCACTCGGGAGCAGGCGTTCTTCTTGGGATGTGGTCCTCAGATCAGCAGCATTAGCATCACCCGGCAGTTATTAAACAGGGAGTTTCTCAGGTCCTGCCTCCAACCTATTGAATCAGAAACTCCGGACACACGACCCAGCCATTTGCGTTCTCACAAGCGAGGCAGGAGCCCCTCACGGATGTGAAGCCTGAAAGCCGCTGAGTAGAGGAGACTCCTGGTTAGTTGTCTATTTCTCTGCAACAAATTGCCACAAATTTAACAACACCACGTATTCATTATCTCGCGTTCCCCAGGTCAGAAATCTAGGTGGACTCGACTGTGTTCTTAGGGTTTCAAAAAGTCAAAAGGAAGGTGCTGACCAGGATGGAATCTTAAGTGGAGGCTCTGGGGGAAGGATCTGATTCCAAATTCAATCAAGTTTTTAACAGAATCCAAGTCCTCGATATCTGTCTCCTATCGCCTGAGGTCCTTATCGTGTTGCAGGCTGTTGGCCGAGGCTCATTCATTCTCAGCCCGGAGGACCACTCTCAGGCCCTTTCCAGCTTGCCTCTTCCTCCTTAAAAGCCCACAATGGAATATCCTCTCACGCCTGAATGTTCTCACACTTTAAACCTCTTTGACTTCTCCTTCTGCCACCAGGCAAAGAAAGCTCCTTGCTTTTAAAGAGCTCATGGCATTAGATTATGTCAACCTGGATACCTGGTAACTTTTATTTCTGCATTTTAAAATAATTTTCTGTATTTCTCAAGCTTTCTATAATCAACATATTTCTCTTATATTAAAAAAATAAATGCTTGTTTTGAAACAGAGTTTGGTCTTACCTTGTGTAATTTTTAACTGGGAATTTCAGTGAATTAAACCATATTATTCCTGGGTAGCAGGAGAAAGTTGAGAAATTCTGTGCATGCCCAGCATCTGATCTACTATTTAAATGCATGAAATGTCCCACTCTTCACATCTTGTTGAGAGACAAATATTCCGGATCCTGAATTTCTTAACGCCCTCTGCGGGTAGAGCAGTTGCACCTTATCAGATTCCCAGCCAGGGATATTGGGTCCAAATATCTAAACATTTTAAAGTTAATGATGTAGAGACAGAACAGACATTTCACTTCAACAGCACAGTATTAGCAGCAACATCTAGTCTCTGAATAATCACATGTAAGACCAGCTCCCCAATTTTCTTCCCAATTTGTGACAGTTTTAGAAAAGTACTATCAAGAATTTCTCTAGAAGTGGTTCAGGGATTTTACTGCCAGTGTCACTAGGTGAATATTTGTTTTCCCAAATACAAGAACTAAGCACTCTTGACAAGATCTTTAAAAAAATTGCCTGAAGACACTTTAGAGTAATCATAGCCCTTCTAGCGAAGAGTAGAAATTCTGGAAAACAGAAAGGACAAGATGGTAAAACCTAAAATGTATCAAACTCTGATACTCACTCACACCTTGGTATCAGCAGATCACTTCCTACAGAGTAATTTCAGATGCTTATTAAAGAAAGAAGTTTATTGAATAGCACACATTTTATTTAAAAGTAGGTTGTTAAAGATTGGAATTATTCAAATGAGCTGGAAATTACTGAATTAAAGTCTAATTTCAAAAGAAAAAGCATAAACGATTGGAGTATTTCTGTAGCTAGTCCACACATTTTTTTGACTCTCTTTTTTTCCCCCTTAATGGTAACTTTTCCATTTTATTTTTCACTGAACTCTCTGCCTCCCCAGTTGGTGGCCACTCACTCTGCCCTGTCTCTTCTCCTGCAGGGAATGCTTGGCCTAAAAATGTCTTGATTATTTGTTGATGTAAAGTCAACTTTACTGAAATTTCCTCTTAATGTGAAGTAAATGCAATTCAGTAGAAAAATATCCTGGGTTTAGATTTTCTTTGTCTTCATGCTGAGCTGTGTAACATTGGCGGGTGCCTTATCCCTCAAATTTTACCTCTCCAATTTACCTTTCAAATTTTACTCCAGTGTAAAGTAGGAATTAAAATAGCCAAAAGGTTACTGTGAAGAATATTAAATATACATGTCAAATGATTTTGTATGCTAGAACAGCTTTTGCCTACAACAGGCTTACTTGCCATTGTGATACTTGATTTTTACATGACTTTGACTATCCGGAAGATAGTCATTTTTTATTTTAAACTTGGGAAATAATTGCGAAGCCTTAAATATCAGACTTTCCAATTTAGGAGTGAATATTCGAGAAGCACAAGGATTTGTCAGGATTCAACTCACAGAGTCCATTTTCAAATTTGCAGTCTTTTAGCCATACCGAACCCCAATTAGGAAACGTTCTCATCTAAATTATTTAGATCTCTAGGGAAGGTTCAAGTCAATTCTTGGATTGTATGTAAAAGAAAAGAAGAGACTATCTGAACTGAATTATTCATCTCTTGATATGTCTCTATGAATAGGTTCAATTCTTCACCGTCTTAAAGACATCTCTGCCTCTCAGTGGTTACTATTAAATAACAGAGAAAGATGTAAGATAGCTTATTCCTACAATTTTAGCATGAATACGATTTTTCAAACAAAAATGATAATTCTCTAGTCTGGAAACGTGGTTAAGTTGTGAGAACCTTTTTTTTTTTATAACATTACTGTAGTTACATTCCAGAAGTTAGGTATATATATGTATATACAGAGAGAGAGATAGATACACTTTTTTGCTTCGTTCATCATAACTCTTAATGAGTACTAGTCCTCGACAAATACGTATTTCCTGTAAGGTGACTTCAGGTTGCAGTATTAACTAGCAGCATTTTGAACCTGACAGATAGTTATCACGTATTATTCTACATCAATTGAAATCATTTTTGTAAGTATCCATGCACCACTCCTAGACCAGCAGCCCAGTATTACAGTTCTGTTCGCCAGTGAATGGGATTCTGTTCCCACTGTTTTGAATAGACCTCCGGTAGTTCACGATTCTAACACAGGCATTAATCACATCCTCTAGCAAGTAGCCTCATGACGCCGAGGAGGTGGGATCGTTATGGTGCTAAATTACGTTTTTCCTGACAGGGAGTGAAAATTCTCTTTTAATAATTATCAAAGAGATAGGTAATAAGAACAAGAAAATGACATATCAGAAGTATTATTTTAATTTTCATTTGGAGAAAAAATTTATTTGCAGAAAAGTGAGCTGTACTTTTCTTCTCTTTTCCCTTTTTTTTTTTTTTTTTGTCAAGGTATTACATGGTCTGTGTTACCAAGTTCACCTGTATGGTTTGGAATGTGTTGAAATATTTTATCTTTTACGTGTAAGGCTTAACTGGATCATACTGTAATAGCAAAGGGGTCTTTTACTGGTTTTATACATGTGACAGTGCACTCAGAGCTACAGAGCCCTGTATAAACGGTCTGGAATGCGTTGTCAGTTTTAATTTTACCTCACAACTCACTGATGCCTATTAACAAAACAAAACAAACCAACAAAACGCACTGAGAGAAATAAATTAACTAACATAGACTTCAGAGGAACGCCATTCAGAAGAGAATGAATCCTGCAGATTTAGGCTTCTGGGAGAGAATCATAATTGAGAATTAGCAATAGGTTGTCTTTGCTTTAAAGTGAAGGAATTGAAAAGCTTCCATTTTAAAATCCAATTAACTACAGATGGACAGTAGAGTTTGATGCCTGGCCAGTTTTTCATTCCCAGGTGTCTGGGAAATTCGAGCCCAATTAGTCTAAGGAAGGTTTATTCCCTGAAATTTTATTTATTAATTCCCTTTTAAATATTTCAAAAACTTTATGAGCCAGGGTTCAAAACACAAAGGTGCTCACGCCAAAGCAATCATAGGATTAAAAAAAAAAACTTTTCTTTGAAAGGAGAACATTTCCAATTTCTTAGATCTATGTTTTAAATGACAAAAAGAACCATATGTTAGTTTTAATAAGTCCAAAAATGTAGAATATATATATAATATGTAGGTGAATAGTGTGCCCAGTCCCTTACTGCAAAGTCATTCATGTTAATGGTGTGTTCTGCAGGTTTCCATATCTTCCTATAGTGCATTTTCAGCATTGCAGTTTGGAATTAGATTTGTGATTGTGCAGTTTGTGACTAGTAGATCGTTTGCAGATCATTTGCTAAATTTTCATAGCAATCAATACTCACAGAATTATTACTTGTAGAGTAGTAGTCACGGTAGCCAAAATCTTTTTAAGATGATATTTTTATAAGGAGGGTGGTGTTGATAATTAGCAACAATAATGATGCAACCGAGCAGGACCCTGTGGGGCCGTGCAGGGTCAGGCCCCTCCCCTGTATCCTCTGAAGTTCCCAGATAATAGTATCTCACGTCTATTTCCTGAGTTTCTCAGATGCTGAAAACCGCCACCAAAAGGAAGAAATTAACTACCTGATGATCGAGAGCACACGGTCCCCAGACCTTCTGGTGCCTAGGGGCTGATAATGCTGACTGCCCGGGAATTCCATATCAGTCACTCAGAGGATTGTGCACAGCTGGTCACCTTCCCTGTGACCGCTCCCCCACACCCTCCCTTTATCTGCCTTTATAATAGGCTTTGCTGAAACCCTTCAGGGAGTTCAGGGTTTTCTTGGGCAGGGCCCCCTGTCCTCCTTGCTAAGCCTGCAATAAACCTTTCTCTGCTCCAAACTCCGATGTTTCAGTTTGTTTGGCCTCAGGGTGCAGCTGGCACATGAACTTGGCTTCCGTAACAATCACAGGTCCATAGGATCTAAGGAACGGAAGATTTCCAATGACAATAGTAATCACCCAAGATTGAGGCTACTATGTAGGTCATGCTGCTGCCTTTGTGCAACCAGAAACTGAACATCAGATGACCCAGAAGAACACTTGGAACCTTTCCTATGTATTAAATGATTGACAACTTCTTGAAAAAGCCTTGTCATTCTCTTCTGAAATGAAGTAGTAGGATTTTTTAAAAATTACTAACTCGAGAAAGTACTTGGGACAGTTAATCTATTATCCATTTAGCCTAGTGATTTTTGAAGCTTTATCACAAATGAGAAGATCGGGACTGGTAGAGAAACCAAAGGCGAGATTTAGAGTAGAATATATATTAGATGCTCAGTAAATGAATTTTGATGTAATGAATAAATGAATCTGGCCCACAATAATGAGTAAAGCTCTTGCCAATCATGTCTTTAAAATCGCAACTTTAATTCTGAACGTATCAGCAAGAAACAAGAACTGCTAGCTTAAAAAAAGAAAAAAAGATCAGTGATGGGCGCAAAATGGGCATGCATTAGTTAGGTTTTAGCTCCATGATTTATAGCAAAATAAAAATTATTGTTGTGTTGAATTTTTACAAAGTGTATTAGCTGGATGGCCTAAAATGAAAGAAATTTTATTTTCTCATGATCTGGAGCCTTGAAGTCTGAAACCAAGGTGTCAGCAGGACCACGCTTCTTCTGAAGGCTCTGGGGACGACCTGTCCTGGCTTCTGGTGATTGCTGGCAATTCTGGCATTTCTAGCTGTGTCACCCCAGTCTCTGCTTCAGTCATCACATGGCCTGTTTGACTTCATTTTGCATTTTGAATGCATATCTCTGCATTCAAATTTCCCTTTCCTTATAAACACACCAGTCACTGCATGAAGGGCAGACACTAATTCAATATGACTTCATCTTAACCAGTCGCATCTGCAAAGACCCTTCAAACAAGGTCACATATACAGATAATGAGTGGACATGAATGTGGGGGGCACCCCATTCAATCCTGCACCCCCTCCAAGTCTTTCTTGTAACCAGACAGTGGTTTCAGCTGGTCTACTATCAATGTTCCTTTGAGGAGCATTTTGCTGTTGGTAGCGTTTCTTTACAATATAAACTAGGTATATTTTAAAACTGTTGAAATTGATTTTCTGTTTCTTATGTTTAAATGTTTTCCTTTCTTAATTCAAGTGAAGTTTATTAATCACAAGTAGATTGAAGACAGTATTTGTTCATTTTCAAGTTACCAGTTATGTAAGGATAATGTATAGTTTTTTCTTTAGTGTCTTAAAAGTAACTGTTAGACAATAACTAATTTTCTCCCTTTTTTGGTAAGTGTATAATTTTGCCCAAACTGCAGCCTTATTTTCCTCTAAAGCTTTTTTTGGTTTTTAATTTTTTTCAGATGTTTACTTTTTATTGAATTTGTTAAAGTTACAGAGTTCTTGCACTGCCAAACCATGCCGGAGAATTCAAAGAAAGAAATGGTACAATGGACAGCCTCACCCACCCATCATACAGTATATTAAAACTTGATTCATGTGCATTTTGATCATTTCACAATTTTTTAAAAAATTATAACAATGGTTGGAATTTTTAAATCTCCTGCAGGTCTTCAGATTTCTAGGACAGTAAACCATTAAAGAATATTTCAACATATACATGTCAGTTCATTCCTTAATAACATAACCCTCAACAAAATTTTGCTGGAAAAAAATGCATTACTTTTCAGGGGAAATATGTGACTCAAGACCCAAAGAATTATTTATTAAGATTTTTGGTTCCCAAATGAAGCATTTGGTAAAACCAAGAATCCTTTGTTTCTCAGTCATCCAACCTCCCCTTGGCCAGCTCAGCTATTCAGCCAAATACACCAGAAGGTAGGCATCCTGTCCTCAAAGCTTTTTAATACTTCAGACCATTTGAGTACATTTTTTCTTTTCCATTGATGCATCTCTAAAATCATGTGCTTTTCAGAGTGTTGGGTGCCATGCCTTCCATTACAGTCCTAAGTTTTCTTTGGCTGATTTTTTGGGAAATGACTTTTTAAAAAAAAATTGAAGCCATCATCTCATTGCTTTTTTCTCATTCTATTTCTAGAGAGAGGGAGCTGCACTGTGGCAATATTTCAGCCACAAAGTTATTTTTTTACTGACTTTAGTAAAATGGTAGAAGTAACACTTAGAACAACTCATATTCTTGTCTGTGACATTTTTAATGAAATGTTCAGTAATTATACATTTGGAAAATGTAAAGGCTTTTAAATGTATAATGGATCTTAATATGAAATTTAAATATGAGAGGAGGAAAAATAGCAGAAGTAAAAAGAAAGAAAGCAAATACGGCAAATGTTAACAGTTGGTAATTCCAGTCGAAGGAGGAACATGTAGGAGTTTATTAAACTTTTTTAGAGACTCTTTTTAGAACAGTTTTAGGTTCATAGCACAATTAAGAGGAAGGTACAGAGATTTTCCACATGGCCCATGTCCCCACACATACACAGTCTTTTCCGCTCTCAACATCCCCCACCAGAGGGGTCCACTTGCTACAACTGGTGAACCTACATTGACCACGTCACAGTTACCTAAAGTCCAGAGTGCACATTACCTTTCACTCCTGGCATCAGACATTCCATGAGTTCAGATACACGTATAACGACGTGTATCCACCATGATGGTGTCACACGAAGTATTTTCACAGCCCTAAAACTTCTCGGAGCTCTGTCTAGTCATCCCACCCTGCCCTCACCTCTGACAACCATTAACCTTCTTACTGTCTCTATAGTTTTACCTTTTCCAGAATGTCATGTAGCTGGAATCATACAATATGTGGCCTTTTCAGATGAGGTTTTTACTTAGTAATATGCATTTAAGTTTCCTCCATGTGTTTTTATGGTTTGATAGCTTATTTCCTTTTAGTGCTGAAAAGTATCCCATCGTTTAGATGTACTACAGTTTACATATCCATTCACCTACTGAAGGATGTCTTACTTGCCTTTAAATATTAGCTATTATGAAATGTTACTGTAAATGCCCGTGTACAGGTTGTTGTATGCACACAGCATTTTCAACTCCTTTAGATAAATACCAGGCAGTGCAATTGCTGGATTGAATGGTAAGAATATGTTCAGTTTTGTCAGGAAGTACAATTTTGCAGAATTTTTAATTTTAATGAAGTCCAGCCTATTAATTATATTTTTTCATGGATTTGCCTTTGGTGTTGTACCTAAAAAGTCGTCACCATACCCAAGGTCATCTAAGTTTTCTCCTATGTCATATTCTAGAAATTTAATAGTTTTGCATTTTATATTTAGGTCTGTGATCCACTTTGGGTTCATTTTTGTTAAGGGTGTAAGTTTTGTGTCTAGATACATTTTTTTTTTTGCTTGTGAATGTCCAATAGTCCCAGCATCATTTGTTGAGAATTTACACTGCTCTTTCAAGTGGAGAAAATTTGTGTTGGTTATAAATGTAATTGCAAGCATTCAATGTTTCTTTGTGATTTATTTGTGATTTGATGAAAACATTTGTGTAAAACCATTAGGAAACAGAGGTCTACATCACTAACGGTGACACCTTGTTGAAACTTCTCTCCAGCTTCCTTATTGATAATGGATTAGATCCTCTCCAATCTCCTAAGAACTTTTTCTCTCTCAAATTCTTTGAACATAAAATATCAGATTTGAATTGATTCACACAAGGACTCATGAAGAGCCAATTAAGGGAAACTTAAAATGTTCTATAGCATAGTGTAGCCACAACTTAGAACCAATGGAACTCCTTGGAAGGAAATTGAAGATGTCCTCGGTGTCGAGATGGGCCATTCAGCGTGACTTCTGCCTTTATCCAGCACTTTCTTGTTGCATTTCAGTTTATTCCCATTTGTCAATATTTTAATATGAAAATTGTCTGAAGTACAGCCATTTTTATGAAACCTCTTTAAATAGAGAATTGTTCACTTAACACAAAAATGGAATACAAATCACCAGTGTTTGTATTGCTTACAGGAGAGGAGTTCAACAACTTTTTGATACATTAAAAATAAATAAAGTACTCGGGTAATTAACATAGAATTTTGAGGCTTATAAAAAATAGCTACACTCAACAGACCTTCATGACACCACATAACAGATTGATTTTTAATGTAGTGTAATGTCTAGTCTCAGTGAGAAGAGCTTTCTGACTATAATTAGTTTGGGTGACTTAGGAGAAATATTATCTATGGTGATTGATGACACTGTAGCTATGTCTGTGAGAGTCAATAATTAGATTAAATTACACTCAGAGCCTAGAGAGCTCTTATGCCGTTTTATTTGTGCCTCACGCATTTATTGTCCTTACCTCCGAAGACTTCAGCTATGTTTTGGCCGCTCCAGTTTTATTTCCATGGATTTGTATAAAATCTTCGCTAACTATTAATTAGTTGAAAAATTTCAAATCTGATGTGTAATGCTGCTTTACAATGCACATTTTTAATAGAGTATTTCCAAACAAGTATTCTGATTAAGGGTTATTTTGCAAAATATTTTCTATTGGTTTTTTTTTCCTCCAAGACTATGATGATATCAGTGCTAAATGAATAAACTAATGACTTGATCAGTCTAATTTCCTTGATTCATGTTATAGAGACCTCAGCCTAATATTAAAAAAACATACAATCTGTTATCTTAGTTGACTCAACATTCCAGATGCTGAAATAATGAGCGCAGGATACTTACAAATTTATATGTGAACAGTCTACACAATCTCCCTTCATTAAAGAAGCCATGATCAGGATGAACGACTAAATTATAATATTCCGAAACATAGACCAGCTCCTGGCTTCCCCTTCCCGGATTTCTTTGCCTTTGCGTCCCTCTCACTTCTAAGCACAGGGCCCTGCACACAGAGAGTCCTGCCCGAGCCGAGCTCACAGGCGCTTCCAGCCGACCATGGGGCGCACGTCGGGCCCGCCTCACGCTAGACCGTCAGCCCCCACGGTCTGCACTTCCTCTTCTGATGCCTGTACTGACGCTTAGCTTCGTGGTCATAATGGGGTCATACGTGTTCTAGTTCACCTTCTTCCCCAAGAAAATGGAAACCCTGTGCTCTTCTGCACCCTTTGAAGAGTGACGTGAGCAGATGACGTCTTGGACAGTTAAACGTGACCAGAAGTCTGTCCATTCCACGAGGGAGCTGTAAGAGCGGGTGAATTAATAACGCCACCCTCTTCCTCCGTGTGAGGATCGCAGAAGCACGTGTGGAGACGAGTCTGAGTGTCCACAGCGGGCAGAGCTTCTGCATCCATCGGGCTTCTGGCTGGAAACAGAATCTCAGCTCATCTGGTTCGAATGGAGATAATTTAATGACGGTACTAAGAGGGAAGCGGGGCTAAGGGGAGTCACGACAAGTGGTGTGGCCCCCAGGGGCACGGGGGGGAGGAGGGCGTTCCAGGCAGAGGGAGCAGCAGGTGCAGGGGAGGAGTGGGGCTGAGGGGGGTTTCGGTACTAAAGCAGACAATATTATGGCTGAACTACAGAGACTGAGAGGAGGGTAATCATGAAAGGAGAATGAAAAGTAATACTCACACTGTGGTAAATTAATGCCTAATGGAGCGAGAGCCACTGCTCGGATTACTTTACGTGGATTAGCTTCTTGGGTTTTTAAAATGATTATAGGAAGTAGGTTCAAGTAATGACTTCTCCGAGAGCTGAGGCTCAGAGAAGAGAGCACCTTGGACAGTTCATTCAGCTGTGACGGTGTCTAGACTTGAGCCCAGGCAAGGTAGCTCCGCCGCTCTGGTTTGTAACAGGCACACTCATCCCACTCAGACAGCTGCGTGCCAGACCACGCGGGGCTTGTATGGAAAATGAAGGATTTTTTTCTCTTTTTCTTTCTCCTGGGAGAAACAGGAGACCACTGAAGAGTTTTAAAGGGCAAACTGAACAGAGGTGATCTCTAAAACGGCTATTCTTTCTGTAGTGCAGAGAATTGACTGGAGAGCAGAAAGTACGGATGAGTGAGAATAATTAGATGGTGTCTCTGTTAGTCCAGGTGAGAAACGGTGGTGCCCGGCTTAGAGTCATAATGGTGTTGCTGCAGAAAAATATGAATGACTTTGAGAAAGATTCGGAAAGTGAACTTGAAAAACCTCAAGGTGGATTGTACTTGGAAGACAGAAAGTAGACGCCTTAAGGACAACTCCTCTGTTACTGTCATTCATCTGGATTCTCCATGGGGTCATTGCCTTTTCTGCTTCTTTCAGCTCCAGTCTTCCACTATTTAACATCATTATGTTTGCTTATCACGTATATCCCTGTGGGAATTATCAAATGGGCCAATAAAATTATGGAAAAAATTCTCAAATAATTTTAGAACAAAATAAATGTTTTACAAACATTTATATATATATATATTTAATATATATATATTTAACATATGATTCCTGATAAATTAAAATCAGTTTTTACCGTCTTCCATGGTACTTTGTTCACATACACAGGACTACCCAGGGTGACCTGATTCTGCCCTGGAATTACGGGTCACCACTCGGTTTTAGAGGAGGTATGGATGGTTGTGGGGTGTCACGGTTCCCTGGCTATGCTACTCAGGTGTCCACACTACCTTCCAACAGCTGAAGAACTGTGCACCTGAGTTATCACGTCAGAGCTGCCCCAGGCCACCCCGACATTGTCATAAACCATGTCACCGTTGATCACGTTTCCCTCATTTAAGTAGGAAACCCCACTCCCCTCCAGAAGCTGAGTCTCACCGTGCTCTCTCACTTTGATATCCACCATTAATCTGTGATGAATCCAAAACCTGATAATCAGTTGAAGAGGGTGCTTTGGGTTACGGGAAACAAATTATAATTAGAGCTCGATGGACTGCATGCTGTGGTGCTCAGGATCGCTATCAGCAATAAATGAACTAGAAATGCACACGCTTTCTTTGAGATCAACTCAAGGAAGAAATGAAAAATGTAGGTAACCAAACCAAATTCAGTATGGTCTCCGAAGAGCGCATCCCTAATTAAAATGAACCCGGTGCACAACTGACTGACCTTCGGGATGAAAGAGAATCAAGTTTCCTTAAAGGAGACTGCAGGTCAACAAAAGCAAAACTAAGAATCGCAAACAGCTGGAATGAGCTTCTTCATGAATTTGTAAGATACAAAGGTGAGTGTGTGTGAGTGTGTGTGGTTAAGAAATGTTAAAGAACAAAGAAGAATCTATGACCTTCTTGTTTTACTTTGTACAAAGACTGTATTCAGGAAGTTCTAAAGGTTCTACGCTAAGAAATACATTGATAGAAAGAATGAATAAAACTCCCAGTTATAGGAAATGTCATTTTTAGGAATTGCTCAACAGGAAAATAATAAGCAAGCAAATACTTGAAAAAAATAGAGAGAGTCAGTCTTGAGGATTTGTAATCATGCGATTTTTCCGTGAAGACTCAGACTTGCTGAGATGAGAAGGCTTGTGTTTGTCATAAATAAAACAAGTAAGTACTTAGATTAAAACTGGAGAAGAAAAATCACTTTTTCTTATTGCCTAGTAAATTATAATCAATACTCTGCTTGCCTAATAGTTGAGGGTTTTTTTTTATCAATTTATCTGCAATTACCAAAGAAATATCATGCAGAGGTAATTATGTGCTGTTCCCACATTTTGAAAAGGAGTGTTGGATCTCATAGTGCTTGGATACACCCACTGGCCCTGCACACATTCAAAGGGAATCCAGGGGAACTACTGAGGGCAACGCAGTGTACGCTGCAATTGCATCTCAAAGTTATATGGTGCTAAGGACCTGACCACTAGTTATAAAACCGTTATGTGCATCTCTTGTCTGACATTTATGACTTCAGCAATATCTCTGTGTAGAAGCCTATGTTTAAAAGACATTATTTTACTCTTTATTGACTAAGATCTTTACTCCTTTCCTTGTGGTTAATTATAAGCCTTGTCTTCTAGGTCCATATCTTCCCATGGTTTATTAGCAAGCACAGAAGACAATATTATTATGGGTAATATATACTGAGCACTTACCAGATGCCAGGTACTATTTGAAGGACTTGAGATGAATTAGCTTATTTAATCTTCAAAACAAATCTTGGAAGCAGAGCTTTTGTTATCATCTTAATTTTTCCAATGAGAAGAAATAAGGCACAGAGAGGTTAAGTAAGGCATGCTCTTGGTTGCAGAGCAAGCTGGGAAAAGAGTTAGGCTTTGAAGTCTGTAGTTACCTCGGAAGCCCCAGTGCCTGACTGTAATGCCATATTTCCTCTGTTACAAAATACTCAGCCAAATACAAAGAGAAGAATGTTTCTTATAACCAGGCAGCCTTTCAAGCAAAATCACTGGCTGCTGACAAAAAGTGACATTATTTAACATAAATAAGTAGAAAGTACTACAAAGCAAAATGTTGTAAGTAGCTTAGGGAAAAAAAATAAAAAATAGAAGGACAGGTATAAATAGCTTCTGTGCAAGTACCATATACTGAGATAATGCCCCAGACTCACTAATGATGTGCTCGCAAGTATTGTTTTAAAAAATAATGCATCGAGACCTTAACATATTAAGGGGTTATTGATCCTTTGACATGATGGCTGACGGGGAGGGGGAGGGGGAGGGGGAGTTTATCACAGGCAAAACCTTGTTTTCAAAAGATTATGGAATAATTTGTTTCCGTGCTCTGGCATATAATTATTTTTAAACAATTTAAAATGCTCCATGTTTAATACTGTGTTGGGGAAATTTTTGCACATTTTCAAACTCTAATGCTTCGCAAATATTGGTGAATCAAGGCTGAGAGCACCTCCCTGTGGTGGGAAGTTATTACTGACTTAAAGAGGGAAAACCATGTTCTGCACATCACTCTTCCAGGAGCTAGCAATTTTTCAGTAGATTTTCTGAGCCACTGATTTTTCTCCTGACTCCTAAGTTTTCTTTCTTTTTTTCCATTCATTATTACTAGCAGAGAAAGTAAGTACCAGGTAGGGTGTTCTGGTACCCTTGACTTTCAGAGAAGAGGGCACGCTGTCATTCTGGATCTTGAGGACAATTAAGGATAAGTTAGTGACAACATATTTCTTTCTTCTATGTTTCTAAGAAAGAACATATTAATAATCTTTCTCAGAATGCAAAGGAAATATTTCAGTGTAATTCAACTGAAGAAACAGAACTAATAAGAAATGAAAAGGGGTGGGGAGGGATAAAATGGGAGTTTAGGATTTGCAGATACTAACTACTTTACATAAAATAGGTAAACAACAAGGTCCTACTGAACAGCACGGGGAACTATATTCAAAACTTTGTAATGGCCTATAAGGAAAAAGAATACAAAAAGTGTGTGTGTGTGTGTATATATATATATATATATATATATATATATATATATATAAAACTGAATCACTATGCTGTACACCAGAAACTAACACAACATTGTAAATAGAATATACTTCAAATAAAATAAAAGGAAAAAGAAAAAAGCAAAGCTTGACAGCTCCCCACGTCCCCTCCCTGACTTTCTGTCTTGTGGACTCCAGGCTTCAGTATGGGACACAAAGAAACAGTCTTACCTAGACAATGAGGTCAGGTCAAATTGCTAGGATTTTGTCTGATGCCTGGGGCTTGGGGGTCCCAGAGTGGGCAGCGAGGGAGAGAATATGGGTGTAAAGCAGAGCAATAACAATCAGACACCCATAAAAAAACAAACACACACAGAAACGAGAGGCCATGGAAGCAAGCCGAAATCTATGCAAGTCCTTACTGCCTCTGCCCTCGACCACGTGGGGTTCCTGTAAGAGTCCAGCCCCTTCTTCAGGGACCTGCAGATGCACGCTGGTCCAGGAGCAGCAGTAGAAGAAGGAAGACCCAGAGGAAGAGGGGGCAGTTGCAGACCCGGCCAGCGCGACGGGCCAGCAGAGCACTGAGCACACGTGTGAGCTATGAAATGACCGCTGCTCCGTTCCCTCCTCCAGTCCCCGTAAGAAACTCTGCGGTGCCCCCCCCCCCCAGCCAGAAACATACGGAAAAGAAATTCTGGGAAGTGTGGTTGAGCCTAGCCAAGCGGCCACATCACAAAGACCCCACAGATCACTCCTTGTCAACTTGCTATCTCCTTGAACCATGTTAATCTCCAACCGCTGAAAATGGCCAAGCCATATTTCCACCTGACACAGCTCAGCTGTCCCCCACGCTGCTGAAAACAGGTGGGCCCCTTCCACCGAAGGGGCACAAAGCCCCTTTTTTGCCTTTGGGGGATGTTTAGTTTCTCCTAGTTCGTTCATAGTCCCTTATTGATATCCTGGAGCTTAAACACAGAGATACAAAGTTAGATATTATTAACATCTTATTTTGCATGATTAGAGAATGAGAAAGGGGAGAAAAATATGAAAAAAAGTTATGTGATGCGATACGTGTTTGTATGTGTGAGAAAGAGGGAGAGCCTGATCGCACCTGCGTATATGCACACAAACCTGTATCAAATGAGGGAAAAACACTCGTCACCTCTCCAGTCTGTGCTCCTCCAGCTGGTCGAGCGGTCAGAGCCGGGATGTGCGTCGGGCTGCTCCCACCGCCCTGTGCTCGCAGCCAGCTTTCCTGCTGGTCTCAGACTCCCACCTACTGAGCTCGCCCCCAGCCTTGTTCCTGAGGGATGTGGGCTCCCCACCCTGAGTTGAGTTACTATAATCATCCACTGACTTTGGCCACAGGAAGGGAGAGTATTAAAAGGCCCCGCGAGGACCTCCCACACAGCAGACACGCCCTCCTTTACCTGCAGCTCAACTTCACCTTGAAAGCCCGTTCTTTGCCTGTTAATTCAGGAGCCTACTCTGCCTAAGTCAAAGTCAACTTCTAGCTCAGTGCGATTACTGTTGTGTTCCCTGGCAGAAGCATGATTTTCTATGGAGCTAAGGTCTCACGGGACTGATCGTCACAAAGATGAGAAACAAACATTTGGTGAGTGGATCCCTTGCAGTGACAGTGGAGGAACCTCTCCCATTTCCTTCCCTTGATTCCCTGACCCAGGAACTCTGACCATGGGAGGTACAGCACCACACAGGAAGGGATGCTGGCCACGCAGAACACATGGGGATAGTCTCTCAGCCCTGAAAGGTATTGCCATCTAGCTGGCATGCTGAGACTCCCTGAGGACATCCAACCCAACCATTCTATCAGACGTGCTGTCAGGGAAAATCCCCGCTAGACTAATTAATTCCATGCGAGTGGACCCGCTGCCACATTTCATTTGCTGTGAAATAAATCCTGTGCTCAACAGCGGTGCCTTGGGGACCAGCGCCCAAGCTTGCCTTGATGGACAGGGCAGCCTGTGGTGCACAGGACTTAGTCTTGTTGGCAGACTGGGCGCCAGCAGCGCCTGTAGCCAGTAAATCTTGGTGAGTGGAAATCCATAGTGCTGAGCCCACCAAACTTCCATCCCTGTCACCGTGGCTACTTTTTCCCTAAGCCCATTTGTCAATGACAGGAGTGGCTAGGGAAAGAGGTTAACTGGTGTCCATGGAACAGCGGATTATTCAACTCCTCCTTCAGCCAGCCTGCACTTGGGACACAAATATGTCCAAGTCATATGTCTATTTGGAGAGGTGCCTCCACCAGTCACCAGTTCTTTTAATCTCATCCCCTCCAAGACCATGATCATCCCACCAAAGCACTGGCCGTGGCCCATGTGTCAACAACATAGACCTGCATCTCTGGCTGTGTCTCCTTCCAAGCAAAATGGACCACCCGGTGCACTTTTCAAGTTTGCCCATTGGCAAGATCTCCCTTCACCTCTGTCCTTCGGGGCTATCCCACAGGAGGGCTGGAATGCTGCCAGTGTCCTCGTTTGAGAGGTGCCTGAATATTGTGCAGGACCACAGAATTTTTTTCCCATAGTCAATTGATGCTGGGGAACTTCCCAGAAGACCATAGATGTGAGCTTGGCGAGAGAAGTTAATATAGCAGGAGTAGAGCCCATGGGCACATAGACCAGTACCTTCCTTGTGCAACCTACTTGCTCGGGCCAGCCGAGCCCCCTCTGGGATGCACCATCTGAGGATGGGGTGCTGCTCTGCGTGCCCAATTTTACCGCTCGGTGCGTCAGACCCAGCCATTCGTGACCGGCAGTTCACGTGGCGTGGCAACTTGGTGGTTCGTGGTCCACTTTTCAGTCTCTGCTAAAGCCCAGGAGCAAGCCAAGAGCTGTTTTGCAAAAAGAGCATGGTTATCCACAGGGCTTTGCTCCCAAACCCTAATAGTCTATGTACTGATTCACCTACAATGGGCTGCCCAAGGCTTCGATCAGCATCCCTGTCTGCCACTGACACTTTAAGCACCACCGGATGCGCTGAGCCAGAGCCCGGGGGTCAGAGCAGAGTGTTATCCAGCAGCCTAGACCTGTGGTAGAGGCTTCTTTTACTAGAAGCCCTACTCAAAGCTGCAGTTTTTTTGAGTCACTTGGAAAATGGGTTGGAGTAGCACACTAAAATAAGAAATTCTATTCATTCCTATAGTCATTGGGGTAACTGAAATGATTTCCTAGAGGTGCACAAATTTAACATTGTATCAGTATACTCTGATTCCCAAATAATCAACAGATATTCAAATCAAGTTTGGAGACATTCATAAAGATACATGTCAGGGAATGGCAAAATGTCCAGCTGCCACTATTTCAAGATATGATTGTTTCATAATCAAAAAGAAAGTGTGTTTCAATCTATGGTCCATATGGTGACATGGACCTATGATTCTATTCATGTGATAATTTCTTTGGTTAAAATCTGGGAAAATATCTATGTGGTGAGGTCACTCGTCTCAGGCACCTTAGTGCGTGCTGATTTCTAAAGGTGGGAGATGAAGGCGGAACACAGAGCGCTGTAGGTGAGAATCCGTCGAATGTGGCACTATGTTGGCACATACAAATGATGAAGAAAATTGAATGTTGACGATGTAGTCTATAAAAGAGAAAGCTAAAAGGAACTATGTTTTGGAAAGGATGTAAAAATTTCTTCTAAAGTGAATTTCAAAGAAAGAAAAGAAACAGGAAGGAAGGAAGGAAGGAAGGAAGGAAGGAAGGAAGGAAGGAAGGAGTCAGCCCTGGAAGTGTTCTGTAATATAACTAGAAGTGACACAAGAAAGATATATTTAGATTTCCTTTAGCTTCATTTTTATAATTCATGTTTATAATCTAGAAATTACAGATATCTATATTCATCACTAATATTTAATAGAAAGGTGAGGCCAGAATGTGGAGACAACAGATGACTTCTGCAGGAAAAAACGCTCTGCTCCAATTTCTTGTTTGCCTACATCTGCTTCCAAGTTGGACAACGGGTTTGGCCTCCCTCTCGGCTACAGGCACACAAATCAAACAGGTTCATTCAAACCGATATGCCGTTTATTCAAGTTAACATCTGGTTAAGATATAGGAAATTTGGTAACACATTGGCTGTGTTTAAGACTAACGCCTTCTTGTACAGCAGGTTTGATTTAGTCCACGTTTTCGAAAGCGTGCGGATGCAAACGTCACGCCTAAGATCGCCTCCTTCTGCTGCGGTGCCGGCCCCGCTGTCTCCCGCTGGGCCGTTTACGCAGCGCTGCGCGCAGGCGGCCCTCCCCAGCCGCGCACCGCTGGGCCCGGCTCCTTGCCGGGTGTGGATGCTTCACCGCGGGCTCCCCTGCTGCTCTCAGTCAGCAACCCGCTCCACCAGGGTTCAAACAGATGTTTCTCTTTCAGATCTTTAAGAACTATAATTGGGCGGAAAAATAGCATGTTTCGCTTAATTCAGTTTACTAGTTGCATTCATTTGTTAGGAACCTCATTTAAAATCCACATAAACATGTTGTTTTGAATAAAGAAAGGGACTCTTGAGTGTATGATTCTGTCCATGTGTCGATAAAATACATGGCACATTGGTTGACACAAGGAAGCAGCAGTTTAACGCATTTAGAAAATTCTCTCTGAACATGTGACAAAGGCCTTGCTGTGCTGTCTAGAGTTCTCTGACTTTAAGCAGCTTGTCTATCTGGGTTACTGCTACGCATCTGTCATCTAACCTTGACTATTAAACATCCAGTAAACCTTAAGTCAATATCATATTTAAATATATACTGTATGTATAAAGTACATACCATACTACTATATCTATTGATTGATACACAAGAGAATAAAGAAAAAGTCTAAGAATATAACTGCATGATTATTTCTTATGTACACAGTACCTTTATCCTACACAAATATCAGTAAGTTCTTTTAATTGACTTTGTATTTTGTTAGCCGCTAAAACCAACACAAATGGATATATAAGGAGAACCCAACACATTATAAGTAGTTATTAATTTACAGGAAAGGATT
This sequence comes from Vicugna pacos, assembly GCF_048564905.1. Classification (NCBI taxonomy): domain Eukaryota; kingdom Metazoa; phylum Chordata; class Mammalia; order Artiodactyla; family Camelidae; genus Vicugna; species Vicugna pacos. The sequence continues at coordinate 34,285,185 of NC_133009.1, forward strand.
TAAAGAAGTTATAAGCTGAGAGATGGAGTATTTTTAAGGTGTAATATCTGATTTTGGAATTTTGATTGACGAATGAGAGTGGTTGAATCAATGTGACAAAGTCCCGATTCAGCTCATCACTCAGAATTTTATATTCTTTGCTGTGTTACATATTTTTAAAAAAATTTGTCTGAATTTGAATCAATATGACACATTAATTTATCAAAATACCCTATAATTACATTTATCAGAATACCTTATAGTTATATTTATATTCAGTTGGCCATTTTGAACAGTAGGACTCAATGAGAATTTTCTTCTGGATTTCTCTTTATTAGCTACATATTCAAGATCATTCCCCGTGGTTTACATATTTTTCATACGAAGGGGAAGACTATTTAACAACTTAGACTTTTGGAGCATGCTACGAAATTCTGTGGAGCAACAGTTTCAGAGTTAACATCCAAGATTTAAACAGTTTACTAATTCAGAAGTAGGGCTTTACTTTACATAACTGTGATGGTTCTAAAAATTTTCTCTGCATTATTTCTGGAATAATTTACACTAAAATCAGTTTTTAAGAAGCTCATAAAATGTGAGTGTAACTGTAAGTTCAGGGACAATGTTCATCTGCTTCCCCACGGCATGGTAGATCTCAACGCAATCTACTGCCTTCCTGAAGGAAGGATATATGTGTCTATGGCACATCATTTTCTAATTTTCTCCTTTAATAACGCCTTGTTGTGTAAACGAGGTGGCCTGTAGGACATGCTAAGAAGTTCAGAGCACATGGGAAAGCTACTTTCTCTCTCTTAATGACATCATAAAAAATCTTCCGTTGTACCAATGAAAGTCCCATAGTGACAACCTAAATAATTATAAATATTAGTCTCTATTCAAGTCATATCATCTTTCAGATTCAGCAGGAAGGAGAGGTCACTCCTAAAATAGCCAGAAATGTGGCACACGAAATTTTTCATAGCAAAATATCAAGTCCATCATCCAAATACTAAGAAAAACATTAAGTACATTTTTAAAAATTTTGTTCAGCAGAATGACAATCTGGGTCATAGTTCTGATCCTCTACAAATTACAGTCATCATTTCGTCACTGCTTCAGGGACAGTAAACTCCTGGGTCTAGTTCCATAAGCCTCAAAACCACGCCCAGTCCTGCTATGGGCAAGTTTTCTTCTATTCCTGCCTTCCTTCCTGTCTCTCAATTTACCTTCTATCTCACAAATTTATTATAGTAGAGAGTCTTCTACCTACATCCTTCCATAGACTCTCAACAGTATCAGAGAACTCTGACAATTTTTGAAAACCAAAACGCTGTTGTTAATTTTCTCTCTTATTAATAAGGAGTGTCGCTTTGAGGCAAATTCTACCTCCTCTCCCACTTTGCTCACCTGGACACTCTACTGATTGGTAGGCAGATTAAAGAATAAAACAAAGTCTTTAAGGGGAAGAAAAGCCACAACAGCATAAAAGGCAACCGATGTACTTGGAAGACAGTTAGATAGTAGAGACCTAGATTCTTAATATGGGGAAGAACCCTTTCACTTAATGCAGACAGCTCCTATGGAATACCTGGGGAAAAGTTCATTGTCTTTGCTTGAGCTGTCTAGCAGTGGGGGATTCATAGCTTCATTGGGGAGTTCATTTTACTGCTGGACAACCTCGAAACCTGAAAACTTCACACAGTATTTCTTCATTTGTCCATATAGATCATGAGCAAAGGGCCGAGCTAATGCGGGTGATCGCCTCTGGACTCCGAACAGGGGTGAATTCCCTGGAATTGTGCACATTGTATTCCAGATGCCTTGACAGCAAATGACCATGTAAGGTTCACCTTTCAAAATGTTCACCGGTAACAATATCTACACAGATTCCTTTATTTAAAATTTTAGAAAGATGATAAAACACTTTCTTGATAATTGAACTCATACTATGAAATGAAAGCCTGAACATACCTTGAGTCACAAATCTCCTTTTCCTCTCCGCTAGGGATGTGCTGAAACTCTGCACCCATCTGCCTGGAATAGTAATTCCAGATTGGTCTGGCTCCTGAATAGTGTGTTCTCTGTAGTTCTTGCTCTGCTCAGTATGATCTATCAATGCATTTTCTTCTCTCGAACCAAGTGTGCTAGTCTAATGATTTTGCCCTTGTTTAAAGCATAATCTTTTTTTTTCTTTTTTAAAAAAAAATTTTGTTGAAGTGTAGTTGATTCACAATGTTAGTTTCAGGTGTACAGGAAACTGATTCAGTTATACACATACATACATGTATATTTTTTCTTTTCAGTTTCTTTCCCATTATGTGTTGTTACAAGAAATTGAATACAGCTCCCTGTGCTATACAGTAGGTCCTTGTTGTTTATCTATTTTATATATGATAATGTGTGTCTATTAATCCCCAACTCCTAATTTACCCTTCCCTGCCCTTTCCCCTTTGGTAACCATCATTTGTTTTCTATGTCCATCAGTCTGTTTTTGGTTTGTAAATAGAATTTGTATCATTTTTTTTTTAGATTCCACATATAAGTGATATCATATGATATTTCTCTTTCTCTGTCTGACTTACTTCTCTCAACATAATAAACTCTATATCCATCCAAGTTGCCGCAAATGGCATTATTTCATTCCTTTTATGGCCTAGTAATATTTCATTGTATATACGTATGTGTGTGTGTGTGTCTCCATCATATATATACATATATATATATATATATATATATATACACACACACACATATATATATATATATATATATATATCTCGCATTTTATTTATCCAGCCTTTTATACTAAGCTCTGTGTCTTTAAGAAATAACTTTGCCTTCCTCCACTGTACTTGGCCGGATGCTGACTAGGAGTGTGTGGGGCTTCCTATCTGTCTCAGTTTTACAGGCTGTGAAGATGGAGGGAGATTAGTGTTGAGGAGTGTGGTCATAAAAGCCCTTTTGCAAGGCAAATCCAAACCTCCTCAGTGTTTGAACTCAACAGGGTGTAGCACATCTCTTCAACCTTGGGTCAACGTAACAGTAATGATTCCTGAGTAGGATGAGCCGAGGAAATGATGCTGTTCAGGTTTCGTGGAGACCTGGAAATGCGACAAGATGGTCTCGAGCAGTTAAGGATACCAGCTGGTGTCTTCGGAACAGTACAAATACAATTTTAATCTTAAACATTTTCACATATACACCATCCTCTGTACCTTCCAAGCAAGACATCAACTACCATCTTGACGTATTTGAAGTCATATAAACTAGAAAGTCAAATATCTACTTTACTTTAAGATATACCTAATTTTAAGTAAATTGTCAGACATTTATCTAAAATATCTCAATGGCAGCAGTATTATTTCTTTGTTTACATTTACGTTGTCTAAACCCTTAATATTGTTAGCTACAGATGATACCAACTAATTCTTTGTTTACATGTCCAGATAATCAGAAGCAAGACATAGAACTTCTATAAAGGTGCAATATTTCTAAAGATGTGTTTTACTTAATTTTACTCAAAAAGACTGCAATACAATAAAAATAGAATATGTGAATTGATATTTGGCACTAAGTTGTGTTAGTTCTGACCCAAAACTAAGTTTGACACAAAATAAATTGAATTGTGTAGGTATAAATTCAAGGAAGTGTTTAGACCTTTTATTTAGAGCACATTCTTAAAATGGTTTCAAATGCATGAGAACAACCAAATAACTCACTTTTCTTTCCCAGGTTAAGGGTGTTGTTGATCCTTCACTTATTTGTTATTTGAGAAGTGTTTCCAAACAATTCTGCAAAAAAGTGTGAGAAATAAGGACAGGAGTTTCTGAAAATGATAAAAAGAGACTGTTTGTACTAGCTGTGTCTTTGAAAAGAGAAGACACATATTAAAGATTAAAACGGTAGAAACATTAGCACTGAAGTGTTGTCTTAAATTCAGAGAGAGTGCCACTAAATGAATAATAAACATATGGAACATGTCACCAAGGAGACCAATTAAAAATGTGATAAATCAAAAGTACTGCCATCGTTCCAGTGGAACAGAAGTACAGGGAGTAAGACAAGAGAATGCAAGTGAAAGTTTTCTTTATTGACAAAGTTCAGCCGTTATTATTTCTTATCTTAAAATGGATCATACAAATTAGACTCTCTGTTGGTGTAAATTTCTACCAGCAGTCTCACCTTTGCATACACAATTTTTTAAATTAACATTTTTTCCCATCAGAATTCTATTCTAAAGTACCCAGTCTTGTATTTTTATTCTGCCATTATCTTAAGCATTCATTTTAGAATGACTACATAAAGTTCTGAACTTTCTTAGAGCAAACTTAGATTTCCTTTCTCATTATTAGTGTTATTACCAGAGATGAACACGCAGCCAGTTCTACAAACTGAGGTCATTTTTTACATGTAGAAGATACACATCTCTTTCTTCACTTTCTAAATGCCTCCATCATTTCTCCAAATCTTGTTTAAACAGCTAAAATTTCAATATTTCTGATTAAGGCCTCCTGATCTTTTTGTTAAAATGCAAATTCCTGTAAGTAGGCAATGTATTCAAACACAATCTGTTGTGTCCTCTGATAGAATCCATTTCTTGAATAACTTTCCAACAAGACTATTGATGGAGAGAAACTGTAACCTGGATTAAGGTAACTTGAGTGCATAAAGGGTGTCAAGGATGCTGCAAGGTGCAGAGTTTTGCTCATCTCTAAGTAAATATAGTCTCTGGGAAGCTAGGAAATCAGAAATAAAAGAATGGACTTCTGGGAACAGAAAATGTGTAGAAGAAAAAGTGCGGACAGCAGAAGGGAAAGAGATACAAATTTTTTACAAAACAAATTTCACAATGTAATCTCTGCCCTTGGACCAGCCATGGTGTTTTATTCTCTTAGTTTTATGCCTTGTCAATGTTTATGAATTATTATGAAAATAAAATAGTGTTCATCAGCTTATCAAAGTGAAGATTTAAAAGTTTTAAAATTAATATTTATAAGACATTTAGTAGGAAATGATACTCATTTACGCTACAAATAATTATTGAACTCTGTTGTGATGAACTGTGCTTACACATAATTTACAGTGGGACAGAGGGTGTGAGTGGCATTTCTTTGACACCCTATAATTGGTTTTCACAGGTATTTGCATACTTTGACTAGTTCAGTCTTAACAGTCGTTAAGATTTTAAGCAGCACTCAGGGATTCCACTGCTAAAAGGCAAGTTTATTTATAAGATGACCATTCAGAAGGAAAGAGAGAAGAAATACTGCACTGGAATGACTTAGAGAGTTGCATTTTAAAAATATGATTTTACTTAGTTTAGGGAGAATTTGGAGCACGTACGTTTGGAGTAACTGTGAGCTGATGGTCTCTACCACTGCGTCAGGTTGGTGCTTCATCGTTTTCTTCATGTAGCAATGATTTCTGAGAAGTATCCACTTTTTACAACCCATCATAAGTGAATTTGCAAAAAATACGATTCCAGTGCTGTTATACTCAAAATTCTTTGCTGGTTCCTATTATCTTCAGAATGAAAATTCAGACTAGTCCATATTATGTATCTTCTCTCCGTATCCAGCCTTCACGTTCTGGATAGATACACTGTACATACTTCCCCGAGTTCTTCTTCCACAGTGTCTACAGCCTGAACTGTAGGTTCTAGCCATGCTGAATGAAGTAATTTTCTGAAAATGAGACATTTTCTTTTGCTCATGGCTAACAATGTAGGTCTCAAGATTCATTCCAAGTAGCACCTCCTGGGAGATGGTATCCTATGACCTGGGGGAAATGTTCTCAAGCTGCTACAGTGCAGCATTATTTGCAAAATTCTACCACACTTTATTACTTTTCCATCTCTCTGATTAGACATTGGCTCCTTGAGAGCCAGGAGCCAAGCTTTATCCCTGGAGCTCTAGGAACTGACACAATGCCTGGCACTGAGGGTGGTGGTGCTTTTCTTCTCTTAATTTGCACGTGGGAGCTCAGTCTCCACCACTGGAATCACAAGCATTGGCGAAGGGCAGTTTGGGGATATAGGTTGTACATCCTTTCAATAAATCCTTTTTGCATAGGGCTTCCATATTTCAATCTGTTTTACATTAATTTTAAAACTTTGTGAGTGATAGCAGTTATTAACCATTCTCATTGTCCAAATAAGACAAATTTTCCTCAAGAGTTTGAATTTTCCACTATTGTGATGTCATCCTGTCTTCACATTACATCTTAGAAGGGACATCTTCTTCAAGTTGCCCAGGGGCAACTGTTGTGGCCCTGTTACATTTCTTTTGCATCCTCATTCCCTTTAGTAAAAATCTTTGGAGAAAATTGTGTCTCAAGCCCATGAGAGAGAAATTGAATGACAATAACTCTAAATGCAATTGAAATTGATTACCTATGTCAGTTTGGCCACTCAAAATTGTGATTGAAGAAACACGAAGGTTCTGTATATCAGGTACTTAGGTATATATACAAACGTGTGTGTGTATATACATATATGGCATCTATTCATTGCATATGACTGACTTTAAACATGCGCAGTAGCGAGATTATCTGTATCTGTACCTCACTGTAAATAACAAATCACACATCTTTCTTTCTTAAAGAGGAAAGAGCAACAATAATTTTATGACACTAGTCATGAAAGTCATAATTAATTTTATTATTTTCAGTGTGTTGGAAGTCACATTTAACTATATCAATTTCAATATTTTATACCCATAAACTACAACTTAATTTGCAGGATAGCAATATTTATGTTCTAAGTAATTTTAAAAAGATACTCTATGTAAATCATAAGAGAGAGATTCATGAAAAATTGCACATTTGTTATGATTATGTTTATCAGAAAAATTCTTTTTTTTTTTCCTTTCTGGTAGGGAAAGAGACTCTGAAATCATACTTCATGGTTCCACATTCATGTCCTCATCATTTTTTTGCCATAGTTTCTATAATGATTTCTTGTTCAGATTCATTACCTGAAAGTATTAGCTACAGAGAAATTTCACTCTAAATGTAGTTTCAGTTCCTGAAGAAGTTATGAGGGAAAAATCAGAGAAGAGGAAGAATGTTAACTGATTAACTTTGATACCAAGTAAATTACTATATTGCAATTATCAAGAAAGTATTATGTGGAAAATATCATTATCACTCACCAAACTGTGAAGTCCAGGATAACTGTCCTTCACTTGACATTACTCCTGCTCTCAGTCACTCTGCATACCGACCTTGCCCTTGGAGTTGGGCTTTTAATACTGTGTTAAAAAGTCAGAAGCATCAGTATAACCTGCGAGTGAATAAATCGGTGTTTTTCTCCACATCTGTATTGACGTCTAAACCATGTCCGTATCTAACATAATGAGTATGGCAGTTACAACAGAAATTGGTGTATACCTATTCTTGCTAATTTTATATCAACATGGTATTCCCACTAGCAAATACAAATTCCCCCTAAGTCCCAAATGTCACGTTCACATTGATGTAATTGCATACATTTTATTATCTTTAAAGTAAAGGTCATTATTAGACAGGATCTGGGGAATCGAGCCAGCTGTAATAATATAGACCCCCAGACCAAAATGCATCATTAATTTTATATCATATTTGCGGCTTCCACATTACTTTTTGCAGAGATAGACATACAAATTTTCAACTTTATTCATAACCCCCCAAATATAAAATCTTTGTTAACCAAATGGAATAGCTGCTTTTTTGTGCCGTTGAGGGTTATTACAGCAAAGGCAAAATGTAGGTCATTTCTTTCTCTCTCAGTTGGTACCTTTACCCAGTTCAACACTTTATATAGCTGGGAATTTTCTCAGTTTTTTTTCTATTCTGTTAGTCAAAATGGCACATATAAGATTGCAAATGAACAGTTCAATTTTAGGCAGCGGGCTCTGTCCTAGTTACCCTGTCAGAATCCCTTTCCCTGAAGACACAGTTTATATTATAGTCTCTACATCGCAAAACAAATTGCTAGTGTCCTGCAGACAGAGAGTCAAAAGCCAGTTTTAAACCTGATGTTAAATTGATTCATCGTCTTTAGCAGAAACACATAGAAAGAAGGAAATTAGAAATCATATTATCTCCTGTTACGTCTTCTATTTCCTCCCCGCCCGCCCCCACTCCCTTACGCACACAAAAACTTCAAGGACACCAGTATAGGACTATTCAATTCTGTGATGTTGAATTTTTCACCCTCATGATTTAATCTTAGCTTTATCTAATTTATTACTTAAATTTAGAGCATACACTTTTGGTCTTTTGGCTCCAGCAGCACTATTTCTATTTGGCTTTTTTCTTTCTTTTTTGATATTAAAGATTTACACTTCTAAAAATTAAAAAAATAAATATCACATTTTAGTGAAAAAGCCTGTTTTCAATGAAAACCTAGTTTCTAGTCTTCTGATTAGCCACTCTACAAGAGTCAAATTTGATCTTGTCAAGGGTCTTTGTTGTACAATGCCTGACGTTTCTTGCTGGTATTCCTCCTTATTCCGAGAGTTCCTCCCACACGTTTTTGGATTGTTCTTCCTGCAATTATCTCCAATCCTGATCATTTTGATTTGTGGTTTAATTGGGTGACATTTATTGAACTTCTGCGAAAAACGTCTTAGTTTTAAACGATACAAACACGAAACAAGCACAGACCCTATCTTTCAGCATTCACAATAAATTGAGAAATCCAACGTGTACTGTACCCCTAACGCATGCCAGACGGCCTCCGGTACGTATCACAGGTCGGCTACTCACTCTCACAAATCTACCCTGCGGAGAAGGGGTTATTATCAACTGTTTACTAAGATGAAGGACTCAGAAACAGTAGAGCCGAATGTCTTCAACAGTCGGGCCAGCATTTGAATGTAAGAGCAGCAACCCCAGGCACCTGTCCCTAAACACAGCACGCTGTTTAAAAAAAATCTGGGGGGTGTCAGTGCAGGCTCAGCATTATATTCCTCAATGAAAATGTTACATTTACTTCTCATTCAGTATCACAGAACTTGAGGAGTTTTCTTAACGTTTTTCTTCCTCATCCGACCCAATCCATGTTTTCTGGCATTTTTTATTTACAGATTTATTTGACACACAATGAATTGATATCTTAGTTTCTCTTAACACTAATACCACACACTCTTAATTACTATAGCTTTAGGCTGTCTTTGAAAGACAGCTCTGTTTTTTGTTTTTGGTTTTTTTTACAAAGTTGTTTTTGTTATTCTATGTCCCTGGCATTTTCATGTGAATTTTTAGAGTCAGCTTGTCAGTCTGTATTTAAAATCCTCCTGGGGGTTGGATTGGGCTCATGTTGCATCTGTGTATAAATTGGGGGAGAAGTGTTATTTTAATAACACCGTGTCTTCTGATCTACGAATATGGTATGTGTTTAAGTTTCTTCAATTATTTCTACCAGTGATTGGCTATTTTCAGTGGACAGGACTTTCCCGCTTCTGTCACCTTTGTCTCTGTATTTCATGTTGTTCGTTACTGTCCTGGCATAAGATCATCCAGAGGCTGGGACACGGAAGAGGGAGGGAAAGAGCGGGCTTGAGTGGGGCTTACGCGACTTCACTCAGCAGCTCAGCCCAGAGCCTCTGGGTTGGAAGACACCAGGTTCAGCGGCAGCTCGGGCCCTTTGATAGCTGCAGGGTTCACCTGAGCTCTGGCAGGCAGGTGGCGCAGACTTGCAGGGTATCCAGAGCCCCTAAATGACAAAAGAAAAAAATACTTTTTTTGGAATTACAATTTAATTCGATCCCATTTGTTTATTTTTGCTTTTATTTCCTGTACTTTAGGAGATGGATCCAAAAAACCATTGCTGTGATCTACATCAAAATGTGTTCTGCCTGAATTTTCCTTTAGGAGTTGTATAGTATCTGGTCTTACATTTAGGTCTCTAATCCATTTTGAGTTTATTTCTGTGTATGGCATGAGAGGATGTTCTAATTTCATTATTCTACAGGGAGCTGTAAAAGAAAAGAAAGAAAGAAGCGCAGTGACGCGTGATGTTCAGAGAACAAGCATCGCGTCCACACACAGAGCCCTTTCAGACTAGCCCAGGGCAGGGTCTTTTCCAGAAAAATCTCGCCCAACTTGAATTCACTCTCCCCCGTGACCGTGGGGTCACTCTCCTTGCACTAATGTTGATGGAAGAGCCACCAGCTTCCACTGCAGCCCTCAGTCCCACTCAGGATATCAGGGGCATCTATCTTCTCAGTCTTGACACTTTTATATGCATTGGGCACCACTCTCACCTTTCAAACTCTAAGGGACACCTGTCAATACTTCTTAGGTTTCTCATTCTCAGGTGATTCATGACGGTGCAGACCCTCTACTGGTCTCGGGTTTGGCTGCTAGAAATCAGCCTCTGTCTCCTCTCTCCTATGACTAGGGCAGGGCCACTCCCCAGTGCTCCCCACTGCAGGAACAGCTGTTTGCATAGAAATCCGGACTTTGGTCACACTCCTGCATGACCCTCCAGGTGTCTCCCCTCTAGAGGTGGGAAGGAGGGGGTGGGCTGGGGAGCCCAGAAGACAGTTTTGGACGCTTTTTAGAGAGTCCTGCCAAGATGTGTCCAGCGTCTTTTCTCTGGATGTGTGTGGGAGTCTTAACACCCAGTGTCATCAACATGGGGGCATCAGTTAAAACTCTAAGACAATGGAAAGGTCAGTTTATGATCCTTCTACACTGGCGTTTATCGTTTGTGGAATTTTTAAGGATGGCCATTCTGACTGGTGTGAGGTGATACCTCATTGTAGTTAAGAGAAAAAATGTGTGTGTGCGTGTGTGTATATATATATATATCTGAATCACTCTTCTGTACATCAGAAACTAACACAACATTGTAAATCAAATATACATCAATTAAAAACAAAACAAAAATAAAAACAAACAAAACATCCTTCTAAACAAATACCACTGAATCCTCACGACTGTCTCCACAAGCATTATTTTGTTTTACAGGACAACACCCTAAGGAGGTGAAGTCATCGGCCTAAGAACACACAGCTGGAAGGAGGACGCCAGTGCAGGCCCCCGTGGAGTTCCACAAGGGGGAGCTTAGTAAGAAGACGAGTGCACCGGCACGAGCTTGTCTAGGACCCTCCTCAACTTAGGGCAGCAAGTCTGACTTCTAACTTCATTCACTGGAGGAAATGGGACCACTAGTCCACAGTCAAGCTTCTTAATGATTGGTTCAGGCAGAGAACAGAGCCAGGTCCGCGTGGTGATGGACTCCAGGCCTTGGATTAATTAAATGAAAGCCAGACAGTGGAAGGCAAATGGCCAATGAGGCAGCACCTTATGGAAACACACACACACACAAATACCCTCCGAGTATTTCAAGCAGGTGGACGGCTATGTTCCGTGTGTCTTTTCAGGAACAAGAGTACAGATTACTTTGCTTTCCCCTGGAGTATCATCGTCATTGTCGAGGCCAAAATTAGGCTGATACATGAAGATTCCAGACAGAGAAGGGAAAGAGATTGTTGAGAGGTTTATTACCATCTGAAGGCTCCTTGAAGGAAGTGACACGTTCCCACCAATTCCCTGCGTGGGGACTTGGTCACATAGACACATTGACTACAGAAGAGGCTGGGTCGTCAGGTATAGCTGGGCCCGAGTGCCTGACTACAGTCCTAGCCGTATGGCAGAGGGAAGAACAAATCACTGTGGGAAACTGGTACTATCTGGCATTGGTCTGCGGGGAGACACAAGGGCAGAATGTAGAAACTGAGCAGAGGCAGAGAAAAGACAATGGCGTCTGGAGAAGGCAATGGGTGTCCATGAAATACGATCGGGGCAACCACGGGAGGACTACGATGGCAATGACATTCACAGCACACCCGTGACAGAGGTGAAGGCTTGAGAGCAAGGATCATGGGTTGCGCAGGTAGGAAAGAGCCGGGTTTGCAAGAGGAACTGGAGGAAGAACTAGAAGAGGGTGTAATGGAAACTGAGTTGTTTAGTGAAAAAACACAATCAAAACCAAAACTTGAACAAAGCACCCAGACCCTTGGACTCCAGGAAGGCGTTTACGGTTGATTTTCTGAGCAACATAAGGTGAGTCACGGTCTTTCTGCACCTCAGTTTCCACGTCTATAAAAAGAGGATCTTACAATTTTGAGAATTTTTGCAGTTGTAATCGTCTCCATCCTGTGAGAAGAATCTGTAAACAAAAAGAACTCTTGAAGTTGTGACAACTGAAATGATGGGCTAAAAGCACGATTTTAGGAAGTTCTGTTGTGTGAGATGACATTTCTGGAGGGAGTGGGACGGTGACCCTGTAAGGTCCTGCTTGCATAAAAGGTAGAACATCCTAGGAGGATGAGAGCGGAATCTGAAAGGAAAGTCAAACTTCTAGAGCTGCGCTCTGCAATTCCGTCGCCACTAGCAACTTGGGGCTATTTTTTTATTGTCAGATCCTTATGGAGGTATATTTGAAAGGCAATAAATTGCATATGTCTAAAGTGTGCAGTTTAATAAGTTTTGTCACCACAATAAAGATAATGAACACATGTATCACCTCCCAGATTTCCCCTTGGTCTCTTTATAAACCCTTCCTGCTGCCAATCATGACTCCCTCCCACCCCAGCAACAAGTGAACTGTTTTCTGTCAGTAAAGGTAAATTTGCATTATTTAGAGTTTTATGTGAATGAATCACTCAACATATTTTGAATCTAGCTTCTGGTACTGGACACAGTTATTTTGAGATATCCACGTGGATTATGTTGATAGTTCACTCCCTTATGCTGCTGAGCAGCGCTGCATTGTATGGACGTACCTCAGTCTGTTCACTCCCTTGTTGGTGGACTTCTGGGCTGTTTCTGTTTGGGGCTATTACAGCTAAAGCTGCTATCAAGATTTTTGCCTAGTTCTTGGTTTTGTTTCCTTTGGGTAAAATTTAGTTACAGAAGAACTGGATCGTAAGGTAAGTAAATGTTTAACTTTTTTAGAAACATCTAAGCTGTCTTTGAAAGTGACTGCACCAGCTTACATTTCTGCCAGGCATGTGCAGGAGTTCCCGCTAATCCACACTTTGGTCAACATGTGTCAGTCTTTTTAATTTTAGCCTTTCTGATAGGTTTGTAATGGTATCTCATGATTTTAATTTGTGTTTCCCTCCTAAATACAGATGTTGAAGATCCCTCCCTATTTTTATTTGCCATCAGTATGAAAGTAGCTTTTCAAGTATTTTGCCTATCTCGGGGACAGGGTGTGGCTCAGTGGTGGGACGTCTGCTTAGCTTTGATGAGGTCCTGGGTGCAACCCCCTGTATCTCCATTAAAGACAATATTAACGATAATTAAAAAACCTAACTATCTCCTCAGAATATTTATTTATCTCTTAAACTAGACTATTCTTTTATTAAGTTTTGAGATTTCACAAGACATTCTGAATCTGTCTTTCATCAGTGATGTCACTAGCAAATAATTTTTCCCACTTTGTGCCTTCCTCTTCCATCCTCTTAACCCTGACTTTGATAAAGTCAAGTTTGTAAATATTTTATCTTATGGGTGATACTATCTTATTTTGTTATTTATTTTACTTTATTTTGTTATCATACCTAGAAATCCAGTGGTGAATCAAAAGCCACAAGAACTTTCTCCTGTTTTTGTCTGGAGACTTTGTTGCCATAGGTTTTATGTTTGGTCTTACAATCCATGTTGACTGGATGTTTTCATCCACCCCCGATTCATATGTTAAAACTAGTCCCCAGTGTGATGGCACTGGAGATAGGACCTTGGCGAGGTGATTAGATTGGAAGAGTGGAGTGCTCACGAATGGGATTGGTGCCCTTGTCAGAGACCCCAGGGAGATGCCTTGCCCTTCTGCCACATGAGGACACTGAGAAGACAGCGATCTGCGACCCAGGAAACTGGCACTCGCCAGACACCCACTCAGCTGATGCCTTGCTCTTGAACTTCCAGCCTCTAGAACTGTGAGGGATAAATGCTTGTTGTTCAAGCCACACAGTCCATGGGACTCAGCTGGAGCAGTCCAAACTGACTAAGACAATGACAATACAAAGTGACAACATGTGTGTGGCATGCTAGAATAATAATACATTTATGGGATTAGAGAAGATACATGAATTACATTTCCACCTTATAATAAAATGGATAAAAATGTTATATAGAGAGCATACATACCAGATCACATGCCGCTGGGTGTATCTTATAGGAGCCTATTTCAACTTCCTTATGTAAGGGGGAAGGTAACGACATGCTTTTAAGTTTAAACAGTCTTCTTCCAATATACTGTAACCATTGGAACCTAGAATAACTAACAATAATTATGTCTCTGGCAAAAATATCAACAATTTTAGGATGACAATGTAAAAATTATTTATTCCTATTAAACAGAAAGAAAACCCACCCCATTAGCAAGCATATTGATTTCTGTAAGTTAAAAGTGCTCAAGCATAATCTCCATACTTTTCATTAATTGTATGGTTAATTAGAACTTCAGGAAACATCGCATTGAAAAACTGCCTTGTTTCCTGAAAGCACTGCTGTTAGAAACCAATTACTCAGGGCTTTGCATCAGACACCGAGTCCCAGGGCATGAGAAACATCGGCAAGCGCTGTTGTCGCACCGGTGTTGCCTCTCTCTGCAGTGGAGACATCTGACAGGCAGTCTCCGCGCTGCAGCGCACGAAGTCCCCCGGCTCCAGAGGCTTTCAACACTCTTCATCCTGCAGGTTGGATTTCAAAAGAGTTCCAACAAATCAGAAAAGCTAGGGGCTTCTTTCCTCCACACACACTGCACACACAAGAGCCATATTACTGCAGCGTTGAAGATTAGTGGTTATGCCATCTGGCTTCATTTTTTGTCATGATTATTATTTTTCTTTGAACACTATTTTCATTCTCAAGTGAAAGAAGTTTGGGAATTCCTAACCTAGCATCAAAGTTGGACCACATCCCAGCAGAAACAAGTCAGCGTTCCCACTTGTTTTGATGCCACGCACATGACAACAGCCTAAAAAAAAGTGTGATTTGGCTACGTTGGAGGTTAAAGCCAATAATTCTCCTCTGATACAATTTAGGAAGTGATAGAACTTTGAAGACCATTTACACAATAATTCTCCGTCGTCTTCCGGCGGACACATTGTTACCGGCACCCTAACCCAAGTCAGCATCGCCTTCTGCCTGGACCAGCAATCTAGTCTCATCGTCAGTCTTTCCACAAATCTCCTCGAATCAATATTCCATCCACAGGGTCTTCCTAAAATGCCAATGCGGTCACGTCCCCCGCCCCTTGAAACCTACCACGACTTCCCTTTACTTTTCCACTGGGATCCTTTAAATCCTTCCTTACAGTCTCTAAGACAACAGCTGAAAAGCCCTCTTTTTGTTGTTAGAATGGCCGCGCTTACTTCCAACGTGAAAATTCGCTCAGCCTAGACCACCACCCTCTTTGCTTGGACAAGGCTCTCTGTTCTCACTCACACGACACCACTTTTTACTCATTCTTCTTTTTTTTTTTTCCTACTCATCCTTTAAAACCTCATCTGAAAAGTCCCATGATCAAGAGATACTTTCCTAGCCTCTGAGACTCAGCAATTTCCCCATTTAATGATCTCGCAGGAACCTGTGTTTTTCTTTTGCAATGATTGTGAACAAATAACTAATTGTGTATGTAGACAGTTGATCCTTGCTAGAATTTAATTTTGAGGAGGCCAGTTCTAGGTCTGTTTTTTTTTTTTTTAATCGCGGGAACCATCATCACCCAGCATAGCAGAAGCCTGATAAATATTTCTCGAGTACACAAATTAGTACTGTTTATAAATGTAACACACAGTCATATCAACGACAGAAAAGAAAGTACAAAACTAACCTGTAATTATCAACGTAATAAACCCACAGAGCTCTGGCGTAGAGAAGTCAGGTGGCCCAAGAGCTATCAAATCCTAACACTCAAAGTAGATTGGCATCTAGTAATATTACGGTTACTACTCCAACAGTACTAAATGCATCTAAAATAA
Organism: Vicugna pacos; assembly: GCF_048564905.1. NCBI lineage: Eukaryota > Metazoa > Chordata > Mammalia > Artiodactyla > Camelidae > Vicugna > Vicugna pacos. Next base: position 34,301,147 of record NC_133009.1, read on the forward strand.
AATGTCAGTTTAAAGCAAATAGAAAACTTGGATAATTTTGCACCCTTTGTATGTATGTTTTTTATAAGGTCAAACTACTTAATTTTTCTAAACTTTTTTCATAGTTGACACAAGAAGAAAGCTTGTTAGATTACAAAGATTTCAAGTCAGGCTTATAAAACTGACTGTCAATTCCAGACTAACAGTAGAGGCTACAGAACTAGAATGTCTTTTTTGGAAAAGTAAAGGCAAAATGAAATTTAAAATATGGCATAAATATCATTTAAAATGACTTATGAACAAATGAAGAGTTCTATATTTTAAGTATTATTAAAGATATTATCATCTTTATATATGCAATTTAAAATGAAAGTAACATTGAACTCTGTAATAATGTTTATTATAAAGTTTAAGAAAGAAGAGATAAACAGTGAAACTAGCAAACAGCCCTACTTCCCACCTGACAAGCATTTGCTAACACATGCGGTGCTCCAGACGTTATTTTGAATGCTGGGAGGCTAATGGTGAACGCTGACATTGCCCCTTAAAAGTTCACCGCATCTTATACCAGCAAGAGACCCAGACATTACTCAAATTATCACACAATTAGTGGAAAAAGTTAATTGTTATGACTACATTAGGGCAGGGTGCATGATTCTGTGAAGCATATTACAAAGATGTGACCTTTTCCATGGATTTTGCAATGGTTCTCGGTATTTGAAGATGAATATTTAGTTATGAATGGACTCAGTGAAGGTTCAGGGGAACAGAAAATGAATGTCTGGTAAAGGAAATAATAATGGATTCGACAGGAAAAAATTTCAAAAGCCAGTTTAGCAATGTCATGAATTATTTTCCTGTCCTCTGTAATGCAGATTGGCTCACTTGGGGAACAGAGAGTGTTTAGACACACACACACACACACACACACACACACACACACTCACAGCTATATGATACACATATGGATAATAATATATGCATCTACACATCCACATATGAATGAAAGAGCAAAGGGAATAATTCAGGAAGTTAGGAGGAAACAATATTAAAAGGGTATAAACCCAGGTCTGCAGTCTCAGTGGAGAATAGTAGCCCTGACCAGTGGTCAGAAGGGATTTTAGCCTTAATTATATTTTCTTTCTTTTTTTGGTTTCTTTGTTTTCATTTTCTCCTTCTGTCACATTTTAGAAATAATCTATTAATCAATTAGAGGTATAATTTATAGTTAACGCTATTAACTTGGTAACCCCAAAAATGCATTTGTGGCTACATACTTTTAAATATCCATTTTTACTAAAAAATTATTGAGTTATTCTTGAACTAATACTTTTGGTTACTTATTAAATATTGATTCCTTAATGCTTTAATGATTTTTTATGGTGCATATGAAGTAATAAACAAAGTTTCAACGTGTTAATGTCAAAGTAGTCATTATTACATTAGTATTTCGTATGTTCCTATAAATACGTATCAATCCCCCAAGTGTGTGATTGGTTCTGCTCACAAACCAGGTTTAATTAAAAAGTTTCAGACTGACTTACAGCGTTACGCAGCTTCCAACTAATTCTCCAATGAACATTTGCCACAGAAAAAGAGTGCAATGTAGACCTTGCAGCATGAGTAACATACAAATTTCTGACCACCACTAATGCACAGGTAAATGATTTAATTGATCTCAGCTACTGGCTTGCATCTGAAAAACAGACATTCTAAAATTAAACTTCAGAGTGGCTTTAAGGATGAAGATAATGTTTTTAAATTACCTGAGAACACTAAATTTGCCACAACAGATACAATATGGGGGAAAGAAAATTAAACTGGGGCCAAAATGATACGGGTTGAAGTCCCAGCAAAAGCAATTAACCATGTGATTCGTGCCTATGATGTTTAACATCTGAGGGTCCCTTTTCTTGCTCATGTAAGAGAAAGGATGAAACCCGCCCTGGAATCCTCTGAACGTTGAGTGAGATAGTATAAGAGGACAGGAGGCAAAACTAAACTGAGGTCCCAGATGCGTTGGATACAGGACCTCAGAGAGGTGCCCCCGTGTGTCTGTCTAGGGGTTGCTGCTGGACTAGGAAACAGCCAAATGGAATCTGTAGGTTGGGGCTACTCAGTGGTACTACAAATACCTAAAAAAAAAAATGACTTTCACTGGATCCTGTTCCATCATTCCACCCCACCCTCATCCTTGCTTAAAACCACACCCCTGTAGGAAAAAGAAAGCAAGTAGCATGCAAGGAGACCCAAGCTGGATTTTGCATCAGGGTCAGTTTGTACCAGTTATTCCACTGGTGTGACACTGCTGTGTTCATGAGCTGTGATTCTCTGACTAGATCCAACTGCTGCACTGAAAACGAGGGTTTCCGTTCCATCACCAAGGCGACGGTGATTTTACTTCTATCTTTACCTTTTACTCTAACGTTAAAGATGTGGAACCAATGTAAATGTGTTTTACTTTTTCAAACAAAAGCCATGGGCACAGTAGATAGATGGCGCAAAAGGGTAAAGCCTTACGTGCACATTGTTTGGAATTTTGTAACTTTTTCAATGACATTTGAGATCTGTTTGAAAAGCTGTAGCGGGAAATCGATGGAAATAAGTGGAAATAACCACATTGTTCTAAATTGCGGTCTTTTAAATTCACATAATTTCCCTGATTGTTTTAATTCCTCATATACACATATGATGTAGAATATGTTTAAATAATAATAGAATACTTCATTGCCCCATCTGATTTAATACTATACTCAAATGCCTACACACTTGTGGGTCCGTGTCCATTACCACATATACACACAATATCAAATACCATCACCGGTATTATATATAGTGAAACTTACTGGAAACACTGCTTTATTGAAAACTGCATTTTGAAAGAAAGCACATAGCCATTGTTTTTTACTTTCTTGGAGGATTAAGATGTTGCTTGAACTATGCCAGCACTTTCAATTCTGTATAAAAATATATATTTTTGTAAAGAGAAGTGAGGAATAGATGGAAATCTGGAAGGCAAGGGATTTAACTAGAAAAGAAACAACAAATTTCTCTGACTCCATCACATGTGCTAAAAATCCCTGCTGTGCATACCTTAAACATGGAGGTTTATTAATATTCAGGAAGCCTAAATGAAAGTAGGTATCATATTCAAACATAAAAATAGGAGACTTATGAGAGGAAAGCCCTCCAGTGACTAGACCCAGGCTCACATTTTCCCTCTGACCAAAATGAATGAGCATCAGTTTGCCTGGGCATTTGAATCGATTAATCCTAGATCAATTGCAGCAAGATGCCTTTTAGAAGGTATAAGGGTAATTATTAGGAAAGTGTCCTTTGAGATAAATGGTTTCTGATATCCATTACCCTATGTTTTGCTAGTATGATTTTTTTAACATAATATTTTATTGAAGATCAGGGGAGAAACAAAAGACTGAAAAATGGAACTATCTCAAGGGTTTGAAATAAATTTCATATCTGTCAGAACAAATACATGAGAAAGTGAGTAATATATGTTTACACTGCAGTAGAATTCCAAACAAACTATATTAGCTATCTGTTTTGTATTATTCATACATACCCCTGTGAATTTGATTTCTTCCCAGAAAGTTTCAAACCTCATTTTTGAAGCTTCAACTAAAATGCAATGCCTGTTTTCCACTGGATGTTTTTTAATATATATCCCTTTCTAATATTTTGCTGGTCCCGGTGGAATATTTTTTAATTTCACTAAATAAAAAGATAAATACTGTCATATCATAACAGTAAATCCCAAATCTTCATAAATTATCTATTAAAACAAGAATCATAAAGTTTGAGGATTCCACACTATTTCCTGAGAATTTCTCTGTGGCTTTTTGGGATTCTTGGCTCTGAATATAACAAAAACAAAACCCAGAATGGCCTCACTGATTTCATAATCTATTAAAAGAGTTACACACTCTTGCAAGCAATTATCAGACGGACCAGAACTATGAACACAGCAGCATAAACTGTGATGCAGTCTTATGAGGGACATTCTCAGCAGAGACAAAGGAGTGATAAAGTATATTTTTTTGTGGAAAGTGAGATGAAGGTGTTATGGAGGGATACACTGAGGAAAAGTCTGGGGGGAACCCAAATGTTCTAGAGAAATAAGAATAAGCTATGGTGTCAGAAGTACCTGTACATTGGGACTTTGGGGTTAATTCACCCATTCTTATGTACTTAATGCACCCATGAAGGCAAGAATGCCTTTTTTTTTTTTTACAGAAATAATGTATCAGGTGTAGAATTGTATGCATCCTGCCTGGCAGGTAAAGAAGTTCAGTAATTTCTAACTATTAATTTTATTCATATTAAAGTAATATTTGAACTCACCCTGGAAAATAACTCTTTCTTCAGATGGAATATGAAGGATGTTAATTTCTATTTGGAAAAAAAACATAAACAATAGATAGAAACAGAAATGTAGCATGTGGAAATGGAATATTAAATGTTCTATTATGACTATAAGATTTACAGTAAGAGCGGAGGGAGATGAGGCTGGAGAAGTAGACTGGGTCCTGATAGTTAAAACATGAAATACCTTACTCTTAACTGTGGGGCAGATTGTGTGGACCATGGGACCCAGGAATGAGGGGTGGAGGTCTCAGGTGGGCAGTGACCTGTTGTTTGTAAATAAAATTTAGTTTTGATTAACTGATAATATGAGCAATGCTATCACATGATGATCTATCTGTTTATCTATTTGATACAGAAATAGAAAATAATCCTAAAATTCATTTGGACCCCAAAAAGACCCCAAATAGCCAAAAGCATTTTGAGTAAGAAGAACAAACATGGATATGTCATATTTCCTGATTTCAAAATATATTACAAAGCCACAGTAATCAAAGCAGTATGGTACCAAATAAATAAATGAAAATGTAAAAAATTCGTAGTATGGTACCAGCATGAAAACAGACATATGGACCAAAGGTACAGAAGAGAGAGGTTGGAAATAAATTCACCCATATGTGGTCTCCTGATTTTCAGCAAGGTGTCAAGAATACACAATGGGAAAAGGATGGTCTCTTCAACAAATGATGGTAGTAAAACAAGATATCCACAAGCAGAAGAATAAAATTGGATCCTTATCTCACACCATATACAAAAATCAACTCAAGATAGATTAAAGATGTGTGACTGAACTATTATGCTGTACACCAGAAATTAACACAACCAACGTTGTAAATGGACTATACTTTAATTAAAAAAATAGATTAAAGGGCTAAAAGACCTAAAATCATAAAACGCATACAAGAAAACATAGGGGTAAATAAACAAATGGGACTATGTCAAACTAAAAACCTGCACAGTGAAGGAAACCATCAGCAAAATGAAAAGGGAACCTATGGAATGGGAGAAAATATTTGTATACCATACATCTGATAAGAGGTTAATATAAAAATATATAAGGAGCTCCTATAACTCAAGAGCAAAAGGAACAAATGACCTGATTAAAAAATGGGCAAAGGACCTGAACAGACATTTTTCCAAAGAAAGACATGCAAATGGCCCCTGGGCATGTGAAAGGTGATCAGCACCCCTAAGCATCAGGGAAACGCAAGTCAAAGTCACGAGGGTATGTCACCTCAGGTTTGCTAGGACAGTTATCAAAGGAAAAAGGCTACTAAGTGTTGGTGAGCTCGTGGAGAAAGGGAAACCTGGCACACCGCTGGAGGGGGCAGAATTGCCGCAGCTACCATGGGAGAAGCATAGTGGTCCCTCAGAGCCTGCAGGTGGAACTAGCGCTCGGTGGCAAAATGGAACTGCCACTCTGCTTCTGTACGTATCCAGAGGCATCGAAGTCAGGATTTTGAAGCGATATCCATATTCCCGTGTCCACTGTAGTGTCGTTCACAGCAGCCAAGGTGTGGAAGCGACCTCACTGTCCATCAGTGGAGTGATGCATAAAGAAACGTGGTCTATCCCACATATGTGGATTGGCCAGTCTTCAGGAACAAGGAATTCCTGCCACTCAAGACAACACAGATGGACTTGGAGGATAATGTGTTAAGCAAAATAAGCCAGACACAGATACATACACACTGCTTGACCCCTCCTTTACAAGGAAGCTAAAATAGTCAAATGCATGGAGACAAAAAGTAGAATTGTAGTTACCAGGGGTTGCAGCAGGGGTAGGTGGGAGGTATTGGTCAAAGGATACAAAATTTATGTAACGAAAATGAGTAAGTCTGGAGATCTGCCACAGAACATAGGTCTGTAGTTACTGACACTGTATCGTGTAGTTAAAAACTTGGTAAGTGTGTAGGTCTTCTATTATGTGTTCTTACCACAAAAGAAAAACCAATATTAAAAAAAAAAAAAGCAGAGAGGGAGAACGGGAGAAAACTTCTATAGATGATGGATGCGTTTATGGCCTGATAGTGGTGATGGTTTTATTGGTGTGTACTTGTCTGCAAACTCATCAAGGTGTATGTATTAAGTGGCTATAGCTTTTTGAATGTCAACTGTAACTCAATAAAATGAGTCTTTTAAAAAAACAAATATATCTTATGTATTTGTAAAGTACATAAGGGTCAGGAGGAATGGATTACAAAGATACACCAGTTAACTTTTGGGTGTGACGGTTACATTCATTACCTTGATCTCGATGGTGGTTTCACAGGTGTAAACATATGGCAAATCTTATCAAATTGTATGCTTTAAATGTCAAGTGTTTCTCAATAAAGCTGTCTTTTTATTTTTTAATTTTTAAAAAATTTTTATTGAAGTATACTTGAGTTACAACATTACATCAGTTTTAGGTGTACAGCCCAGTAATTCAGTATTTTTACAGATCATACTGCATTGAAAGTTGCTGCAAGATAACAGCTATAATTCTCTGTGCTGTTGAATACATACCTGCTGCTCATCTGTTTTATACATAGTAGTTTCTATTTCCTAAACCCCTACCCCTCACTTGCCCCTTCCCCTCTCCTCTCCCCACTGGTAACCACTGGCTTGTTTTCTCTCAAAAGCTGTTTTTAAAGAAAGACAAAAATTCTTTACAAATCAATACCCTAAGTCACCCAAAGAAAATATACTAGACACAAGTCTGTTGCTTCTAAGATAACATTAGGTAAAAAAATTGATAATTGAAAAATAAATTTATCCCATGCCCTAGCTTGTAGACCAAATTGTTGCCAGAGCTGTGACCTTTGAAATTGTCAATTACTTATTAGTAACTGAGTTTTCCCCCCGAGTTTCTTTGCAGAGCTGGCCCAAGAACTCGTATCAATCCCTGAGCAAAAGGTCAGAGTGTTCTGCCACGTAATATGAGTTTTCATTATTTCCTTATAAACTATGACATTTTCAAAATGTCAGCATCAGAGAAAACTTGAGGATTTTTCCTTCTTCCTTCTTGATTTATACTATGAAATATATTACATGGAATTCGTAAGAAATAAGTTTATATTGTGATGAATAGTAAGTGGTGATATATAATATTAATATAGAGGAATTTTTAAGAACTTTTCTTAAAGAATTTAAAGACAAATCGAGGTGTGTTTCTAAGTTACCTAAGAATATAGATCACGTGTGTTATCAACCACTTTTTCCACTTAAAAGCACTCACAATTTTCTTGTGGAGTCTGAATTCACATAAGAAATCAGTGAAATTCAAATGTGGCCTTAAAATGAAGAAAGGGGAAATCAACAAGACATGCTATGTAAATCTGGACAAATTAAATAACGTAAATAAATTTTCTCACCAAAGTAAAAATGCTTTTAAGTAATTCCTTTAAAAATAAAAACTTAATTAACTTACTACTTAAACTGAAACTTAATAGACTCTTTATTTTAAAGCATGTTATTCTGATCTCTATTCAGTACAGGATTTAGAAAACAATATCTTTTAATCAACTGTACACATTCTCCAAAAACAGTACGTCACTTATGCTGTATCCATACAGATCAAGCCACCGACCAGTTAGCGTAGGAATAAGCATAGTTTAGACGGGGTTTGGTGTTACTGGTACATCTCCTGTTTCAGGCACTCACTTAGGGGTCTCGAAATGCACCCCCCGTGGATAAGGAGAGACCACCGCAGTCACCGTTTCTGCCCAGATCCAGGGGGTGGAGGAGGAAGGCTGACCGGCTGTCGGGGAGGAGCGGTCGGTGTAACATTGCGGGATGGCAGCCCGTGTTGCAGCATCTTTGGAAAACATAATCTGTCACATTAATATTTATTGAATTTCCAGCATGTAAACCCACCGGATGCTTTAGGCTGTGTGGTCCCTGAATGCGCTCACCACCTGGAGTGGAGTTTAGCAACGAAAACTCAGATAGTATCATACAAGGTAGAATGTGCCAAATATAAGGAAAGGACAGGGTGCAGTGGCGTTTTCAGTGGGAAGAAATGAAAATAATGTACACGAGACTCGGAGTGTGAGAGGCCCTTGCAGGAAAGATACGCTTTTGCAGGTGAGAAAACAGGGAGGAAATGATAACTAGTGCGAACTCTGTAGAAACGAAGAAGAAGAAGAAAGACAGGGAAAAGCCTCTGGAATCTTTGTAGGAAACAAGAAAGAACAGTGTGTATAGAAGAGCATTAAAAGTTAAAAAAACAAAAACAAAGACAATCGCGTACGTAGCTATGACAGGGCAGAGGGAAGGACACAGACCTTGAGTGCCAGCAATGCATCGGGCAGGATTCTGGGGAGATTGATCCGTCTCTGCACAGCCTTCCTGCAGGTTTCACACGAGGAAAGGAGGCGGGGCTTTCCGAGTTTCAAGAACTGGCCCAACACAGAGAGTCAGCTCCTGTCCGGCTCTGGAGCTCCTTTAATGCACGTCACCACATGCCTCTCCTTGAATGAATCTGATTTAGTACTTAGTGGAGATTCGTGGAAGTGCGTGGATGGTGGGTAACACAATTTTAATTGTGTTTCAGAAGGATCTGAGTGGCTTGAGAAGAGAACTCAGAGAACTCAGGAGCCCATGACAACCTTCCCTCACAAGAGATGTGAGACCTTAAACTACGGCCAGGCAGAAGGAGCCAAAAGTGGAGAACAGCGTACAAGGCACTGGCAGACTGAGCCTAGGACTTGCCCACGTGCACGTGTGTATCAGACGCACTTGGATGGCTGCGGGTCAACAGCTGAACCAGAGGAGGAGAAGGATTGGTACGGATTTAGCCAGAGAAGACACTTGAAGATGCATTTGGTCTTTAAGATACTGAAGACTTTTTTTTAAGATGAACTGTAAAAATAACAACCAACAGTAATGAACATTATCAAAAGAGAGATGTAACAGCGTCACAGAAGAGGCATTAGCAATAGCCTTGACTGTGAAAGGGAGGATAAAAATTCTCTAAAAGCTCTGCAAGCTTAGCCACCAAAAATATACGAGAGGCAGGTGGAGTTTACGACTAAGCTGGCACGCAGCTTTACTACCTGCAAAGAGGTCTGAGTATTCAGAAATGAGCCAGCTATAAAACCTTCAGCCATATCTTACTGTTTCTCATCCAGGCAGAGGCCCTTGATAACTGAAATATTAAAAAGTGAACCGGTGTCACCATTGCAAAGTTTTACTAGTCTATTTCTCCCAAAAAATGATCCAAAATTTCTACGGTAGGCAGATTGTCCTGTTTCAGTGAAACACCCACCTCCACGTACTAAGAAACAAAATGAATGGGGTCACATTTCTTTCAGATTTATCAGCATGGTTTCTTCCCTTATGAACTTTTGATTCATAAAGTAATACTGTGTTTCTATAGTAATTGTAATTAATATCAATATTATATATTAGCTTAATTTTATCCATACAGCTCCCCTGAGGGTATAAAAATTATGATGTGGTATTCTCCAATCTCCATTAAACAATTGTGGAAAGTGCTACCTAGAAGAAGTAATTAATTTACACACAGTCTTACAGTCGTTGTAAACTGAGCTCAGATATTAGAACCCAAGGCTTCCAACACCTAGAATTGACACTGGTTCTCCTAAATTGAAATAGTTTTTTGACAACAATTAAAAAAAACAAGATTGCATTTACCTAAATAATATTCTATTCCACGCCTATGCCCAACATATTCGCAAGTCTTAAAATTCTTTACCCCTATGAAATACACGTACTTAGGAAGTTTTATGTATATTTATTATATGAGTATATATTCACCATGTGTATATATGAATATATATTCACCATGTATTTATATACTATATGTACATTATTATATATAGTATTTACACATGGTCTATTAAAACAGTGTATATATACAACACGTAGTGATTATTTTCAAATATAATCTTTAGAAAACCAGATGAGACTAAAGAGAATCACATCTTAATGTAGTGGATCCTGATTCAGAGCTCTTTCTTTTTATCTTTACAAAGAAATTAAGGGAACAATTACAAATTTGAATAGCCATAGATTAGATAATAATACTGTATCTGTATTATTTTTCTGACTCTGAAAATTGAACTGAAATGATAGAAGAGAATTCCTTGCTTTGGGGAAACACACATGAAATTATTCAGAGACAAGGCATCAGGTTTGCCACTCACTGTCAAGTATTGCAGAGAAAAGCACACATATGTGAATTACACGTGGTGAGGACAGAAAACAAGACTAGTCAATGAAGCAAATGAGGTGAAATCTTAACTTTGGGATAATCTCAGTGATTTATCTGGGGATTCTTTGTACTATTTTTAAAAATTAGAAAAATTTTAAAAATCAACAAAACCAAGAGTTAGTTTGCAAAGCTCAACAGAATTGATAAACGTTTAGCTAGACTAAGAATAAAGAGTGAATATCCAATATCTAAAATTAGGGATGAAAAAGGAGATATTATAAATCGATGTCACAGAAATAAAAAGTCTCACAAGAGACTTCTGTGAAACCAACAAACTGGATTATCTAGGAAAAAAAGGATAAGGATAAATGCCTAGAAACATACATTTTACCAAGGATGAATCATGAATAAATTAAAAATCTGAACAGACCAATTACTTAGAGAGACTGAAGCACTGATCAGAAACCTTACAACAAAGACCATGTAGTTTCACTAGGGGATTTTGCCAACACTTTGAATTCAAATTCAGTCCCTGGCCTTGCGTAACAAATGACCAAGGACTAGTCAACAGCTATAAACGGAAGTGCAGGCTGTTACATGAAGAGATGTTCAGCCACATTTACTTATTTAAAGCACATGGAAACATTACTTTTCACTTATCATATTGGAAAAGTTCAAAAAGTCAGATGAGATGTGTGGACCAAGAGTATGGGTAACCAGGATGCTCACATCTGTCTTCTGGGAGTATAAAGTGGTAAACTTTTATGTTAAAATTTTTGCAATATCTATAAAAAACATTCCATCTGTAGAAGTCTATTCTATATTTTTAGTCTTTCAGTTGTAAAATTACTGGTTTACTAATATATAAGGCCACAGACAATACTGTTTCTTAAATAAAAAGCATAGAATAAAAATCTATAACTGGGGACACAGGAAAGCGTCTAGACTGAGGTGTTGGACACAGCCCCCTCCAATTTAGAGATCTGTTTGGTGTGACATCGTTAGCGATGGAACTGATTTTTTTTTTAAGGCTAGAAGTTAGAGTGAACATTCTGTAAATAGAATAAAGGTAGGTTTTGTTTATCATATAGTGAACTTGGCAGAGGTCACAACCAGATGATTATGGAGAGTAGTGTACCATGAGAGATTGGACCCTGGGAAATTTTTGTGTGTTTGTTTTCAAGGATTACTCGGGGATTCATGCAGCATGCCCTCACTTAGAAATCTTTGTTTCGTTGTTAATTCCTTTCCCATCATTATTCATAAAATAGATGGATCATCTCAGATAACAACTGAGTTTTAAGAAAGTTTCATTTTCTAGCTACGCACGAATAGAACTGCATTTTCCAAACCTTCTGTTGAACTAAGATGCTATGAAATTTCCGAGTTTTCTGTACAGTATCCGGATCAGAGTCCAGTCAGGAGAGAGAAATTACAGTCGTTTATTTTAACAGAAAGAAAATAATTTTTTAATATATTAATGTGGCGTAAGGTATTAACTTGGCAACTGAAGAGGCAAAAAGGGAAGTTAACTTGGAGGGAGCAAAGGCAGCAAGCTGCTGTGACGCCCACATCCGGACAAGCACCTGGAAGGAGGCAGGAGGCTTTGAACCCAGAAGCCTGGGGAAGAGGCCCCGCCGCGAGGCAGACCTCAGAGAGGGGCTTGCTGCTCGCATCTCTGAGTGTGGAGGAGGCGCCCTGGGGACAGGGACTCAGGCCTCTGAGCGGAGGTGTCGGTGGGTTCTGCGTTGAGCCGGGTCCTGTTGTGTTAGAAAAACTGCAAGCTGGACTCAAATGCAGCCAGGAGGAGGCGCTGTTGCTGCTGCAGATGCAGCGGCTGCTGTTCCTGGGAGAAAGGGTTGCTATGACGATAGGTACCCCCAAGAACATGACGCCAGGGAAGGAGGTGGAAGGGAGGAGCCCGGAGCCTTCCCGTCTCCCCCCGCAGCTTCTGTTGGTGGAGTTTACCAGGGAGATGGCTGGCAAAGCAGAAATGAGGTCTGCAGAGCTCCAGCCGCAGTAGCACAAAGCTGAGGACAGAACAGCTGGACCGAGGCCACAGCTCATAACCAGCCCAGTGTTCATGACTCCCAGTGCATGAAGTACACCTGAATATTTGAACCAGAAAAGCCACTTTCCCCTAATTATGTGTGTATGCATCTGTGTATGGGCGTGTGTGGTGTGTAATACAGACATAACATATCAGGAAAAATATACATTGTTAACATACACCTTTATGTCATTTTGATGTATATAAATGATTTTATATATATATATATATATGTAAAATATATTTACTACAAAGCTTCCTCCAGGGTGTAAATAAAAAGCCTCTATCCTTTAACCATTCTTGACACGAACTTCCTTTAAATGTTGCACTGTGAATTGATTTTAATTCTGCTTTTCTTGAGCTGCTTCTTTACCTCTAGTAATTTCATTTAATATTTGAATAAATTGTCTGCAGTCTTACAGCAGCTAGAAACACGACCCACTGCAGCCATAAAATCTTATTGGCGTTAGTAAATGAAAAATGCATTAATAGCTGGCTTGCAGCTCTAGCTGAGCACCCTGCTTCGTTACGAGAGAAAGGAATCAGCAGATCTGCCATCTGTCAGCATTTGCCCTGGTACAGGCGCTTCCTTCCCCTGCCACTTCACCTGTGAGCTGAACGCTCATAAGTGTACTTCCCAGGATGGTGGGATTCTGCTCGGCTCCTCTGCGCCAGCGTTTGGAATCTATTTGTCTGGCTCTCTTCAATCACCCAAATATGTTTTTTAATCTTCTACTGGCACTTTTCATCAAGCTTAAGTAAGCATGCTTTTTTTGTTTATATTATATTTTCATTCACCAAAATACAAATAAAATCCAAATATTTATGTGCATATGATAAAGCCATTGGTAGAGTTGCAGAGGAAAGTGAAAATGCATTTCAGTAATTTGAGCACTATTATTTCACAGAAGCTTAAGCCTTTATGGGCAAAAAGCAGTCTGAATTTTCATAAAAGTTTACTCAGTGAAAGGGAAAAACAACAAACAGCGTAATAGAAGTTAAACATAGCTTTTAAATTTTTTCTATTTTATGAATTAAATCACTAGAACACAAATTATTCATTAAGTCCTTTTTCTTATAAAACTGACCAACTGAAAAGGATAAAATTTAAATACACATATTTCATAGTTCATTGTTTCACTAACATCTTTCATAAATGTCTCTCATAACATTTCAGAAACAAATATGTATGAGTTCACGTCATTTCATTTTTTGAAAAATATTGAGGATGTTATAAGATTGGAAATTTATGTTCACGTCACCTAAATAGTTAGTATCCATCTTTAACCAGTCCTGTTATAAGGCTGTGAAGCTGTATAGAAAATTTTAAATCATATGAATAAATATTAGTTCTGTGATAGTAGGAAGATGCATTCAAAGTATTGAAAGCACAAATTTAAATGATACTGAATGATAATATTTTAGAGAATGAGCTTATGGTATTTTTTTTAATTCAAAGATGATAATTTGATTATTCAGTTCGAAAAGAAAACCTGGTCGTTGGTGGGGAGATAAACTCATTTGTCTAAACGGAAGCTTACTGTCTGATAAGAACTGCTTTTAGAATGTTTGTTCTGAGTACTGCTTGAGAAATACGAGGTTGTGCTAGCACTGCAGTAAAGACGATCAACTTAGGTGTGTGGTGAGAGGAAGATTATTTGTGTATTTGTGTGAGAGATTCCTGGTGCAGGCTTGAAATGTGGGGGTCTGGGGATGGTAAGATCAAGACCCCAGAAGATTTTAAGGAGCCAAAGAATAAAGGCCCAATCCTAGCTTCCTGAAATGCAGTTCCTGAAGGAGACAGCCGTGCCAAACTCTGGGTGGAAAATGTTCTGAGCGCATGAAACAGACTGTAAAGACACCGAGATGAGATTCTGAGCCACGCTGAGGACCAGCACGAGGGCCAGTGTGGGAGGAGCCAAAGCGGCTGGAAATGAGATACCCTCTGGCCCCTCCCTCTTCCCCTGTGACCTCAGGTCTCCCTGGGCTGTGCCGAGACCTCCTAAAACCTTCTCTCTTCCTTTCTTTTTCTTTTTTTGGATGGTTGGAGTGCACTTTTGTAATTGATGTATAGTTGACATACATTCTTCTTTTTCTTAACAAAAGCCTCAGATGCTGTTATCAGGCTCTGGTAGGACTTAACTTTTCAAGCTGTGATCGTTCGTGAACAGAACAGACCTACGTTCACCGCAAAGGCAGTCTGCCTGGATTTTAATTCCACCTCCACTTCTTACCAGCTACTTTGCAGGCTGTAACGAAGATTATTAAAAAAAAAAAAAAAACAACGAAACAGTCTTATAAAATGCTTGGTATTATATTAATGTGAGCTGTTTAAGCAGTAGAGAGAATAAGATAGTATTCACTAGAGTAGAGAGAATAAAATAGTACTTAGGGAGATTTGGAGATAACGTTTAAGAGAGATTTGGCAGAGAGAAAGGCATGTGTATTCTTTTGAGGAACACTGCCATAAAGGAAAGAGGAGAAATGAGTTAGTAGCTGGGGAGCAATATGAAATCAGGAGAGAGCTTTTATTTTTAAGAAAAGAGAAATAACAACATGCTTGTAGGCTAATGGGAACGTTTCCATGGAGAGAAAGAAAATGTTTCAGTGAGAAAGTTAGCGGAATGACTGAAATGATGTCCTTGAGGAGGTGGAAAAAACTGGGAATTGACGTGCACGTGGGGAGATTAGACTTGGATGTGCACACAGTTTATCTGTGGTTGAAGAAGGCAAAGATGATACCGTGATTCCTGAAACTCTAGGCACAAGAATGGTCAGTGGTAGGTGGACAGATGTGGTGGGGGAAGGTTGTAGAGGTTCTTCTCCAATTGTTTTGACTTTGGCAGTGAGATAGAAGGTAAGCTTATTGGTTGATGGGAAAGGAGTTGGAGGAGATTGGTGGAGAGAGCTGGAGATGTGAAACATTGCCCAGGAGGGTGGGAGGGTAACTGGGCCAGGGGACGATATTGCAACTGCCAGGTGGCACTTCACCCATCCCCCGCACTTGTCATAACAGCCCTGACTGTCAGCTGCTGGAGGCCAACATCTGTGCTTATTTCATCACAAAATACCTGGCAGGAAGCAAGCATTCAAGAAAATTGTAGAAGGCTGGGACAATGTCTGTAACGGACTCCACCATCAAGCCCCTTGGGGTGGTGGCCAGAGTAATGGCCTCCAAAGACGTACGCATTCTCATGCCCAGAATTAGTGATTATGTTACATTATCTGATGAAAGGGACTTTGCACGTTGGATTAAATTTGAGATAGTGAGATTATTCTGAACTCTCTGGATAGGTTCTAGACACAGATCTTCCTCAATTCATGGTGGAGTTACATCCTGATAAACCCACCATAAGTTGCAAATATTGTTAAGCTGAAAATGCATTTAATACACCTAGACTATTGAGCACCGCAGCTCAGCCTAGCCAGCCTGAACGTTACATTAACCTTCACTGGGCAAAGTCATCTAACATGTCACACAAAGCCTATTTTACAGTAAAGTGTTGACTGTCTCATGGAATTCACTGACTGCTTACAAAAACGAAAACCATAATGGATGGAAGCATATGGGGCTGTTCACCCTCGTGATCCTTGGCTGACGGCTTCTGTCCAGCATCACAGAGAGTATCTTAGTCCATATCTTAATTCGTATCACTAGGCCGGAAAAAGATCCAAATTCAAAGTGTGGTTTCTATGGAGTGCTCCTTGCTTTAGCACCACTGTGAAGCTGAGAACTTCCAAGAAGAACCATCATAAGTCAGGGCAGGTCTATAATCATAAGGGTCCTCGTCAGAGGGAGGCGAGAGGTGCTGAGAAGATGGAAGCAGAGGCCAGAGAGATGCACTTTATATTGGAGGAAAAGACCATGAGCCGAGAAATGCAGGCAGCTTTGAGCCACCAGAAAAGGCAAGGAAATGGATTCTCCTTGGAGCCCAGAGGGACACACACCTTGATTTTAGCTTCTTAAGACTCATTTTGAACTTCTGGCTTCCAGAATAACAAATGTGCAATAAATTTATAATTTATGATTCATTATAAATTTGTTAATTATTATAATTATTATAATATATAAACAAATATATATGAATATATAAAATATACACAAAATATATAAATGTATATATAAATACATTAAATATATAAATAAAGTTTGTAATAAAAAGTAATACATTTGTGCTGTTTGAAGCCAATACGTGTCTGGTAATGTGTTGCAGCACCAGTGGGACACTAACAGACATGCTAATTAACCTGATGATGCTGTGGGCTGGAAACAGGACACTCTCTACCTCTGAAAAGGGGCTGAAACCATCCTTACTAGATAACCACTGTCCTACGGGCTGAACTTCCACATCACCTCCACTGAGATAAACCCTGAGATGGCTTTCCTCTGCCTTCTGTTACCCCATAGTGTGATCTTCAAGAGGGAGAATGAAATGAATTTCATTGTGATGATAGATAAATACGACTTCATGCCGTGTGTGGTTATAGGATGATAGCAGGATGACAGGCGTTTTTCACTCCAGTTGTAAGTAACATTAGCTGTACTTCCATTGTTTTACACGTTAGAGCCATTCCTTACGTGATTTAGGCTCAGAAACTGCTTGGCAAACGACATGCAGGTGGATTCAAATGTGAGAAAATATCGGCGACCGGCTAATAACTCTGTGCACAGTGAGTTGTGACAGTGACTTCCAGTGACAAAACATATTGCACACACTAACATACGTAAGCCTTCTGGACATACCATGAATCATAAGGCAATGGGTATTTTATTTTTGATGCAGCGAAATGCATCTGCAGCTTGATGGCTCTCATAAGTAATAATCTGAATTGCCTATCAGAAGGAAGTGCTGGCGTTATTTACAAAGAAAAAACTAACCCAATAACCCAAGGTGTCACCGTTTTATGCAGAAATAAAGTGAATCTGGCAGCAAGAATAATGAAATGGGATGAGCCACACAGTTGAAATCTTATACCTCATGTAAAAAAACCTTCATGAAAACTATGTGTATACATGTATCTATAGGTTTACTGGAGTAGAGTTCATACAAACTGCACAGAGATCGGCCACAGGGCTGACTCTGAAAGCCCTTGCAATGACGCCCTCCCTGCGCTCCCAGAGGCCTGGACAGCCCTCGGGACGTGCAGCGCTCATGCCTCGGCGTGGCTGCCCCTGAATCCCTCCTTCCCCTCGGTTCCTCTAGAACAGAGTCTGTTTATTCCCCAGAGTGTGTCTCTGTCTGCCACCCCTCTGTGACTTCCTGGAAGCCCCCATTCCAGAAGACATCCTCCATGCAAGCCCTCCTTTTATTCAGTAGATGCCAGCATTTTTGTAAAAATCTTTGTTACACAAATTACACAAGAATCTCTTCCCCTTACATTGGGCCTATGACTGCTGTTCATCTGTAACTTCCTCACAAAGACTATACTTCAAGGCCTCTTCGTTTTTCATTTGTACTCTGGTCACGACTGATCGTCACTTTCCCGTGATCCCTAATTATCTTATTATTTTATAAGTACTCGTTCAGGGGAGAGCGTGAATGATACGGGGAGAGCACACGGCCACGGGACCCGAGGTCTGCTGTGACTTAGCTGTGCACGCGGGTAAAGTGACCTCACGGCCCTGAACGTGAGCGTCCTCCTTTGTAAGAACGGATAGCAACAATTCCATCAGGAGAAAGGGCAGTTCAGAACGCTGAGAGGAAATAAATAAACTGAAAGGCGTGAAAATCTCTAAAACCAAGGTTGGCACCTTTGGCACATGAGGTGCTTTCTCTTCTGTTGGTGCTTAAAGATACCGGTACCTGAACAGGGATGCCCAGCCCAGAGAGGGAGGGACGCCGTCTTCCCTCCCCAACGCCCGGTCCGCGCAGCAGCTACGACCGCCCATCCCAGCCATCTGATTCCTCAGCCCTGCGGTCAAGGTCCCTCCAGCCTGGGCTTCCTCGCAGTCACTCTTGCTTCTGTCTAGTCCCTTCCATTTATCACGTGGCTGGCGCCTTTCCTTGTTCATATCTCAGTTTAGTTATCTCTGCAGAGAATTTAGTCGTAATCTTCCCACCTTAAGTTGCCCCTCTGCCCTTGAGGCGCCTTGCGAGACACATTACCTTTGTTTATGTGTGGTTGAGTATGTGTATTATTTTATAGAACTTATCAAATATGAAACAAAAATTTTCTACTCATTATCATAGTTTTTTTTCTGTCTCTCAACTCAAATGTGAGCAGAATTATGCTCATTTTATTCACTCTCGTGTATTCAACACCAAGAAAAGCATTGGTATATAACAGGAACATTCTGGTTATCTACTGTTGCAAAATATTCTAAAAGTTAGTGGCATAAAGCAATCCCAGGATTTTGTGGTCCAGTGATTCAGATGGAGCCTGGCGAGCGAGGATGGTTCCCCAGTGTGTGGAGCCTCCTTTGGAACAGAGATAATGGCTGGCTGGAACGTTCAGTATGTCTCCTCGAGTCACATGGTGGTCCAGGAGCATCCTTTCTTCTAGCTGGGGTTCTGTCCAAGGCCTCCTCACAGCATAACAGCTGGTTTCCAAGAGAAAGCAAGTGGAAACTGCTGGTCCAGTAGACTTCCACCTCATTATGTAGGTCCAAGCTCTATTAGGCCAGAATCAAGGAGATGGAAAGAAAAAGACCTCAGCTCTCGATGGAGCAGTGGCAGATCACAATGCAGACGAGCACATGGGATGGGAGATGTTGTCGGCCACAACGATTCACGTGCAAAATACACTCACCCCACACCGACTGCTCCCAAAGGCTCACCTGATTACGGCATCATCACAATCCACTACATGGTATCTGCGGGCTCTGCCCAGATCACTCAAACAACAGGGGGTGAAGGATGAAACACGGCTCCCTTATCTCCACTAACGTGGTAGGCCAGTTGGTACTGGTTGTCAGCTGGGGCACAGCCAGGCTGCCGGCTGGGAGCAGTGGTTCTTACCTGTTTGGGCCTTGCCAGGGTTCTCTGCAAGCTGGCTTCTTAGAAGAACAGACAGAAGTTTCCAACCAAATAGGCTTATGTTCGTATTTAATCAAAGCAGTTACAGGGCCAACCCAAACCAAAGGGGTGGAGAAATTGTGTACAACCAACGAACAACAGGAGAGCAAGTGTTCAGTGTTTTCAGCTTCAATGGGCAAGTTCCTCCACCCAGATATAGGATTTGTGAGATTTCCCCAAACATAGAGACATGGCTCAGATTGAAAGGACAAAAAAAAAAAAAAAAAAGAAAGAAAGAAACAAATTGATCCATGACAGAAACATTTATGATTATCCCAGAATTTCTGGAAAATAATAGGGTAAGTTAACTCTACATTTATTTCACAGTTTGAAAACATGCACCGATCCACTGGCATACTTCAGGGTTTGTTTTGAAGGTCAGAAGAAATGTTTTCCACTTTCTAATTGTGAATAAAACAGGTCTTAAGTGCTCTAGCGGGGTGATGACTGAGAGAGTCCCTTTTTGTTCCATGAGTGGGGTTGAAAATTAAAATGTCTGTCATATTAAGATAAAGGCATTTTAATTTATCTAAATTAGCTACTAAGGTGGTAAAGGTAAACTAAGAAAAAGTTCTCGGCATCGTATCTGCAAAATCTGTGTATGTGTATGCGTCTCTGTTTCAAACTTCCTTGTGTGAATCAGCGGTCTATCCTGGGTTTGGATATAGACTGAAATCAAAGTCTGATTTCTAACAGTGTTCAAGCTGCTCATTGATGTCCAATCTAAAATGCATCTTGTTGTATCTCCCATGCATCTTATAAACCATGTGAAATTTAAAAAAATAAAATGTTATAACAGAAACTAATGAAGTACAGATACAAGCATAACACACTAAGAAATTAACATGCTGGAAACAGATAAAATATTCTGTTCATCATGTGCGTACTTTGAATTCGAATTTCTTTGAAACTGTTTTATGAGGAAATCTTATGGAAAGATCTCAATTTCTTTCCAGCCATCTTTATTTTATTTCCTTATAAAACACTGAAGAAGATGAGCATGAATTTACGAGATGGAGATGAATGGTGCACAATTAACATTAAATTATGATACTATTTGGCTGGGGAACAAATAAGTGTTTGCCCCACAATTTCTTCAGGGTTCCCCAAGGGAAATTTATGCACAGAGAATTGAAGCAGGGAAAATAACACTTTGTCAGTAATGGGGACTTTAGTATCACATCCCCAAAGCAGAAATCCAATGAGTTAATCAGCCTCAAAATATTTTCTATCTTCTAAGCACGGGATGCAAAGCTAGGGACGACAAAAGAAGCAATGGATGTGCAGGTATGGAAAAATCCTTGCACCCTGGACTAAATCCCACCCGATCATGATGTATGATCATTTTAATGTACTGCTGGAGTCGGTTTGCTAGTATTTCCTGACGTCTTGGAGCTTGTGATTTAGGGGGAAACATACAGATCAAATGAATCACTTCAATTAATTGATTCAAACCGTGCCAAGACCTCCAAACAGGGTGTACGGAGGTGTCTGGCAGTGGGACCGGATTCATCATGGAGAGGAGAGAAGGGGCTTGCAAGCAGACTGAGACTGGGAGAGTGGAATAGGGTCAGCAAGACGGAAAGAGGGATGGAGAGGAGCTGCATGCCTGAAAGGCTGGAGGCGAGGAAAAAAGAAGGAGAAATTTGACTTTACATAAATCCAGCATCAAGAGTGAAGGAGGGGTGGGGGTACAGCTTAGTGGTATAGCTCATGCTTAGCATGCCTGAGGTCCTGGGTTCAAACCCCAGTACCTCCATTTAAAAAATAAATAAATAAACCCAGCATACAAGGGATTAATTTCAAAATATTCAAATAGTTTATACAGCTTAATATATTTAAAAAAACAGGCAACCCAATCAAAAATGGGCAGAAGAGCTAAATAGACATTTCTCCAAGAAGACAACCAGACGGCCAACAAGCCCATGAAAAGACGCTCAATATCACTAATTAAGGAAATGCAAATCAAAACTACAATGAGGTATCACCTCACACCAGTCAGTATGGCCATCATTCAAAAGTCCACAAACAATAAATGCTGGAGAGGGTGTGGAGAAAAGGGGACCCTCCTACACTGCTGGTGGGATTGCAAGTTGGTGCAGCCACTGTGGAGGACAGTATGGAGG
The DNA here is from genome assembly GCF_048564905.1 of Vicugna pacos. Classification (NCBI taxonomy): domain Eukaryota; kingdom Metazoa; phylum Chordata; class Mammalia; order Artiodactyla; family Camelidae; genus Vicugna; species Vicugna pacos. The sequence goes on from NC_133009.1 coordinate 34,322,858, forward strand.
TTTCTTAAAAAAACTGAAAATAGACTTACCCTACGATCCAGCAATCCCACTTCTGGGCATATATCTGGAGAAAACTCTAATTCAAAAAGACGTATGCACCCCAATGTTCATAGCAGCACTATTTACAAGATATGGAAACAACCTAAATGTCCATTGACAGATGACTGGATAAAGAAGACATACATATACACACAACTTACATTATGTAAGGTCTTCCTGCTACTTGGATGGTATACTATTATATGAATACAGACTGGAATTACTTAAAAGTGAATATTGCAAAGCCTAGGAAACCACTGAATTAGTCAAAAAGAGACATAAATAATAAGTCAACAGAGGAGATAAAATAGAATCATAAAAAAGACTCAAAGAAGGCAGGCAAAGGGGGAAAATAAAAGCCAAAAACAAATGGAAAAAGAATCGAGCAGAACTTAGCTTAATTGCACCATATTAACAGTTACTTCCAAGGTGCATGGTTTAAGCACATCAGTTAAATGACAGAGACTGTCAAATTTGGATTTAAAAAGCTAGATCCAATTCTATGATATCTATAAGAAAACGTGCTTCGGAAAAAATGCTTCGCTTCTGGGGTCTGAATTTGCTCCTTGGCAAGCCGAAAGGGCTGCAGTTGTGACATCTAAGTTGTTTTCCAGGTGAGAAATTCCGAGTTCCATTCCTTGTCATCATACTTCGCACACATAGGCAGAGAGACAGGATATGATCCTTAATGGAATAAGCTCACAATCCAAATTCACGGTCACAGGAATTACATTGTAGGGAAGATGACTGAAACGAGGCCATATTCCTTGCAATGAGCCATATAATCATTAGAAACAGTGCATTATGGAGAAAAGTTAACATTGGATTGGTAATGGCAGAAATGGGTAGAAATTAAGTGCTGTGAGATGGTTCCAGGGAAAAAGAACTTGGTTGAAATGGCGGCTCATTTCATCACAAGGAGTGGACGCAGGAAGTCTAAATTCAGAGATGTTTGGGGTACCCTCATGCTTGGGGTACACTCATTATTAACACCTAATAAGAATAACACACATTTTGATGGCCTTCTCTCTATTACATTTTTAACACTTATGACTTATTTCCTATAAAATAAAGATGATTATCTTTATCTTATCAAGCCATTAGTTTCCAAAATATTTTAAAGCTTAAAGGTAATTGACTTTCTTCGACTTTTTTCTAGAATGCTTGAAAAGTAAGTTCATAGATGGAAGTATTTCTGATTTTAAATACATAATGCATGATGAACAGCTTTTTCTTTGTTCAAATATAACTTTGGTTTTTGAAAGTATTAAATACTTTTTGAAGTATTAAATTAGCCTTGAAGAATGCAATTTTTCTCAATAATTTATATAATACCATTTTTGAATTTTAGATAACATAAAAATAGTTCTCAAAATACAGTAAGAGAAAAAAAAAGACAGGATGATATGAACAGTCTAATATGGTAGACTATTCATTAGAAGCCTGTTGGAAAAAACCCAGCCTTGATTAGTTTGCAGTGGACAGCTATTTTAAATTTGGCCACAAGATGGTACTATCACAAAACAATTCCAAGGATAAACCACATTGCATTCCAAATTATTCGTACTTGTATTTCTTTCCAAGCTCAGCTTTTAATTGTAACCATTCTCACTAGTCAGTGTCTTCCCCCAGCTCACTTTGTATTTCATAATCTAATCCTTGTCTGTGTTTTGGGTTAGTTTGTTTGTTTGTTTGTTTGTTTTTTGTCCCTCATACCTCTTGCTCACTGGCTACCCCTCAAAGGAGATCAGTCACTTTTCGGAGATTGAGGAGATCAGGTCTATTTTTTAAAAAACTACATGAAATATCGGTAATTTAATATTCTAAAAATAAAAAAGAAAATACTTCCGTTTGTATTCATTCGTGTTATTTATTAACTTCTCATTATTTAACAGAAATAATATTTCCTCCTCCGGGACCCACAGCATCAATCAATGTTAACAGTCACAAACAAATCACCTGGGAAAATAAACTCAACAACAAGCCAAAAGAATATTTTCATTCATTTGGCTGGGTCCTTCTATTTCCTCACCATCTGCATCTCCATGTGTTGAAAGGTTTGCTGAGCCAGCAGAGGCAACAAACAATTAAGGACTTTCTTCTCCAAGATACACAGAAATTGAGAGAAATTCTTAACAAGGCATCGTTCCCAGATGATTTGATGTCCTTCACTCTGCATTCTATGGTCCTGTCTCCAATGGGTGTGGTTACTGGGACTGTTTTATGAGGCTCAAAAAAAGAAAAAAATCCAGGATTGTAACGCTGCAACTCGTCTAGAAACTAAGGGTAACATCTGAGGTCCTAGGGACCCTCACAGTGTGTCATTTGGAGGATAGCGAGCTGAGGGTGTGTGGAGGCAGAGAATAAATAGTACTAGAAATTGCAGAGGCTAATGGTCCAAATTAAAAACAAAAAATAGAGAGAGAGACCTTCTAAGCAGTGTAAGGATTACTCAAATGTAACGCCAGAGAGAAAACTTAAATTTCTCTGGGTGTTCATGGAAAGTAATTTCTGTTGTACTTGTTAGCAAAGAGTATATTCAGGGGGTCTCTTCTGGACAAGGGTGGGCAAAAAAATCAGAATTGTCTTATTTGCTACACAGGCTCTAAAATTTTCTGTCCCATGTATGCCGTTACTCATAATACCCTGCCCACTTGAACGCTGCTGTCTTGGACCATCTCAGAGTTAGCACAAAACCTTTCCGCATGTGCATATTTGACGACTTCTGCTAATTAGCTGAGTGGTTTTCTCACACCCCTATTGAATAATAGGTGCGGAAACTGATCTTCTTCGTCCAGCATCTCACAAATACAGCTTTGGTATACAGGCGCACTTTGTTCAATTTTACTTTGCTTTATTGCATTTTTTACAAATTGAAGGTTTATGGCAACACTGCGCCGAACTTTTCCAACAGCATTTGCTCACTTCATGTCTCTGTGTCACATGTTGGTAATTCTTACAGTATTTCATACTTTTACTTTATTATTATATTTGCTATGCTGATCTCAGATCGGTGACCTTTGATGTGACTATCGTAAAGAGATTATGACTCTCTCAAGGCTCAGATGATGGTTAGAATTTTTTAATCATTAAAGTATTTTTTATGAGGTCTACACTTTTTTTTTAGACATAACACTATTACACACTTACTAAACTACAGTACAGTGTAAACATGACTTTCACATCCACTGGGAAATCAAAACATTCATGTGACTCACTTCATCACGATAGTCACTTCATCGTGGTGGTCTGGAACCAGACCTGCAATATCTGAGGTCTGTAAGAATTGGTCACTTCTACAAAATAATAATAATTGATATTTAGCGAGTGATTATTGAATATATTCACTCATGTAAATCCCATAATAAGCATACAAAGTTCACAGATTTGTGTCCACGTCATAATGAAGAAACTGTAGTATCAAGTTAAGTAACTTGGCCAGTGGGCATATAAATACTTAATTGGGGGCCTGGATATGCACCCAGGCAGTCTCATTTCAGGGACAACGCTCTTAATCACTTTGTCATGATGTCAGCATACTCCCATTAAACAAAGTCAATTTTAATCCATCAAAGCAAAATACGCTCACAGTGCATGCGTAAAACTACAGCGCTGTGATAGCTGATTCTTAGGGACTGAGCACAACCCCGACAGAAGTTACATACTTTTATTAATAGGAGAATTCGACCTCTGACGCTGGGATTGGCTTTCTGCTCTTTCGTCTTCTTGGCTACGCTGCTTTGGGCAAATCGACTTCGCGAGGGCTGTTTCCTTGCCTGAAAGGCAGAAAATACCACCTACCTGATGTGATCCACCCTTAGGAGTGTCAACAATTTACATCTGCCAGTAATTCTGTGTAACAAACTGTCTCAAAATACAGTTTGGCCTGAAACAAACAAAAAAACCCATCTATTGTTAATTTCTGCGGGTCATCTAGGGGTCAGCTGAGCCAGGGTGATGATGCCACACTGCAGGCTGGTCCAAATCTGCCTTCATCCCTCTCGTCCTCCCCAGACCTGCGAGCTGGTTGGGGCACATTCTTCTCATCACAATGACAGAGGAGCAAGAGGGCAGGTCCAACCCCACCTGCGCATCTCCAGCTGCTGCTTGTGCTGTGTCTGCTTACTGCCATGGGCCAGGGTCCATCACGTGGGTGAACATGAGGTCCAAGGGCAAAACTGCCTCCTGCCCCCTAGTGGAAGAACTGCACAGTCACCGGGCCAAGAGTATGGAGAGAGGGAGGGTGACCTCGAGCGGAGACTCAACCTGCCTCCCGAGTCCTCGCACACAGCAAGCACACTATCTCTAGGCAAGCCAAAATGATGGAGGTAATTATTTCAATCGCCCGTCACGTAGTCAATGCCGTAATAGATTTACGGTATTTATTTCCTGTTCAATTAATGGTGCTTGAGGTCCACTCAACCCTTTGTTTTTTTGTTTTTTGTTTAACTTTGATTAGAAAAACAAGAAAAAAAGTTCAGGTCAATTTTCTGGTCTCAGTCATATCGAAATTGTGTTACAGAAGGTGATTATTATCCAGGCTTGACTCTTTTCCCAGTATCCATGGTAACAAGCTATAGCATTCTGAGTGATGACTTTAAAATACTAAATAACTGATATATAATTCTATCCATCAAAACATTTTGTTGGAATAATAATATTTAGCCTCAGTCAGCGTGCTGTTGAGATTTTAAGTTGGTGTCACTTTGCTTGCCGATGTATTCTAAAGTCCTTATAACGTTCATAAACTTTGACACAGAATTCCCACAAATAGCAACCTTTTTCTCTGCCCAGGAACGGAGCCACTGACAGAGCTTTCAGAGAACGTAGCTTAGTTTTGTGACAACATGGTGTTTTTAATACTGAAGCCCAGAATTAAAGACTTGCCCATTTGGTCTCAGGAGGCCCTGATGACTTGCAGGCGTTCCTGGCAGGATAGAGTCCTTGTCCATAAACTTAAGGAACTAACGCCCACCAGTGAGCATGCTCCCTGGTGGCTACAGGTCCCAAAATGCAGAGGGGATGGACAAGGCTGAGCGCTGAATGTTCTTGGTTCTTGCTCCCAAATTTATCAATCCAAGAGGCTGAGAGTATTACTCTCCTGTCTCCACCTCCAATGAAAAATCAGAAGAAAGTGAGGAAAGTGTTAACACCTGTCTGAAAATGAATCTTTGGCCACAATCCAAGATACAAACATAACTACCCAAAAAGTATTCACCACAACATTAATTGTAGTGTTAAATGAGGAAAAGGACCTGAACGTATATATTTATTTATTTATATAATTATTATTATACACGTATCTGTTATATTTCAGTCAGGAGTCATGAAACAGTATACAAAAAGGGTGAGTTTGGAGCTGGAGACAATAGCTTAATAAATGACTGCAGGGAAGTGGTTACATTTGGGTGTATATAAATGGTGAGATATTATGCAGTTATAAAAATGATGTTCTGAACAAAGCTTCAAAGCTTTGAAAAGTTCTATAGTATAAAGTTTAAAAGTCAAGACAACACTGCAAATGCCTCTTATATAATATTCAATATACATCCTACACTGAGAAAGCTACATATTAATAGAAAATGTGCTTGGGTGCTGGTATCATAAATTACAATGATTCTCTTTTTCATATTTTGTGTATATTCCAAAATCTCCATAAGCATATATATAACTAATTAATAATAGCACAAGTTATTTAGATCTATTGTGTGTATTTACTTTATTCAAACAATAACATTGCTGAGGTAAGCCTTTGTGATAAACAGAGTGCTCCTTTTTTTTAAAATGTCCCCTCATTGTGGATATAAATTCATTGATGTTGGACGGTTTCTATTCGCAGATTGGACTAAATGATGCATTCCTAACTTTATATTCTGAAAAGCCTAGTGTTATAACCACACCTGTGGGAAAAGTTTCATTGGTCAGTCCTGCTGCAGGGAATCCCAAATTCTCAAGGCCCTGGGGATAGTTTTGCACAGCACTTCCTTCCCAGGTTTAACTAAATTCTTGACCACACTTAAGATTATAAAATCAAACTATGATACATTCAATGTATTTTTCTTCCATTGGCACAGTACATCCAGTTTACAAATCTCTTCCTATACCACAACTACTGAAGACAGAAGCAATTCTTATTGGTTTCAAAAATATGTGCATTTATATGTATTCACAGATACACACACACACATTTTCAACAACATTCTAAGCAGTGCATTAAAGTACACAACAATAGCTGTCGAATTGAATGGGGAAAAGACATTAGCAAATAATAATGCAACTAGTATGCAACACCAAGGGTAAACATTCAAAAATGTTTCAGTGAATGAGTACAGTGGCGGAAGCATTGTGGATCCGGAGCCTTGAGAAGGATTCTGAGTAACAGACATTGAGACATGCCGTGTTAAAATCTGGGGAGTCCTCCACGTGGAGACTGCATATCTTCATTAGTTCATTGCAGAAGTAAATTACGTCGCCTTGGGAAAGAATGTAGGTGTCATAACTTTCTTTGGGGGGAGTAACTTATTTATTTTTAGAGACGGTACAGGGGAAGGAACCCAGGACCTTGATGCATGCTAAGCATGCGCTCTACCACTTGCGCTACACCCTCCCCCCGTAGGTGTCATAACTTAATGATATGAAAACCCTCCGAACTATTTATCCATGGTCTTTGCTTCTATTTAATCATTATATTTTCTTTATTTTTATATCTGATTTATTAGAAGGTTTTTTTATTTTTTATTTTTTTTCTTGAACTATTTCCCTTTCATCTTAGTCCAGCCCTGACACCAGCTTGAATGGCCTCTTTGGGCAAAATCTCTCTCCTTTAAGATATTTAATTCCATCTGACTTAAAATCGCTGTTAGATGGATTTTCTAGGCACGAGGCATTTTACCGCTATCTGGAGAAAACTGTCCTCAGAAATCTAAAAATTTTCAGTGTGCGCATCGTGAGAGGGACCTTGTTTACATTCAGAACCGTGCACGTGCAAATGCAAATGTGTGTGTGTGTCTGTGGTTAAGACTGAGTCCGTTGGGGCCGTGTTCCCCGGGACACCTCTTCGGTGGACGTCTCCATCCAGTTTCCACCGTGCGGTGAACAGGTTCCCTCTAATCCTGCGTCTCATCCTGCTTTGCTCTCTTTCTTCGGTTTGTGTATATTGACAAGAAACCTCATCAGACAAAGAAAAGATGAATGAGAGACAGATTATCCTAGTCCTTCCGTAATTCAAAAAAAATTTTTTTCTACCCTCAGAAAACACCAATAACTTTATTTGGTACAGATTTGGAATGGAAAACGATTTCCCTCAGAACTTAAAGAGCCTAGTTCCAGTATTTCCTAGACAAAGCATGTGAAAGAGAAATCTGTTGCTGATGGGAAGTTCATTTATTTCTAGACGCTCTGTTTTATTTGTGTGTCTGTTTTTCTTTATTTCTCTGCAAGCTTTTAGGTGGTTATTTTCATGATTCGTGGCCCTAAATCTCAGTGTGTCTAGGGGTACGTGGCCACCATCAGTGATGCTCGCAGTACTTCCGGCTCTCTCTGCTGAGCCCTCGTGGTCGGCTGAACCACGTGCCCAGCTGCGCACAATAAGGGCGAGGGTGTTACGTGCCACGCTGATGGACAGCATCTAGTTGTGTAAGGGAGGCTCCAGAATATTCCATCCTCCTGCTGCAGAGACCAGCAATGTCCCAGACTGTCCGCTAATTCGGCTTCCAAATCGAGGACGACGCGGAGCAGAGCTTCGCCGGAACATCGCGGGTGGACTCGCGCGTCACCGGGACGCGGGGCCTGCTTCGCAGCACAACGCCGCCTTGCAGCGCCAAGGCACACGGCTGCTCTCCGCGCTTTCGCTCCCACGGGGCGGGCCCTTCTGAACGGACTCGGACTCGTAGCCTTCAGCTCAGAGAAGCTCCATTTGCTGCGCTGTTGTTTGAGTGCCCTCTCTTGCGCGACCCTAGTACTTCTTAGAGTCTGCTCTCCAGACTTCGCGGTCACCGAATTGACTCCTTCTGCTCTCTGTGTTTTTTTCACGGTATCTTTTTATCTCAATTGCAACATACTTTCCTTCAACTGTCCGCCGGCCGAGATGTAAACGTCAGACCAGGGGGAGCCGCCTGTAAGCGGGTCGTGGCCGCGGCCGCCTGCGGGCTCTGCGTCTCCCCCCGCCCCGGGGAAGCGTGGACCCGGCCCGCCCGATGCTTCTGCAGGCAGCCCTCCCCCTGCTGTGCTATTTACTCCTTCCGGGACCGTTCCTTTCACAGAGGAAAACAAACAACCTCTTCCCCACGTTGTCCTCGAGGTCCCCCTCCCCCCACTTCCGGGCTTCCCCCAACCCCAGCCAAACCCCTCCCCTCCAGCCCACCCCCACCCCCCACGCCCACCCACCACTCTGTCTTCCTCCTTCTGTGTCCGCGTTCGCGCCCCTTCGCTCTGCAGCCTCGTGCGGCTGCTTCTGTGTCTCCCCTGAACCTGCTCCCACCCAGGTCACAAGGACAGCGAAGGCGCCAAACCCACCGGCTCCCCTTCTAGTCTCGTTTCATCTTCTGTTCTCCCTCTCTGGCCACGCCCGACTCGAGAGCTGCTGCCTTGCTGTCGGGTTCCGCAGGCCGCCCTCTGGCCCCGGTCTTCCCGGAGGAGCCCCGCAGCACCCCGTCCCTCCCTGGGCGCTCCTGAAGCTCGCCAGAAGAATGAAGACCGGAGTTCTGTAAGGTCTCTGTTTAACGCCACCGAATTTCTCAATTTTCATGAGCAAGGAACACCATCGGGGCAGGACGGATAAGGGGGCTGACACATTTATTAGTAATAAGAGTATTCTGTGGACCACAGATTTGAGACGTCCTCGTGTAGAGTGAGCTGCAGGCATCCTCAAACACCAGCGACTATTTTCAGAACAATGAGCATGAACCTTCTTGTCAATGATGAGTGGAGGGACAGCCGATTACACCCAGCCCGCGTTTATAGAGGGCTCAGCCCCGTTAAGCACGAACAGCATTCCAGTGACAGAAAGGAAAGACTGTGTTGTGTTCACGTAAGTAATTTATGTTTCGTCCTCCTCCAACAACTTCCTGAGCAAATAGTTGGGAAAAAAAAAAACTTACCTGTAATCCTTGTATTTTGAATTTTAAGCCCAACAAGCTCATACCGGTAAAATTATTTTTAGACTCAAGATACATTTTTTTAATGAAGGGAATTAATGCAGACTTCTACCTTTATCTGAAAGAGGAAATATTTTTATGTGATTCCTATGAAATTGAATTCACCTGCATAATCTATTTGCATTAATTTATAAAGAGTCCCAAGGTTTATACAATCATATACCATGTAATTTGAAATCAGTATACTATGAACCACAATGAAAAGCACTTTTTAGAACTTCAGCACCATATACTAACATCTTGTAGTACAGATAAAAATTATTTTCTTTAATGTACAGTTTTGATGTGTGTTTGAAATAATTACAAACCAGTAATTCCTCACAAATGGATGCATAGAAAGAACAAGGTTAGTAGGGAAGGTTCTATTTGGGCTAAATGTCACATATGTTCAAAAAAACCCAAAGCCTTTTATTTTTTTATATGCAGCATTGTTTCCAAAAATGTTTTCCACTAAACAGTCTTCCAGAAGATGTTAATTAGTGTGGCATGAAAATAGATTATAACACTAAATACTGCTGGAAATCCACTTCTTACCATATCTCCCTGATGGAGATTCCTGGACTTTGTTAGAATAAGACCAGAGCCCTATAAAGAAACCTCTTTTACTTTCTTTGCTGAATTTCTCAAGTTGAGCTAAGAGCACTCGCTTGTATGGGTGATGAAAGCTGCAGTTTTAATTAAAAGTAAATAATATGCTCATAACTCAGTGCCTTCCATTCATCGACCAGGCAGAGAAATGAAAATCGGCTTCACCCCATTTCCCACCACGACGTGCTGCTCTCGCCCCTTCTTCCTGCAGCCCAGCACACCCTCTGCACAGTTCTGCGCCTTGCGAAAGCCAGAGCATTTCAGTTTCTTTCTTTGCAGTGCTGGAGGGCTTTCTCTGCTCATCTCAGGCCAAGCTGCAAGGTCTCACGTGTTACCTGTGATGCCAGAGGCTTGACTTCTCTCGGGGCGTCCCCAGGGAAAGTGGAACTCAAGGTGTCTCTTCTCCCAGATCCACAAATGTAACCCCTAACCCAGAACTTAGCTCCAAGGGACTCAGAGGTAACTCTTTTCATCTCTAGACTCTTTCCAATTCTGACCATATATTTCCACTATGACACATTCTTCCAAATAAAACACATCTTCCTTTTCTTTCATTCCACAAACAAAATGTTGAAAATGTTGTAATGTAGTGAAAGGACTTTGAATGCCATATCTTTCACCTTGAGAATTTCCCAACAGTGAAAAAGCATTTCCACAAGCACGCACAGAAACTGCTTTACTATGATTCAGATTATGGCAGGAATAAAAATGATCAGTGAACAATTTAACTGTTTTTCTTTATATCAAATGTTTGTCCTAACCTCCAAACCTTTTGTCAGTACCTATCAATATATTTTCAAGTGGATCTTCAGCTTAAATTTTTTTGCACAGAGATGTCACATAAGAAATATACATATTTTAAAAATATCTCTTTAATTGTGAAACTTAATAAACACAGAAAAACCCATGCCATATATAGGAAAAATTTAACGTATCATTATAAAGTGAATGCCCATATAACCCAAGGAGGAGTTGACAGAAGTGTAGCAGTTAGAACAAATCAAAATAGGTGTGAGTGCTTAATCTTGCATATTTGCTAAAGAATAGCTTCTGGCTTTAGAAAATAGCCTTGAAATAGTATTGCTCAAAGACGGATGGAGGCTTGTCTAAAGGACATAGAACTCAGCTTGAGGTTTCCACTGGTTAATTTAGAATAACTGGAGCATCGGAAAAGAGTGATGGTTTAAATTAATTTTAAACATCAAATGAATGAAAATCTATGAGTTGAAGGAAAAACTACACACACCCACACACACACACACACACACACGCATACACATAAAGACATGAATTTTTTTTCCTTTAGAAAGTGTTTGTGGGCAGTAAAACCACAAAGAGAAGCTAGGAAGTTGTGTTCATGTACTTGAGCAGAGAGAGAGGGCCCTGGCGGCCTTCTGGAGAGCTGGCAATGTTCTCTTTCTTGACCCAGTGCAGCAGCATCACAGTTAGTTGAACGAGCCCCTATGACGGAGTGGGATGAAACACTAACTGCTTTGAAGTCAAAGTGGTCGCTGCACTTTGAGGATCGTCAGTCACAGTAAGGACCGTGATGCAGCCTGAGTCCTTCTGAGGGCATCTGAGGGTTCCAGAAGGAACGAAGGGTCCTTTGAACCCTTAGCTCAAGTTATGTCCTAAGAACCGTGGATCTTCCATGACAGCCTTAAAAAATACCCTCCTAATTTTCATAGCCACGTGGCTTATATTGCTGAAAATCAAGTGCAAAATGTGGGTTGCTGAATTACAGCAATTGAATTCACAGTCTCACCAGGTTTGCCATGTGAAAATTGGTCTTTAAACCCTCTGATAGGCAGATACCCATGGCTTTCTGTTGATGTACGTGATATTAATGATGCTATGTCGTTAATTATGTATCGTTTTCGCTCCCTGGGTCAGAAGATGGTTGTTCAAATCAAAAAGAACTGATACCATTAAAATTTTTCTTGCTTTTTATATATTTATTTTCAGCATCATTTGTATCAACTCTGTGAAACTAAAGATACATCATTATTTTCAGATCCATGTTTCACTCATTCTACCTATAATGCCAAAGAAATAAGATAAATGAGAAAGGGAAAAAAAAAACGTATTTACCAAAGTGGGAAGATCAGTGTCTTAGATCTGGGTATACTTTCTCTATTGCAATATATCAGTCCCCAAAGACACCTGAAAAAATTGCAAAACATGACTCACATAAAGACAGCAATTATCTCTTCTCTGCATTTCATAAAATTATCTTTCTTAATTTGTACCATCTGCTTAGGAATCAGCTATTTACTTTTCATAACCTCTGGTGCCCAAACCCAGTACATTTGTTTTAGCTCCAATTAAAATAGGAAGAGAATTTGGTTTTAATTTCCAAAACAAAATTTTACTAAGAGAAAAAACTTCAACCCTTAAGGAAATCAAAGAAAAAACACCTGCTAAAGAATGCTCCTACCAGTGGTCTGTTTACTATGAAAACATTTTAATGGTGCTGGATGAACTCTTAAAACCAACAAGGAAAAACGTGTATTCATAGCCATATGAATTTTTTAATCAGTGAAGTGAAGTGTAAAGACAAAGTATCATTTTTGGTATTTTTTTATCTGTTCTCAAATCATATAAAAAGCCAGGTGGAGACAGTGTCAGAAAAACTTAAGGAAGTGAAACTTTGGTACAGGGAGATCTTGCAGGTCACCTGTACACGCTAAGTGCTGCAAGAGACTATTCCACTGAAGATATAATGAAGAAAGTAGAAGTCATGATACTATTCAACAGGACTTTCAGGATACATAAGAAAACTTGACCCATAAAGTTCTAATGGGTTTGAGATGGGCTATATGCTTTAATGGCTCCAATGTACATTTTGTCATGAAAACACACTCTGATGTGTTTGTTAATAGGGAGACTGTGATAGAAAAGCGATGAGTAACGATTTCACTTTCAGAGCTTTATTTCAGAGGATTCCTATGAGAAGAATTTTGCCTGTATGAAATTCTGCTAAAAAAGGGTACATGCCAATGGATATTTATGTTCAAGAGCAACACCCAGATTTTTGTTCTAGAGCTGGATATGTGCTTTCAGCATCCTCGGCCCCAAAAATCTACACTGGACCTTTCAGCCTTAGATAGAAACACTTATAAGAGGTGCACACAGGCTTAGGTCTTCAGCGTTTAGGAGTCTCCATAAAATTGCCACCCAGAATACATTCTTTAATTTATATAAACTTAAACTGTATTACATATTTATAATAACTTTATTACTGCCTATTGTGTTTTTCTACTGAAATTATTATATTCTGGAAACTTTTTCAAGCAGTAAACATTCTTGTTCAGAATTAAGAGAAGTTGATTCTATCACAGAGTTTTCTGGGCTTTTGTGATCATTTGTGTTCACTCTGTGAAATTCAAGCTATACCATAATTATGGAATTTGAAATTGACTCCATCCTAAATTTAATACCAAAAGAAAACTATAGAAATAAACATTTAAAGATGATTTGACTTTCTGAAGTTATTGCTTCACTATTGATACTTATTATGGGTATGTAGCTTTGGGAATTAGTTGGATGAATGTAAAGAAAGTAAATTCACATCAAGAAGTAGTAAATGATTATAGAAAGAGGATGTGTAACTCTGTGAGAATGCAACAGTGAATAATAAATGATTGGTTGTGGCTTTGCATATGTATGATTTTCTCCTACAAAAGTCATTTCCAATTTCATCACCGAGGTACCCAGGCCAGAGGTTGCCAGCTCCCCAGAGCCTCTGATGGAGCCACTGGGAGTGAGCACTGACTCCGCAAGAAAGCTCAACACTTACTCCCTTCAGCAGAGCCTGCTGTGCCTGGAAGCAACTCCCCCGCCCCGCCTTTGGCACCAGGTTAGTAAGAAATGTGCCCGGATACACCTGCCACATGACCAGGTTTGGAATTGATGCTGCGTGACGAACCAGCTTTCCATACGGCTGAACTTTCCCGCCACTTAGCTTCTGCAAGCCCAGAGCCAAGGAGCTGCCTCTGTAAGGAGGTGCAGTAAACCATAGCGGGACACAAGATGTGACATTTACACACAGGTAAGTCTAGAGAAGTGGTCAATATTGTAGCCACAAAACAAATTACTTACCCTCGATCATCATCTGTATCCTCTAGTTTATTCTGTGATGATATTGGAAGAGTTACAAAGAAACAATCGATTTCAGACTCAGAGTGAAAATTGTCTTCTACCTGTGATACAAAAAGACGTTAAATTACTTCACTAGGTTACTTCAAGGTTATATGAATTTAGTAATTGCTTTGGTGGCTGTTTTATATAAGATAGTAAACAAAAGGAGAGTGTTGAGGAATACTGAAAGATATCAGGGAAGTTTGCTTCCTTTAATAAAGAAAAACTGCTCTGGATGTCCAAGTAATTATTAGGGAGCATAGATCTTGTCAATATCTTAGATAGTGTCTTTTAAAGAAAAGCTTTGCAAATATTACAGGAATTATGTTGAAATGCTAAGCTTTTGTTCTTGCAGATTCTTAATAGTACACTTTTAATAGTTTTGTTGACCCAAATAAAAAGGTAAAATGAGGCAAGTTCAAAATTGTCAGGAAGATGAGTTTATTCAGGAAAAGCAGAGGAATTGCTATTTGGGGCATGCGAAGAGTCTCAAGCTCCAGGCAAGTCTGTCGAGGGTTTGGGGCCAGCTGTATTTGGGCAGAAATGTAAAGTTGGGGTGGGAGGAAGTCACTTAGAGTCTGTTAAAATAAAAAACAAAGGGAGACCAGCTTGGAAAATTCCCTGTGCAGGTAAACCAGCGCAGTCATATGAACAAAGCTCAATTCAGCTCATGACCCGACCTGGGTCCTTTTTTGTCCACACCTCTGGGAAACTGAGCAAAATTTCCTGAGTTCAGTAGGAGACAACACTTGGTCAACTATCATTTAAGAAAATTCCAATAGTGTCAGTTTTCTGTAAATCACACATTTAATAGGAACGCAGACTCTCAGCCCTTAAATTTTGTCTTCCTGAGGCCACAGGTGTGAGATCTTCCATATTATATCCATTGATTCCGTTTTAGATCGAAATTCTTCCACAATGTCAATATTTCAACAAACTCATGATCCCCAAATGACAACAAAATATAATTGTTTTATTAAGTGATTTTTAACTCATAGTACCATCTAGTAAATAGCACAGCCATATTGGTAAGTCAACATTTTTTCAACAGATTTCTTGTTTTAAAAAATGTGCCCTGAAATATGTATATCCCAAAGTGATCAACAAATCACCTTCTCTCCTGCTAATTTAGGCTTTTAAGTTTGTAGCAGTAAATGGGAGATAACTCATTATTCTTCCATTTGCTTCACATTGGATTGCAATTTGTTTCTTTGTGCAAGAATAAATTTTAATTTCACTGACCTGAAAAATGAGGATTGCCCACAGTAACTTGGAAGATGTTGAGTACTTCAGAGTGAATTATTTTGCTCCTTTAGTTAGAGGTAATAAATCAAGCACAGCTACTTAATTACTTTTAGCAACATATTTTCCAGTGAAAATGTTAGTCATTTTATAGTCATTCCATAGCGTGCTTTTTGCCAAAACCATTAAAAATCAATTAGTTTTGATTAAAAAGTGATCATAAGTCTATCTTCAAAATCAAATCATTTGAAGCTTAGTTGGCCTAAAACATCTAAAATTGAAGTATTTTTCAAGTAGTCAGTGTTTTCTCAATAATTTTTGTCTAAGTTTGAATTCTTAGTTAAGGTAATACATATTCCCAGTGTATTTATGTTACTCCATTGATTTGTATATTTATATTAATCCATTAAATATTTCTTTATAGATTTTTTAAGGCTTTAGATCATTTTCTGCATTGGACATTGTCCTAGATTTTTTTTTTATTATAATCAGGCTTGCCCTGCCAAGTAAATACCATAGAGTGAGATCATGTGACAGTTACAGAGTGAATGTTTGTGTCTCTCAAGTTCCATAGCTCAGTGGCAGAATGCATGCCTAGCATGCATGAGGTCCTGGGTTCAATCCTCAGTACCTACATTCAAAGACAAATAAAAACAAATAAATAAACCTAATTAGCCCCCCAAATTAAACAAACAAACAAACAAACAATTCCTTTGCCAAAGCCCTCCAATGTGAAGGTACGAGGAAGTGGGGCCTTTGGGAGACAATTAGGATCAGAAGACGTCACAAAGGTGGAGCTGTCACCAGTGGGATTAATGTCCTGAGATTTCAAGAGAGCTTGCTTCTCTGCACGCTCTGCCTTGTGAATGCACCACAGGAAGACAGCCATCGCCCAACCAGGAGCTCTTACCAAACACCAGACCTGCTGGCACCTTGATCTTAGACCTCCGAGCCTCCAGGACAGGAGAGAGTCTCTAGTAATTTTCTTACAGCAGCCTGAACACACTAAGACAGAAATTGGTACTGAGAAGCGGGGTACTTCTCTACCAAACACCTAAAAACGTGGAAGCAACTTTGAAACTGATTAATGAGTAGAGGCTGGAGGAGTTTTGAGGTGTCTGTTAGAAAAAACCCATGTTACTGTGAATGGACCGCTAAGAATGACTGGTGAGGTCTCAGAAAGAAAAGAGGAGAGCCGCGGAGAAAGCCTTGACCTTCTCAGAGGTCAGCTGCGTGCACACAGACAGAAAGCCAGTGCAACTATGGACGGAACAGGCCATTCTAATGAGGAATGTGTTGTTGCTGGAAACTGGAGGAAAGCCCATCTTTGTTGTAAGTGGTGAACAACTTGACTGAATTGCGTTCCTATTCTAGTGCTTTGTGGATGGTAGAACTTTCAAGTGATGAAAACTGGATGCAGAGCTGAGATGATCTCTAAGTAAACTTTTGAAGGAGCAGCGGTCTGCTTATAGTAGAATTTCAAGAATAGAGAAATGACTCAGAGATGGAACTGTTAAGCAAAAATGAAAGAGAACTTAAACGTTTGGAATATTCTCAGCCTACCTGTATTGCAGAAGATGAGAACACTATAGGGGTGGCCAGGAGACCATTTGATAAGACTATTATAGCTCAACCTTCCTGACCAAAGCCAAGCACTATTCTTTAAGACGATGGAAGAATGGCCTGGAGGGCAATTCAGAGACCACCAAGGCTGCCACTCCCATCACAGCCCAGGGTGCCGGGGCCCAGGGAAGTGAGTGGATTCAAAGAAGGTGCCACCTGTGCCAGCATGACCTTGACACCAAGCCCTGCCCTCTGGAGCCCCATTCTTGGCCATCCCGGGTGGGTGAGAGTCCAGGAGCCCTGCTGTAGGGTGGGGGCAATGAGGGCTGCCCTCGGGGGGGCATGGGCAGCAGCCTTTGTTGGCATCTGAGCAGCGCCATCTCTGCTCCCTGCAGAGAGCAGGGGCCTGGGGGACATGGCTGCTCCCACCTAGATTTCAGGGCACTGCTCTTTCTGAAGCCATGGGTACACAGCTCCATCCTGGGAGGACCACAGCATCAGGGGAGGCCCGTCAGAAAGCTGGCTCAGGGGCTAGGCCCAGGCAGGGAGCTAGCATGGTGGCAGGGTTCAGGCAGAGAGCTACGGAATGGGTGTCCCCCGAACCTGGGGAGTGACTTCCCCACCCGCAGTGGGCCTGGAAGGCAGCGCATCTAGCCAAAGAGTTTTAAACAAGCTAGTGGTGACCAAATGGGAGAAAGAAGGGGGAGGGGAAAATTAGAGGTGTGGGATTAAGAAGTACAAACTACTATGTATAAAACAGATAAGCAACAAGATTATATTGTACAGCACAGGGAGTTACAGCCATTATCTTGTAGTAACTGTTAATGGAATATAATCTGTAACACTACTGAACCACTATGCTGTACACCTGAAACTATTATAATATTGTAAATCAACTGCAATTAAAAAAAAACTAATTGGGAGTTTGAGATTCACCGACACTGACAGGTATATACAAAACAGATAAACAGGCTTATACTGTGTAGCACAGGGAACTATACTCAATATCTTGCAGTAGTTTATGGTGAAAAGGAATATGAAAATGAATATATGTATGTTCCTGTATGACTGAAGCCTTGTGCTGTACACCAGAAACTGACATAACATTGTAAACTGACTATACTCGAATTAAGAAAACAAAGTATATATATATATAAAAAAAAAAAACTAATGGAATTGTCCCATCAGTTTTGGGATTTCCCTGGGAACTGTCTCTCCTTTCTTCTTTCCTATCTCTCCTTTCAGATTGGGAATTCTATCCTAATGTCCCAACATTGTGTTTTGGAGGCATATACCTTGTCTGGTTTCAGAGGTTCACAGCTGGAGAAGGATTTTTCCTCAGGATAAATTGCACCTTGAGCCTCACCCATCCCTGCTTTAGATGAAAATTAGATGAGATTTGGGACTTTAGTTAAAATGCTGAAAAGAGTTAAGGCTGTTGAAGCTGTTGGGATAGAATGAATAGATTTTGTGTGTGTGGAGGACATGCATCTGTGGGGTCGGGGCAGGGACAGTATGTTATGGACTGAAAGTTAATATTTCCCCCCGCCCCAAATTCCCATACTGAAGCCCTAGCTCCCATGCAGTGATAGTAGGAGGTGGAGGCTTTGGGAAGAATTTAAGGTTAGTTGAAATCGTGAGAGCAAGCAGAACCCTCACAAATGGGGCTGATGCCCTTGTACAAGTCCCAGGAGAGTTTTTCTTCTCTCTGCTTTCGGCTGTGCGTAGACACAACGAGAAGTCAGTCATCCATGAACCAGGAAGTGAGCGCTCCCCAAACACTGAATCTGCAGGTGTCTTGATCTTAGACTCCCAGCCTCCGGAGCTGTGAACAATTCAAGTCTATTGTGTAATGAGCCAGTCTATGGTATTTTTGATACAGTGGCCACATGGACAGAAATAATAATAGACTGACAGATCCTTTAGGGGGAGGATCTCATCCTGTGGTCTGGATTAAAATTTAGAATCCATTACATGTAATGCAAACTGTTATAATTTTTGAAATATGGCAATAATCAGTAATCAAATATACAAAAGGTTCTAAAACATTTCCTTCAATAAATTAACAACTAGAATACCTGTCTAAGAAGTGTGTTTACAAACCTCAGCTTCAGTACTTAACTCAGGTCAACTCATAATAAAAGTGTCTGAAAGGCCCTGTCTTTTTCAAGTTGAGAGTTTTCAGAGAGGAAACTGCTCATTTTCCAAGGCCTACTCCCGTTTTCTTATTCTATAGAAATATTAATAGCAGACAGATCAGGGAATGGCAGTCTCTTAATTTAGGGATGTTTCTCTCTGAAACTGTACTTAATTTTCAAGTGAAACAATACGTAGCCTCACAGCATATGAAGTGAAACGTATTTTGCACACGACAGAAAAGGGAGGGGTAGATCTCTGTGCAGAGCTACGTACTTCCTTGGAGTGTGACTCAACTATAGTGCAGTTTCTTGGATTTCTGCTATTATACTTAGGAAGACAAATCATTATTTCTCTTCACTGAAACATTTTGAGGTATAAGTAATAAAATAATATTCTTTCTATTGAAAGCCAAGAGAGCACATAGACTTAAATTATAGGCCAAATAACCGGTTTTTTGGAACGATGTTCTATCATCTTAGGTGGGTCTACCATAATTACGGCTGACCTGTCCCTCCGAATAATACAGATCGGAGAGCAGTCCTATGGAAAGGTTAGAGAAGATCAAAATGAAATAAAAGCTGGCTAATGCGCCAAAGAAGGGTTGTCTGTCTTAAAAATTTCCCAGCAGGTACCCTCCAATTAGTTGAATTGTCTCAAAATCGGTCCTTCAGATCACAGTCCTTGGAATTTGATACCCCTCTTATCTTGGATTTACTCAGATGGAGAACTGCTGATTTCTGTCTTACATCTCAGCCAGGGTCCAATCTGGAGAAAGAAACCACACAGTGATTTGGCCAGAGAAAGGCAGCGCGCTCGCCGGCAGGCCCGGCGCCTCCGTGGGCACCTGCCTCCCTGCGGGCCGCGCGGGAAGCGCCCGCGCCCTGGGCGGCTTGGCCCCCGCGTGCGCCGGGAGGCCTTCTCCGAGGGACAAACAGCCACACCGCGGGCTGCAGTGGGGCGGCACCTGCGGCGCAGTCGGTCCTTGGGAAGGACAGGGCAGGCTTTCCTTGGCAATTTTGTCCGTGCCCATCGGTGTCTCCCAGTATCCAGAGCAAGCAACGCCGGAGACAAGGAGAAGATCCAGGGGACCCAACACCACGCCGC
Organism: Vicugna pacos; assembly: GCF_048564905.1. NCBI lineage: Eukaryota > Metazoa > Chordata > Mammalia > Artiodactyla > Camelidae > Vicugna > Vicugna pacos. The sequence goes on from NC_133009.1 coordinate 34,342,828, forward strand.
TCCGCAAGCCCCAGGGCCCTGGGCCACCTTCCTTCCCCTCTGCGCTCCGCCTTCTCGCGCCGGTTTGGTACGTGGTGTCTGTTACTCAGCCAAGCAGGCCCGCTTGGCCGCCGCGCGGCGAGGCCAATCTGCTGACACCAGGTTGGGGTGAAGGAAAGTGCAGCGTTGACTGCAAGGCAGCAGGAAACGGCCGGTAACGTTCAGAAGACCCCAGCTCTCCAGTGGCTCTCCAGGAAGGGTTTGTAAAGGCGAGGTGAGGCGGAGGGTGCTGCGTGGTCAGTTCAGGTACATTCTTCCGACTGATGGGTGGTGAGGCAACAGGATGGCACTTCAGGGATCCCGGCCATCAGTTTTCTGGCTCCAACCCATCGAGGGTCCGTGTGCTAGTCAGCTTGCAGTCAACTTCTTCCCTCTGGTGGGAAGTTGAGTAACTGCAGAACGACTCAAGGAGGTGGCTCAGAATATTATCTACAGTCCTTGAGGAGAAAACAAGGATCCTTGACTGCATTTGCTCAATTCTCTGATTAAATTTGCTCTTTGGAGCTTGAGGAAGGCCTAGGAGGCTGAAGCTTTTCTAAGAAGAAGAGATGGGGGCCGTGGGCGAGGAGTCTGTCCCTGGGGAGGCCTGGAGGGGCCCTGCTCAGGTGCATATGTAGGGCTTTTAGCTGTACTTAGCAGCAGGAATGGGGGGAAGTATTTCTACTCCATTTTCCTGAGACCGGAAGTCTACCTTTGCATTGACAATTATTTTTCTTTTCTCTAACTCGTGCTTTTCTGGCCTTCAAATTACTGTATTGAGACATTATTCTCTGTTTTGTAAAAAAAAAAAATTCTTCAGGCACCTCCATTGGGTTTTCCACCTTCCTATTCTTCTCTCTTCCTCCCGTTCTTACCTACTTTGTCCCCTATGCTCACTTCCTCGTCTCTTTCTCCTCCCTCTCTGTCCCTTCCTTCCTTCCTCCACTTTTCCTGTCACCTAGCTATTCACAAGCTCTTAGGCTAAGGAGTAGCTGACCCACAGTTAATTTACGGCTATCTTTTCCAATGAGATCACCTTCCTGTTTACCTTGGTTTTGGAATATTAAAGTGACAAATGAATTGTGCTGTTTCAAAACATGATTTGTCTAAACAACTAGTTTTGGCCAAAAAAAAAAAAAAACACCAAGAATTTTCATCATCAGAAATAATTTTATTATTTTAAAGCAATTCAATGTAACTGGTAGCAAAATGGTACATGGACAATGAACAGAACCAAATCCCATGGGGTTACAAGGACTGTTAACTTCATATTTTAGTTCCATGTGAAAGTATATTAAAAAGGCAACGGTTTGTTAAAAGGCTTTTATAAGTACATTTTTATTCTTTAAATAACAGAAAAACTAATAAACTATAATTATTCCAGCAAGCTGATATGAATTGTGTCAAATCTTAAATTTGGGCTAAAGTTCATAATCAAAAAAATTATTGTAAAATTTATGAAACAACATTTCTAGTTTTGTAGGAAATGGAGTCACGTCCTAGCTTAAAATCCTAGTCTTGACAACTGGCATATTGCAAAAATTCTCAACTTGAGATCCCATGGGAAATGGAAGAGTCATAAAATCTTACATATTTCTAAACAGAACTGTAACGGAGTAAAGAAACAAGAACTCAAGGAAACATCACACTTGCATACCAATGTGCAAATATAAAACAAGTTCATTAGATTTAGATTAGTCTCCATTACTTATGTTAATTTAATTCTGCCTTTAGTTTTAATAATTTAAATGTGAATATGCATTTGTCAAATATGATTCACCTGTGTTTATAACATACACACATACAGATGCGTACAATCTTTGCCTTAAGGTATGCTTCCAATTTTAAGTAACTTGTAAATTCTACTTCCCTATCTGGTTAAAGAAAATTAAACACAGGCTCTCTCTGTTTTAGGAGAAATTCTTGATGTTCTTGCTATTATTCTAAATGAGAGTAATGTAAAATGTTAAAGAAAAACAACAACAAATGGGCATTTCGGATTCTCAAAGCCCAATTATGTAACGGCTATAATGTGTAATTCCACGTTTTACGTTTATATTTTTATTTCCGTGGAGTTACTTGGAATATTAGGCTTTATTTCTTTTTAAAAATCCTTCTATTTTTCCTCTCAATTTATCTGCTTCTTTGTGAAAAGAAAGGATAAAATGTCTCTTTCTAGTCCTATCATCTTCTATTGAGTTAAAATTCAACGGAGAATTCAGAAATAAAAAAGTACAAAATTAGAAGAAAAATATCTTTTTAAATTTCTCGAAGTCTCTTTCATGGGAATAAGAACAAATTCCAACGGCCTGGCAAACCATGCTCTGTGCTTTTCAGTCTGTTTCTGAAGGGGAATAAAGGAATACAGGTAAAAGCACTGGTGTCACCAAGGGTCAGCCTTTCTTTATTGATAACTGTCAGATTCTGGATGATTTCCTTTAAATTTAAATGGCAAAACTACCAATTTTTGTTTTATGCGTTTTTTTCACAATGTTAGACTATTTCCTATAGACACTTTTCCAAAATTAGATCAAATGGCATAATGTACCATTTTTGGTGTGTGATAATTTCAGTTCTAAAGACATAAAGGAGTTCTTTTAATGTTCTGGAATTTCTTTATATTCTATAAAAAGTATAATTTTATTTCTCTTAATTTTAAAGTATCTTTCTAATGAAATATACTATACAGATATATAAAAATGGTAAAGCTCAGGAGTCTAATGAAAATCATTACTGAATATTTCAGTCAGTGTTTCAATTCTTGGATTAAATTAAAGTCTACAAATGAGTATTTCCTCTGTATGAGGTATTCTTTTAGGAGAACAATGAATATTTGTTTTAGTACACTTTTCTTGGCTTACAATGTGTGTCAAACATAACGTTAGGGAAAAGTTCATGTATTTGATATTTCTGTTTGTTTTGGTTTCCTCAGACTAATGAAACATGCTATGAACATCTCAAATTCTAAAATGAAGATGATACATGAAAAGGCAACCAAAAAAGGTTAGAATGACTTAAAGATTTATACTCTAAAGCAAACTATGATTCTCACACAAAAGTCAGCCACACAAGTTTGTTAATCTTCGTGTAGAGAGGACTAGACATTTATGATGAGCTCACTTTTATAAAACAGCAAGTTTAAAGAATATACTATGACACACGTTATTTTAAGAGAAGCAACAATCTTGTGTCCGTTGTGATGCACCAAATGTAGTTGGATTTCTAGTTTACTTTCATAAAACCTTAATACTTTAAAAAAAACTGGCTTCATACAGTTTGTATTACTGTCAAACAAATATCAAGTTTAAATTTTTGTGTTTTAATTTAGGTTTTCAAAATCACTCCAGTGATGCCTTTCAAATACTCAGAGGAAGGGTGCCAATAAGCAGTACTTTAAATTTCAAAATAGCGTACGCTTCCAGGAGAATAGAATTCTTTTTTTTTTTTTACATAGGAGAGAATTGGATATATTCCAATCTAGTTTATTTCATGCCAGCAACACCTTTGTTTTTCTAAGATTTAGAGTTGTTTCAAGCAAGATTTTCATAGAAAAAAAAAAAGTCTCTTATTTCCTTCTTATCAAAGCTGAGTTTCCTCCCGGGAGTCCTGGCCGGGGGCCTTGCACATGCTGTTTCTTCGACTGGGCTCACTGTTTGGTAGGTAGGCCAGCGGATCGGGTCGGATTAAGTACCTAATCAAAGAAAACAAAGCAAACAGCTGTGATAGTTTGTAAAGGCAGAACTAATGCACACTGACACTCTAGATCGTCACTTCAAGCTTATTTGTTCAGGGTTTCCAGTTATCCAAGCTCGTCTCTGTATGTGATGTTGGCAGGAGGACCCCCGTTGACTTGGTCAGTCACGTTTTGCAAGGCTTGTGTTATTTTTATACCTGAGAAGACTGTGATGCTGAATGCAGATGAATGAAGAATCATTGTTTCCCAGTTATGATTCATTTCACTACCTTCATCTTATCAAAATTTATGTTTTATTTTAGTATTTTATTGATTTGTTATTCTTTTTTAAAACATGTATTTATTTAATTGAAGTATAGTCAGTTTAAAGTGTTGTGTTAGCTTCTGGTGTACAGCATTGTGATTCGATAACACATATATATTTTTCTTTTCATGTTTTTTCACTATAAGCTATGATTCATTATTCTTTACTTTGGCTATTTTTCTACCAAGGAGACCAAAATTCCTAGCCATGATTCTTCTATTACTTAACCACTCTTAATTTTATTTTTATCATTCATAAATAAATTTGACTGAATAATACCTGTAGTCTTTTTAATTTAAATATGCTATGATTCTATAAAATTAATGATTTAATACATGCTATGGAGAACATTATGCATAGATAATATTTTAGTTGTTGAGAAGTGTATTCATCTAAAATGCAGGTATTGCTACAGCAAGCAGTTAGACAAAAGAATAAAAAATAATTCTTAATTCATTCTGCTAGTAAACAGGAAAATGTTCATCTGCCAAACTTGCATATTTCAATGATGTTAGAATTTGTTGTAAAAGAGATGTTTTCCTTCAAACTGTCAAGTGATATGGGCGTCCATTTTGTGAGCGCCTCCAGACCACTGCACTAGGACCTCGGAACACAAAAAGCCACAAACTCTGACCCCTGCAGAAGGCGGGCAGAGGGTAACCAGTGAAGCAGATACAAAGGTGAAACAGAAATCCCAGACATCACAGACAGACAAAAAGAGCAGCAGGGAAGGAAAAGCCGTTGACTGAGGCGCTTGGGTCGAGTGTCTCCAGGCTTAAGTGGAGCAGAGACAAAACGCGGCAGAGAAGAGGGCTATTCCTGACACGTTTAGGAACTGAGTTTGCCTTCGGAGGGCTGGCTAAACCAGGAAGCAGCCAGACTCAGGAGCAAGAGCAGAAAGCAGCGAATGAAGGACCTTAAGTTTCAGGACAAGCAGTTTCCACGTCTGTTCCGGGGGCAGTGGGGAGCCCCTGAGGGTTGGGAAGGGCGAGGAGGGAAGTAAATACACGTACTGCAGCATTCTAAGAAGGTCTCATCCGGGTGCAAAAACAATTAGCATCTCATAGTTTTATAAGAATTTCAGGAGTTACAAAAAAATGAACGGAGAAACTCATTTAAAAGTGGGAACACTGATGAAGATTTGTACTTCTCTTAAAAACCCAAAGGGAAAGTATTCATAAAATATGTCCCTCAATGAAGACGGGAAGAGTTTAAAGCACTACTGTCTATTTCCTTCGATCAAATGAAAGTTCAGATCAGCATCCTTGGATCTGTTAACTGGATTTTGTTATCCATGCACCTGCTTTGTAATTACTTTGAATATCAACAGCATTGCACACCAATGAGGAAAACGCAGAGTGTACATGAAACTTTTTAACGCTGTATCATCTAGTGATGTATTGTTCTTTGAATTAAATCAATGTTGCCTCTTCATTTAAAATGAACTTTTGAAAATGATTTTTTAGACAAACATAAATGGGATGAGTATAATCCATTATCCCCTAAATTCACTGATGTAGCTGCAAAAACTCCTTTCCTGTTATAATAACCTTTAAACCTATGAGTCTAATGAAATAAATTTCTTAGATGTACTTTTGCATGACTTGTCATGGTAGGCATTTTTTCATGTTATTTATCCTTGCTTCAGTTAACACTAAAATTTAATTATCTCAATGCCACAAATACAGATCATTGTTTAAAGAAATGATTTTTATAGCAGTCAAGTTAATGTCTTAGCTTAAAACTAATAAAAAGTAGTAGTATATAAAAGGCAGAAAATGTCATGTTTATTTTACGTGTATATATATTGTAACATATATATTTTATTTTTAAGCGTAAAAGTTTGGGGAACTGTTTTGAAGTATAAACATCTATTTGGTGGAATTACATGTTATAAACTCAAAAGTTTAACAGTCTCTTCCCATTCCATCAAAAATAATCACGGGAAACATATTAGGCTTAAGAAACTTATAATTTTTTATGAAATATGAATAAGGTAAGCATAACTTTTAAAAAATCCTAGATAGTTAACACAATTATAATTAATTTGAAAAAAAAGGCACATGGAGGTTGGGATTACAAGGTCAGACAGGAGAATTAATAAAAATTGCCTGATTTTATGGGTTAAAGGAAGAAACATAGATATGGACACAAGAAAAAGAAAGAAGTTTTTGTTGTACTGTAGCCATATTCCAAGTGAAGTGTCTGGAATGCGGAGGGGAAAGCCAGGGGCAGCACAAATCAGATATTTCCATCTAACTTAAAGCGCTCCACAAATTCAGCATCACCACCTCATATGATTTTTGGCAGCTGCCTTAAGAACACCAGCAGCTGAAATTACCATTCATCTGATTCTCCAAAGTTCCTGTATTTTAACCAGCACCGTCAGAGCCTTATAAAAATCCCCTCACACTGATTTTGGGTCAAAACCACTCTTGCTGACGTACTTTCTCAGAAGTTTCTGAAGCGCCTCCATCTTCTGGCCCTAAAACTGAGGACTCCTCAACAGTCCGTTACTCATGCTTCTACTTCTTCTTTATGTATCTCTTCTTTTGAAAAATCATTCTCTTTTTAGCTTTATTCATTTAGAAGGTGAAAAATAAACAGTTTCTCTACAGAACTGGCTTCTTTTCAAAGCTCCCTTAGTGTATCTCTCCATGCTTTCTAGACACGTCCACGGAGCACATGGAACAGGGTGTCTAAACTCCAGCCATCGTTTCTTTTCTCTCCACCCAACGGCCCCTCTTTCCTGTTTGGAAAAGTGCCTCCCTATTCTGACTTCTTTCAGTGAACCGTAATTTTTTTTCAATCATATAGATTTGAAATCTTAAAGCCATGTTAGACTCCTTCTTTTCCAGTTTCCAGACAAAGGCACAAGACTCACTCTTGGCCTCCATACATTTATTTACATAGGAATCTGCCTTTACAGTCCTAATCCAGATGCGATGACAGATGTTTTTCTCCCTCACACCTGCACAACAGCCTTTCAATGGATTTCCCTATTTTCAGGTCTTCCTCAACCCCAGGGCTTCCTGCCAATCAATTCTATTGTTCTTTAAAAAACTGTACCCTTTCAACCCCAGCCAAATCGCCCACAAAACAGGCAACACATACGAGGAGGCTTCTAATTCATGGCCTGTGACTAGCATTAATTCTAAGCCACTTGCTTGGACCCCTTCCATGCTCTGCATCACAGCATGTCCTCTCTTCCCAGTCACTGACCTCATTACTCATTTTCCCGGTTGTAGACAAAGTCAGGTTTAATACGTTTCCAATATTACGTCTTACTAATTAACAACAGAAATGCTAATAATGCAAAGCTTTTACTCTGGACAAACTGGGCCATGTACTGTTGCCAGCTGACCCACATTACGCAGTCCCCACATTGCGCACTTTCTCAAGCCATCTCCCTGTTCTGGAAGGTCCTCTCCTCTCGACCTGCACAAATCCTGTTTACCTTGAGAGTCTAGTTCATGTCTTCCACCCTTTGTAATCACTGGAGCTCAAAGTATTGTCTTCCTTCCTGAATTTGGAAAAGTGCTGTCTCACTTAATTGATGTGTAAGTCACGTGGCAAAGTCATATTATATATTGTCATTAGCACTGTCTGCTTTCATTGTAGTTTGGTTAATTAGAATGTAAGCACTTTGAAATCAGGGAAAATGTCTTATTCGTCTCTATAGATCACAACTTGTAAGGTAACACTGGTACAACTGAACATGCATAATACATAGTTTTTGAAGAATCAAATGACTACCACTGATCTTTTCCTAATACAGGTTTTGGCCAATTTTACTTTGGGTTTTAGAAACTCTAAGGTATTCAGAACCAGCTGGTGTGGGCTATTTTGGGTTTTCCTTTGAGCTGTTCTCTTCATATTCCACATATTTTCTATTATTTGTCCAAATGTACATGTGGTCACAGGTACAAAATTGATGCTGCCTTTTCCTTCTTTTATACCGCTACAATCCTACAATGCTTTTATATAGTATTACACACAGCAATCCATAAAATGAATTTGTTTCTTGAACACAAAAATTCAACTTCAAATTTCGAAGCATTTATAATGCAAGAAAAATAAGGAGTTATTATGGTAGAAATAAAAGTATAAAAAGAAATACATTAATGGTTTACTAAAAACACATGCCTTATGGGAGACAGGAGATCAACTTACACAACATCGTTCAGCTCCAGTCTGGTGTCTGGAGATGGGTTAATCAGGATGTAGGAGAGGGTACTTTGATGATCATTCATTTCATCTAGAAGATAAATCAATGCCAAGTCTGTTAACGCTACTCACAGAAAATTACAGGAATTACTGTAGAGCATCGGACCTTCAAATCAGAGAGTCGTCAATGAGAAACTGCTATAGTCTTGCCCCCAGCATGACTGTGTACATAACTTTGACTCTTTTCAAATTACTGCCACTGGAAGTACCTGAAAGGTACTCATTTTTTGTTCCAATAGATGTTAAAAGTAAAGTACCTAATTCTGTTCAGAACAACCACAGTTAGAATCTACCCTGGAAGCTATTACACAGGAAAAGTAGTTCTATTAAAGAAATAGCTGGACAAGACATTTGCTTGATTTATTATGCCTTAATAATTTTTTTTAAATTGTGGTTTTAGATGGCAATCCTAGATAGAAACATTCATGTGGGAAATTCTGTGAAAGCGACGTGTTTAATGATGAGTTTAAAAAATACTGTAGAAATGTATCTAAAAAGCATGAAAGTCCTAGATACGTCTGACTTCATTGCGTGATGTATCTAAGACATCCTCATGTCCTTGCGGGATGCAGAGAATCCTGTGGAACAGAATTTAATTGTAAGTTTCAAGAGAACTACACTACAGAATCATTTGTTTTTTCTCTAAAACAATACATATTTGAAATATAAAAAGCTATGCCCTTTTAATTTTGTCAATTAACTCTGAAGACATCATCTGGCATCAAGTTTGGAGAGCCAACTTGGCATTATGTAGGACACTGGAAAGGAAAAGAAACAGCTTTGGGACAGATTTTCTTGGCTGCCAAGACTAGGAGAGGGTGTAAATATAAAGTCACGTGGACACACATGTCAATAAATATGATCTTCCCAAGGGTCAAGTTTTCAGGCTGGGAGGGCACTACTTCAAATCCTGCTCTAGGATTTGGTCTGCCCACTGCAAATGCAATAACTGCCTAGATAACTGAGAACTTCACAGCAGTAGGTAGAACTACTGTATTTGTTCAAGTAGCCTGTTTTACTTATCATTCAGGAGATTTTCATTTTCCCATGGACTCCAGGAACTGGAGGAAACATTTTGCTAATGTGCTCAATTCAGTGAGCCCATGTGGTCGATGTGGAGACACGGGTAAGACCACAATCAGAGCTCACTCCTCTTGGTTTCTTTCCTCACCCACCCCTCACCCTTCTCCTCAGGATTAGGTTAAATGAAGTTAAAACAAGTCGCTGGGGGGCAAAGCCATTCTCTTTCTGTTTGACGTCTGCCTTGCGGTAGAGATCGTGTTAGTCTGCTCTCCGCCACGCTGCGTGGTCGGGAAGCCCCACAGTTCACTCTCACAGTCACTCTGTGACCTCACACTTTAAGCATGAGGAAGTGAGCTTTAAGGCCCACTGTAGTCACATACCAAAACCACATGCAACAATCCAGTTTTGTCAGCCCCGAAGTCCGACATATTTTTCTCTACCTGTCAGTCCTTATGCGTTTTAAGTGACTTCTGAATTCTGGAGAGGAAAACGTGGTAGGTTTTCTGGATCTTTGAGACCCTATCATAATCATCACCGTTGGTGGTGGCGAAGACACAAATGAATTAAATAAGGCTCTTTACCAAAAATATAGTAACATATTTAGCAAATAAAACAAATTTGCTTTGGAAATTTTGGCTCACAAACCACAATCAAGATTCCACCTCCTACCCAGCAAAGATATCTACTAAGGAAATCCATTGTGAGGAGATTCAGTGGGTTCCTGATCAGTAATCTCTGACCTTGGCAAAAAAAAAAAAAAAAAAAAAGCACTATATCATTTAAATTCTTTTATTGAAATTATTTTGTCATTGACATAATTATCTTAATAAAACTATCCTCCTTGTGAAACACTGAAATAAGTGTAATAGAATATTGAAAACTTTAAAGGATATTTGAGAGTCAAATTTAACAACTGCTGGTAGTATTTACCAAGAAACTTATTTTGCTGTATTAATGAGCACATGCAATTATTCAACCAAAATCTTCATATAGCAAATATTTTGCTTAGGGCGTTTCATGTAAATAGATCTTAATAGAAAGGAAATAAATATATACTCCTATGTCCTTACAAAATAATTGATGAAGTCCCATTCCACACACTTGAGTTTCTTTTTTTTTTTTTTTTGGTTTGTTTTGGTTATTAAAATATCCCTGTCAGAGTATTTTAAAAGCAGTTTTAAAAGCAGAGAATAAAATTTGATAAAAAGTAAATTTAAACCTTCCATGTATTCGTGTAGGTTTCATTAAATAATACTTCCAAACACACATATCCTTTTGTGTGATGTGTTATCAGAGAAGCATTTCAAATAATACAAAAGTATCAGCGAGAAGCTCCATGAAGGATGCGAGCCCTGAAAACAGAGTGCTGGCACTGAAATTCCGGCTTTCCCAATCATGCGGACACCTTACGCACATTCATTTCTTAATCTCTCTGTGTTCAGTTTCCTCATCTGTAATACGGAGGTTGCCATAGTTCTGCCTCATAAGTTATTGTTAGAATTAAATTACAAATGAATAAGTAAAATTTAACATGAATAAATTCATATAAATATATAGTTCTTGGAATCGATTCTGATTTAGAACACCATGTACATACACAATTCCCTGTTACTATGACAGCAGGCAAATCAATCTATAACCTGTAAATGATAATTTTACCTGTGTGATGACATGAAGGTGTTGGTATGCTAAGGTAGGGGGAGAAGCATGTCTAGACAAAGAGAACAACGAACAGTAAAGGCTGAATGGTTGAGTCTAAGTTGCAGAACACAGGCCCCTGAGGATGGACTAAAGTGAACAAGGAGGAGTTAGTGGGGGACAGTGTTGGAAGGGTGACGAGGTCCAGTTCCCGGAGGGCTTTATGGACCTTGATCAGAAGTTTAAATGTTATTCCAAAGGCAAAGGGAAACCACTGAAAGGCTGTAAGGGTGGGCGATTTGGAGGCACGCTCTGATTTCATACTGAATCCATCCCTTTGGTGCACTATGGGAAATGAACTCTGGGGGCTCGATTTTGCTGTCAGGAGTAGTAGGTGAAGCGCACAGTAGCCCAGGGGACAGATGATGCTGGCTCGGGAGCAACGGAAATGGAGGAAATTTGGAAGGAGGGAGGGAAATATAGATGAAGAGCTTGAGAGTGAGAGAGCAAGAGGGAAAGGGAGGGGAGGGCAGAGCAAGAGCAGCACGAAGGAGGCAGGAAGGGAGGGAAGAAGAGACACATCCTTTCAAACCGGGAGACGTCACAGTGCATCTCAATGCTGATGCAAAAGCCAAATAAAAAGGAAGAAATTGGTGCTGTGTTGGACTGAGGGCGTATCTTTCTTCAGTCTCTATAAGAAATAACAGGGAAAATAATCTCCATTGCACAGAGCTTCTCTCTCCAGCATGGTCCAACCCACATACGCGGTAATAACACAATCCATCAAATTGGGGAAAAAAACTGATCATTATTTCTTCAAATATTCATTCTCTTCTCTCTCTCTAGTACTCCAATTCCATGGCTACTTGATATTGCTCCACAAGTAACTAACAGTGTTTTTTTTTGAGGGTTTTATTTTTTCCCTTTCTATTCTGTATTTTGGCTAGTCAATTGCTAAGTCTTTATGTTCACTGATGTTTCCTTCTGCAGTGGCTATTCTGATGTAAAGTTCATCCAGGGTCCATTTTATTCTGAATACCGCATTACAAATTCTCACCTCTAGGAGGTCAGCAGGTTTCTTTCGTATCTTCAATGTCTCTTTTTATCATTCTCCTCTTTTCCCCTACCATCTTGCACATCTAAACTATACTGTAGTAACTAGCTTAATATTCGTGTTTTCTGGATCTGTTCCTGTTGTTTGATTTTTTTCTCCTGGAACAGGTCCTATTGTATTATTTGGGCCCCCCTATATGACTTCCAGCCTGTAAAATGCCTAACTCATCTGTTTCCCTTCCCTCAGGTAACAAAGTTACATGCTTATTTTTCTCCAGCTCTGCACACTGTTGATTTACATTTTTTCTAGTTATTTAAAACGAGAGCATGAACAAGTTGTCATAATGGCAAGTTTCTTCTTATTGTTTTAATGTATTTAGAAAGCTCATTCTTTGCTCTCATTGACTGTACTCAACCCATAATAAAATGCTGAAAGTAAAAAGTTCACTCAACCAATTAACTTTTTTTCTCAATGACAAAAATATTTTACTTTATTCAAATTGGCCACATTTTTCTTATACACATGCCAAAACACAATATTCGAATTTCCAGTTGTAAAGATAAAGTATATTTATATTTAAGTGCAATTAAGTTAACTATGGTATTAAATTATGTAAAAATATTGATATCATTGAAAAATTAATGGGAAGGAATATGATATAACTCCATGAAATAAAACTTAACAGTTTCACTTTAGGGTGATGTGGAAAATTCATCGCACACATATTTTCATGAATCATAAATCATTATCAGCTCAGCAGTTATCTCCTTTGAAAGCTTCATTACTTTATCTAATAAGAAAACCATTGAGTTTGTTTTTCCCTATTAACACTCTAGATACAGAATGAAATTAACATAAAACAAACCCATGGATGTATCCCTCTGTTTTTGCCTGGAGAATGGGTCAGCTCTGCAAATGCAGAGTAACAGAAAACTATCCATTTTTTGGAAATCTATCACGGCAGCATACTGATTGTACATATCAATATGATTGTACTCATTTATGCTGGGAAATGGTAAGTAATGTATTTCAAAACAATGATAAAAATTCAGGGCTAATGTCTTTTGAAGTAATAATAATAAACACTTACATTGTTCTGCCTAAGGACTAAATGCTGTAAGACACGCTGCAAGGCATATTTAGCTTCGGTGCCTTTTCCCTCTTCGGGAATTTGTCTTAGGAGAAATTAGTAAGTAATCTCCTCCTAGAGAAAGGTACCTGACTCACTGAGTAGGATTTGGGGAAATTGTTTTAAACAACTTATATGAAAATGACCAATGACTTGTAAAAGAGCCTGGGAACAGAGGCGGATGTCACTACTCTCATCACTGCTGCCATCACCACATCTGTCACAGGTCTGGGGGGGGTAACAGTCCTTTCGTTTTAATTTTGCCTGTTTCTTTCCCCTAAGAAAGAGAATGACCTAGAATCAAGTCACCATATTAGCTATAAAAACTGTTCTTGCTTAATCTGTCCATTATTTCAGGCACATTATAAATTACTTTACAAAGAAACAGAGGCTTTCCGATGGATGTAATAAAGGCAGAGTCTAACTGGATCTGTCACTTAAAACGATTTCTTTTCCTCCCCTTGGCGTTTCACCATTTACTAACAGTATGAAACTTAAAACAATCCACATCAAAGTCAGCTAGAACCCATACCAGCGGTCACACCAGGGACACTTACTTTCCCACTTAGAATATTAGAAATGTGTGTCATTCTCTGCGTGAATCATTAATAATCTATTAACAGTTATGAAGAATAGTTTTCAGTGAATGTGAGAGTCATTGTAAACAGATTGTTGAAGAATAATGACCATTATTAACATAAGGAAAATAATCACGGCACACTTGCACCACAGCTTATAGACTGGAAAATCTTTTTTCACGTGCATTCTATTATTTTGTATCACGCACCTTCAGGATGACTTGATTATCCTTATCTGATGGTTGAAGAACTTGAAGTTTGGAGAGACGGTGACTTACTCAAGGACGTATGGCTCATTAGCATGTAAAGCCATGAAGTTTGAGGTTGGTAAGTTTTTAAAATTATATTGAAAAAAAATTTTTTTTAAATTCAATGAAAAGCAAGCAGAATTTGTAGACTGCCATTGCTGGGTAATTTCCCAACATACGCAGGTTCTCAAATTCTGTCTCCCAAATGCTGGTGGCCAGTGTGTTCCAGGAATGAATTTTTTTAATTAAAAAAGTAATATTGGGCACATCATGTATCTCATATAATCTGCTCAGTTGGGACTGAAGCAGCAGACAGGTTCATATTTCTGCAGCAAAACATGAAATAGTCACAACAAATCGGATAAATAGAGGATATGAGCAGTTTGGGTCAGGTTCTGCATTTAAACAAGTTTAAGTGTCAAACTTACTTAAAAGCTCAGTCTTCAGAGATTTCGGATTTTATAATCGCAAGTGAGAGATTAGATCCCTGTAGTCTAATCGGTGTCTGCTGGGGGTAGCTTTGTGTTTATCGTGGGTAATACACGCTCGAGCATTTGTGCTAGTTCAGCTCAACCTGTAATGACAGGCCACACATCAGGAAATACTAAAAGTTACATCCTCTGGTTTTAAGAATTACCTTTCCTTTGGAATTGAAAATAATAAAAACCAAAGTCTCATCTTTAAAAAATGAATTTGGTGGTGCTAATAAATTTGCAGGGGAGAAGGTCAGAGTTTCAGTCCTTTCTTTGACCTAATCACCTACAAGAAGCTGTTTCATATCTCAACTATTCATTTTCATTTCTCAGAAAGTAAACAAAGTGTGTCTCCACTTTTTCACGGCTGGGAGTTTTCACATAGTACTGTATAGCGTAACACAGGGATATAAAACTTCCTGTTTATCTTATAATTTTCTTTGATGTCTTTCCATAATTTTCATATTTTCTTCCATCACTGGTAATTTCTTCATAATCACAATTTCTAGTCTCAAGCATCAAAGTTTCAAATTTGCCAAAGCAGGGTTTATCAACTTGGTACATCTGAGTTGCTCTTTAAGCCTGGCGTGTCTTTTGCTGTTAAGAAAAGCAAACACTTTTCTCAAATTTTAAACCCTGGAATCAATCATGAAATCATTAAGCCACATAAAAATAGAATCCCATGTAAGCCACAATAAGAGCATTTTCTGTAAGTCGTAATTTTACATCTTTAAGAAAAATAATTTGGAAAAACTTGGTCCAGTAGTTATGACAGTGAGTTGGCTACTCTCTGATATTAGTGACACTTCCCTTAAAAATTCCCGTCAATCGTTTCAAAGAAAAATTATACAAAACCTCACCGAATTCAGTGATAGCTCTGTACTGTTTTGTTCTGTTTATGATTAATCGTGCAATGGAGGTCACGTGGGCAGCTTTGCAAGAAATGTAGAGTTAAAATTTTATTCCATAAACTAAATTATTAAACATGGCTATGCTTGCTTTATTTTCAAATTTTGTTTGAAAAACCTACAGCTTTTTTCAATCGTGAAGCACGAATCAAACCTTTATTTCACAAATTCAGCTGGCTGTGCTTTAAATCTTATTTTGAAAATCACAGAAGAAAGTATATTTCTAAGAGTGATCTGGGAAAATATAAGCCATCCAAGAAGAATTTATAATAACTATAGTTAGCTATATGCTCCTCTTTAAAATACTATAGTAATTATAATTACTTTGGTTAACATTATTTCATTATTTCACTTTAAATTACCTGCACATTTAGTGCAGGTAGTTTTTAAAAATTTGTATTTCACAACAATTGAGAAAATTTTGCTTTCTACTACGCACTGGGCATCCCCTACATACCAGATGCTGGAAACAAAAACACAAGTGGAGGTAACCCATGCCTTCAGGAAGCACAGTCAACTACCAAGTAGTAACAATTTAGTGACTTTTTAGATATTACATATTTTTCAGTGTTTCTTTATGATTTCCTATTATTTGAGATATAATTGGTTTTTTTCTTTAGACGAGAATAAAAATAGCTTTTCCAATATATCCTTTATAAAGCAGCACTGTTCTTCAAGTTGATCATTTTAAAATAATTTTCACACGAATACTTAGTGGAAAACTTATTCTCGGAAGGAGGACAGAGAAAGAGGGTCCTGGGAAGGACACTGCTGAAGACGGATCAAGGAGAGTAAATAAGAATGGTTTGTGTCTGACGGGGTTCTCTGCAAAGGGGCAGAAGGACTGTGCTGAGAGTAAACAGGGCGGGGGTGACAAGGTAAAGGCACGGAATGTAATTCGTTCGATGAAAGAGAGAAAACGAGACAGAAAGTGAAGACTGGGGCGGGGTGCGGGGGGGCAGGGTGTGCAATGCATGAGTGTGTGTGTTTGTGTTAGGATTAAAGGAAGGAGGCTGATTTCCTTAGAAGAGGAACTAAGAGAAAGAAAAGGGAGAAACATGAAGTTAGAAGAGAGTGGAACTAGATGATGGAATCTGGAGTTGGAAACGCCAGGAAGAAACAGGAATAAAAGTACAAGAAAAGAATCCTCTCTTTTCATCTGGAGCAAACAAGCTAATTATACAATTAATTCAGAAGAAGAAACATCGCATATACGTAGGCAAACACTGAAAAAGCAGCATGCAGTGCTCCTAGCCCGACCCAGACATTGAAATACACTACAAAGACTGTAATTAAAACAGTAGGTGATTTTGTTTGAACAGGCAGACAGATCGTTGTAGCACAATGGAAAGTCTAGAAATAGACCCGATAATGGACAGATCTGGGATCTGCTAAAAGCAGGAATTAAAAATCAATAGAATGGGGTGGGCATTTTAATAAGTGTATATTGTATAACTACATATGGAAAAGTATCTTGGAAAATACAAAAATGTGTTCCCTTACTGACCACATATACCAGGAGAAATTCCAAACAGATCAGATATTTACATGCAAAATGTGAAAACAAATAAACATTGAAAGGAAACATAGAATTCCTCTCTAAATTGGGAGAGAAGATGTCCCTATTACTCAAGATCCATCAGAAATAATGGAAATGATAAAAAAATAAATAAAAATATTCAGTAACAAAAGTAAAGGAAAAAGACTAGGCTGACAAATAGCTACAATTCATGTACAGAGTTCAAATTTACCTAACATATAAGCACCTTCTAAAAATATTAATGAATTAGAACAAAAATAAATCTATAAAAACTGGCTAGAGATATAAATAAGTCACCGAAAATGACTCTTACTCACATAAAAAGATGCCCAACCTCACCAAAATCAGAAAGCACACTGAGATACTATTAAAAAAAAATCTATCAGATTGGCAAAACATGCAAAAGTCTAACAACATATTCTGTTGGCAAGGTTTTGGGAAAATAAATTTTCTCATACTTTGCTGGTAGAAATACAAAATCGTACACATTTAAGGAGGAAAATTTATCCAATAGCAAAATTATACATGTACCTTTAATTTTTAATCCAGCAATCTCACTTTTAGATATTCATCCCAAAGACACACTGGCAAAAGTACAAAAAGACGCATGCGTATGACCATTAACTACACGACCATTTGTAATTACCAAAGACATAAAGGACCTTAAATCAGTGATCTCCAGGGTATACTGTTAAGTGAAAGAAGCAACGTGGAAATAAAGGGACATATTATGTGACCATCTATATTTAAAACCTTATATTTCAAAATGGAAGAATAAACTATAAAGTTAAAAAAAAAAAGGTTACTCATGAGGGAAGGAGAAAACTGGGTGGCAGTGACAGGGTAGATGTTAAATTTCTTTGACTATACCTTGTATTAAATTTTTGACTTCAGACTATGTACATAGTGTACATAACTAAAAAACAAAATTAAATTTTAGAAAAAACAACTCTTAAACATTGAAAACAGAAAGGAGTCTAAATTTATATCCTGTTGACAGTATAAGCACATCAAGAACTATTCCAAGACTTAGAGTAATATTACTATACATCCGTATTGGGCTGTTCCGTAAAGAATGCATAAAAATGCATGTTTTTAGCAATTATAATGCTGATATTAGCACTGTTGTTCTGAGACTTTTATGTATATTGTGAAAAAATGCAATTACGATTTTTATAATTCCATCATTTCTACTGTTGCTGACCACCATTCATCTCAGTGTAGGAGAAAGAAAGTACAGATATTGGACAGAAAAAGTTAAACAAAAACCCTATAGCCTGCATTTTAATTAAAAGTATTTATAGGAACTGGTGAAATATTTTCTGTATTTATCGATTTTCTATTTATTTAATCTTTTAGCTCTATTCACTTAACAACCTAGAAAAAGTACCAAACCCAGTAAAAATGAGCATGTCTAAACCTTGATTGTAATCTTCAAATGCCATTTCCCAGTAGAAGAAACAGGACCCCTGAAAGGATGAGTTACTTTAGGCATGGAGCAGTCGGTCCTACGGAGAGCAAGGGACCTTGCCCTATCACAGGGGGTTGATTTCTATCAAAACCTCTATCACAGGGGGTTGATTTCATGACAAAAGGACTCAGGAGGCTATGTGAGGAGGTTCCCGGGGGCCCGATTTAGGACAACATGATGACTAATAACACGAATTAAAACATATAGAATATATTTAAATCTATGAGTCCATAATCATAACAAAATGGTTAAAAAAAAAAGGAAATGATAGGAAATAGAATATGAGACAATTTAGACTAGAAATTCAGAGTATGGGAAACCACAGAGCAAAAAGTTTGTTTCTTCAAGACGTTGATGGCAGTAGGAAAAACACAAGATGGGGGAAACGTAAAAATGACTTAAACCGGCCACCCATCTCCATGCATGGACCTTAGCTGATCCTGTTTTAAAAATAACGTGTAAAAATGATGGCATTTGTGAGATCTCTGGAAATCTGAACACCAAGTGACTCCTTGATGATCTTAAGATGATTTTTAAGTGTGAAAATGGTAGGTGGCTGTATTTTTAAACTAGTACTTAAATTAGGTATATACTGAAATATATGAGATCTGAAATATACTAGAATTAATATGAGAAGTCAAGGAAATTGATGGGTGTATACATGGAACAAAACAGCCCATGACTTGATAATTTTTGAAGCAGAAAAAACAGTATATATGGGTTCACTATACGATTCTTTCTACATGTATTCACATTTAAAATTTTCTATATTACACTTTTTAAAAAATCAAAAATAAATTAGAAAAATTAGTCTTGCACAGAAAGGACCCTTTTCCTCTGAAACCGCAAGCATTGTGACTTATTTTTAAAACACTCACCCTTCCACTCTTGCCGTCTTTCTCAACAGATGATGTGACCTTTTACTATCAGGTGAAATATTACTCAGCTTCTTGGCAAAATACCTATGTGTTTCTGCATTTTAAAACATCCACTTTTCCTTACTTCCAAACACCTAAACAAAGGGCTCCAGCTGTGATCTCTTTTCTGTATTTTCTTTCAACTTCTTCACTGGTGATTCAGTCTTTGTATCTAAATATGCTCCTATCTGTCTGATCTTCAAAAACAAAAACAAAAACAAAAACAAAAACAAAAACAACAGTCCATCTTCCCCCTCCCTTTCCTCATACAACCATCTTCAAATTCCCCACCTCTCCATCACACTGAAATTTCTTTAAAAAACCGCTACTCTGGCAGAGACTGGTCACTGTCTCTCAATAACCGGTGGACTCATCTTTAAGATCAGATTTAGGCCACAACAGATTGATGGATAGAATGGATGGAGAAAGAAGAAAACAGGAGGGAAAAGGTGGACAGTATCTGCTCTTCCTTTCTGTAAGATTTAGGCTGAGAATTAAATTAAATTAAATTTATTTAAAAACTAGAGAGTAAATGCAAGGTGCCTGATAGAAGGTTTATCAGCAAAAACATAGTATGCTTTCCTGATGGCGCTCCCATGCAGCCAGTTCATGCATCTTTCTGTCTCTTAGAGTCAAACTGTTATCTGCCACACTGCTTTCAGGACCAGCATGGGGTTGTAATGTTTATGAAATACATCTGGAATGGAATGGATAATCACTTACTAGAACTTTTCAAAAAAAAAAAGAAAAGAAAGAAAAAGTAGCTGAATAATAACTAACAAAGCACACATAACGCTAGGACTCCAGTTCTATGAGAAATACAATCATACTTAATGCCATTAAATTGGGAAAGAGCTATTCATATGATTTTTAAATGAAGATTTTCTTTTAATTTTCATCTTTTGTGAAATTATTGGTCACGAATGAATCTGAACTATATTTCAAGTAAGTAAAATTAACTATGAATTTCACTAACACACGGAATCCTGACACCAACATATTTCAGCTTTACGTCCTTGAGCAAGATCTTTATCCTCTGACCTTCAAGTTCTTGAAGGATAAAATGGGACACTTAACTAATTGGGGTTTATAAGGAATAATAAGAAAGTATACGTAAAGCACCTGACATGATTCCTGGCTTAGAGTAGGTACTTAGTAAATACGTTTCCTTTTCTTGTTCAAAGAAGCAGAGGTAACTTCTTTTAAACTCCAACCAACTTCATCCAATTCAATGATTAAAAATTTCTCCCTATGTACACTGTTTCAAATTGAGACTTTAATAATAAAGATGAATAATAAAGATGAGAATGGGGACAAATGTGGAATTCATTCTATCTTATCCTTAAACCTACATGATACTGACATTATCTTAGCTCTTGGTTTACCCAGGTTATATATATATACATATATGTCAGAGCAAAACACCCTATTTATCATTTGATCTTCCTCTAAGGTGACTAAATTTCTTTTTTAAATAAAATCCATATAGTGAGTGATAAGTGATACACGTTAAAATGATCTTCACATTATTTATTTAAGCTGTGCTATGTGCAGTATATTTATGTGGCAATCACCCAGCAACATAGGAGCATAATAATCCTTGAGACACAGCTGCACTATGTAAGACCAAGCACTGTTTGAACTTCAGATTAAAGCCTTTGAAGACTTTGTTTCTGGAGCAAGAGAAACTAAACAAATTTTATAGAAACATTTTGGTTCATCTGTGGTTGGTCCAGTTATTTGCCAATGCCTCAAATTTATTTTATCCCAGGCCCTAAAATAAAATGTGATGTGTGTGTGTGTGTGTGTGTGTGTAAGACAGACTTTGGAGCCAGAAGAACTAGATGTAAACTCAGCCCCACTATTAACAAGCAAATTAGCAAGTTCCCAGACTTAGTTCACTTATCTCTAAAATGGAAGCGTTTTTTGGTAAAAATTAAAATTAATATAATTCATGTAATGGGTTTAGCACAGTGCTAGAGAGCTGAGGAAACACCTAAAATTTTTAGAGCTCCCTTCTTATTACCTCTAGAAGACTGGTATCTGTCCCTAGTCCCTTCAAATTGACCTGTGAAACAGAAATGTGTTTCTTCAGTTACTAAATTCGAGCCAACTCAACTCCACCCAACGGCAAGAAATCACAAGTCCACATCATACGATACTTTTAAAGAGCATACCATAGCCCACCGTGGAAAGACCCAAGTGTTTCATTCTATTTTTCACAAGTTCAGCGAGCTCTTGTCTTTCTGACCTCCTGTAGAGGCTCAGCCGCTGCTGGGTTATTTTCTCGGCCGTTTTACCGGGGTGTTTGGGGCCTTTCCGGCTCAGCCTCCGCGCCCACTGCATGCTCTTCCTCCGCAGCAGCGGATGGTCCGACTGGTCGCTGGACGTCGAGTTGCGGTGGTTACTTCGGTGGTGACCTTGCTCCTTGGCGTCCTTGGTGTCTTCCCAGTCTTCCACACTGATAGATATCTGAGACTTTAAAAGAAGCGGATATTGAGGATTAGGTATTTTAGGATTCATGTAGCCTGGAGTTATACTGCCTAATATATTTCTGTTGCTAATATCTTGATACAATTATATATCTCATAAGAGTTTTCACAGAAAGCGCAAAGTCATACTCATTGACGCTAATTTTGTTACTAAAAAATTAGAAAATATGGTTTTTTGAACTCATATATGAGCCAGATAAAATAGCCTCCAAGTTTTTATAAAAGGATTTTATTTTTTATGGATCAGAGTTCTCATCAAATGACTTTCAGCACAGAGTTGTTTGAAACCACAAACAAAAAGAACTAAATCTTTTATAACTTTATTCAAATATAGTCACTGTAATGGACTTTTCAAAATTTACTCCTAGTGTTTCACATGAAATTTAAAAAAGGGTTATGAAAGTTTAAAAAAAATTTTGGAGTTAGTACTTTTAAAGGTTTTTAAATTATTGCTCTTTCTAAAGAAGGCATTGGAATGAACTTTATAAAATGTGAATTTTTTTTTTATTTAGATATATGACTTGGAAGAAAACAAAAAGCAATTTACTGAATTAACGTGTGAATAATTCACCGCATAAAATGTTTTCTGACTAAAATATTAAAATACATTTCAGGAAGCATTCTCAGTATCCTAAATGAAAATATGTTGTAAACATTAGTATTTCATAAATGCATTCTAGAATCACAAATAAAACTTAAATCAGGTTATTCTCCATGGGAGGGGAAAACAATGCACAAATTCACCATTCACTAGTTTGATTTATTCGTTTACTACCAAGTCTGGTTTTAAAGAAAGAAGCTTTCTTTTCAATATAAGTCCTTAGTAAATAAAAGTTTCCTGTTTCGAAACTGTTGCTTTTTATAGTAGGAGGTCGTATGAAAGGCAACACTGTTGGAAGCAGAAAGCCTTACTTCCTACAAGCATGCGCGTGCAAAGGGGCCGCTTCCGGACTTGTTCGGCGCGTGAGCGCCCGGCTCATGGATCTGCTCACTGCGTTTCTCCTCTACGGATGGGAGTTTGAGCTGCAGCTACAACATGCATGTGTTGCTGGACCACAGTAATAACATTTAAATTATCAATTTAAGTAAGGTCAGGAGGCAGATCCAATAAGATCCTCTAAAAGTGAATATAAATTATGCAGGCTTAGTCAATGCCTCATGAACAATTCCTAGTGGCAAGTTATGAAATTATCTCCCACTTAACTTCAATACAGAATGTAAATATTAATTCACATTTGTTTCAAAACAGTACTGTATGAGTGATATGAAAACACTCTGTTAACCCTCATATCTTCAGTGATAGAACATTTCACCCCAAAATAGAGAAACCTCATTTTAGCTAAAGAACTTTAATTGGAAGTATTAAAATTTTTAATACCATGGTTTTGCAATAACAGATACTTTTATTGTAAGTCTTAACTTACTCTCTAGTCTTACCTGCTTGATAGTATACTGAAAATCTTCTGCTGTGGAAGTAAAATACATAAACCCGTGGGTAAGAGCTACCATCGGTAAAAACTATCAGTCTCTGATCGGTAGTTTCAATTTATACGTACTTTGTGGCAAAAATGAAAACATGCTAGTCTATTCACGTTTACATAAATGGCCTGCAGACTTTTGTGAATGTTTATTTAATCTTTCTAGTCATAAATCCCTGTGAGTAAAAGTCTGATTTTCTACAAATATGTGGAAGTAGTAATATTGCCAGACCAAATACTCAAGATGTTATGTTAATATAATGCTACTTATAATTCAAGACACAGACGATATGTTAATAAATACTTCACGGTAGAGACTGGAAAGTCCCTTCTCTTCCAAGTAGAGGATCCAATATGGTTTGTCTTTGTGAACGTGTTTTCTTAGTTATGTGTTCCAGGAATTGTGTCCAGTATATATTAGCCAAATAATGCTGAATCCTCTATTCACCACTGTTTTGAATTCCCCAAGGAAGATACTATCATGATTTACACATAAAATCCACAAGGCACTTTTATCAGTAATTCAATAAAAGTAACATCTCTTCATATATTTCACTTTAACTAAGGAAAAAATGAATTAGAAGGATTTGAGGATTAATTTTAAGAAATGTAAGCTGACAACACACAGCTTGTTCTTTACATGTTTGGAATTCGCAGCCTTTTTCCTAGACCCCCACTATGACAACATAAAAAGTACACTGAGTTTTTATGCTTTAAGATATACAAATGGGAGGGATAGCTGGATATTCCCTAGCTCCGTGCCTGCGACAAAACTGTGTAACTACTAAAATTAAAATAAGAATGATACCCATCTTCTACCTTATAGAAATGTGCACATTCACGTGACACATTAGTTATGCAGAAAGCACGTCACCTGTGAACTTCCAGACATGATAATAATACCAGTATAGCCTAGTAGTAAGGATTAGCCACAGTATCTGCTGCATTGGTGACAAACACGAGTTACTCCATTCCTGGGTACCGAATGTGTGTGTGTTTATGTGTGTGTGTTTTAAAAGCAAGTCCATTTTAAAATACTCCTTCCTGCTGTCACTTCGTCATCCGATTGTAACTCCATGGTGTTGTGAACATGACACCATGATCTAGAGGAAACAGCACGGTTCTGGGACACACGGAGGTGCCTTTATTGTAGGACCTTTTCCTGAACCTAGAGTCAGAGTGATAAAGTGGTTAAAAGCAAGTATTCTGGCATCAGGTAGAACGGGGTTTAAACACAAGTTCTACAACTTGCCAGTTCTGTATTTTTGGTTATGCAATTTAAACTCTCTAAGATTATCCCCAGTTCTCTATCTGAAAAATGTTAATTATATTATTACTTTGCTCACAGGGTTTTTCTAAGGAGCTTTAAGAGATGGTATGTGAAAAGTGCACAGTACAGTGCCTGTCTCAGCAAATGCT
The DNA here is from genome assembly GCF_048564905.1 of Vicugna pacos. Classification (NCBI taxonomy): domain Eukaryota; kingdom Metazoa; phylum Chordata; class Mammalia; order Artiodactyla; family Camelidae; genus Vicugna; species Vicugna pacos. The sequence goes on from NC_133009.1 coordinate 34,367,439, forward strand.
CAATAAATATTAGTTAATATTGTGGCTCGTAATCTTGCATGAGATTGCTATAAAAGAGAAAAGAAAAATAAATAATTATGAGGGCTTATATAAAAGTAAAAGATGGGTATAAAATATAGGGAGTGACTCATATTTTTGGTGTGGTTTTCTTTATCAGTATTTCATAGGAAATCAAGGTGCTATCCACAAATCCTTGGGGGTAAAGTTTTGTGAAATCTGAAAAACAGAATAAGCAATTAAGTCAAAGGGGAGATTTATTGTTCTGTATTGCTTCTGTGAATTATTTTTCACTATTTCTACGAATAATGGGAGGACTCTGGTTTAACTTTTTTGTACTTTTACTGGCAGAAGCCTAACATAATAATTTGAAAAAAATCACGATTTTATACTAATGTTTGTGAAACTGCAGAAGATATTTACCTGTTACAATGGTCTGATCTGAATGTTTGTGTCCCCTCAAAATTCGTATGTTGAAATCCTAACCCCCAAGGGTATTTATCTGTAGGTCATGAGGGTGGAGCTCCCGTGAATGACATTAGTGCCCAGATGAAAGGGCTATTCTTACATGAAATGATTCTAGAAACATATTTTTGTTGTTCAATTAGGAAATTAAAAATTCATATGGGTACACCAACAACAATTTTCATATCAATTTAAAACGTTATCATTTTTTACAGTGACATTATTTTCCAAACATTTCTCAAACTTAATATGGTTGAAAAAGGCTAAAAGGATTTCTTCACAATAATAAGAATTAAAAACTTTATAAATGAAAAAAAAAGTTTCCTGTGCCTCAAGTAGCTTAATCACTTTAATTATCAGAAAGGTAGAAAGTGTCAGATTCACAACATATATCAAACATTCTTTCCCACACTTTACACACAAACACACCGTCAAGTTACTCAAATCAACTTCCTCCCAATTTTTTATTGAACAGTTATTCATGTCATAGGTTATCGAGCAATCTGTGGAACAAAGTGGTGTTTTAAAATAAATCAGTTCACCCAGCAGTTCGAAAGTGAGTGTTTGTAATCTGGATTCACGACTCTCTTAAGAATAGTTTTATAGCCTTTGAAACAGACTTAAACTGTGCTATCTGATTTATGACTCAGGACATTCTGAATGGTCGCTAAAGAAGAAAACAGAGGAAAATGGAATCACTGAAGATGTGTTAGTTGAACATTTTATAAAAGAATTCCTGTAAAATGTTTTCCATTAAGGAAAGGTTAATTATAATAATATTTGAGAGATCATCTAAATTTAAATATGTATGTATCATGGCTAGTGACTCTGAGACTCCTGGAAATTTCTTTTTATTAATTAAAAATCCACAGAAAGATGTTTGTCCATTTTCAATACAGGCTCAGTTTAATAAGTTCATTTAGTCTGTGGTCTAAGAAGAGGTAGAAAAAAATGTGATTAACATTGTATTTATATGTATAAATTCTAGAGCCAAAGGGCATTACTCAAGAATTCAGGTTTAAATAATATTTTTAAAGCTAATCACTTGATGGAATAATGAAAATTATTTCAACCTCTTGACTTCATTTTTATATCTAGCAATAGATATTTCATCTACATGTTCTGCTAGGCACTTTCCAATTCTATTATTCTATAAATATAAGGTTTACTCATAGTCAACAGAATCTCCATTAACTATTAACACACAATTCCAATCCAATAACTTCATAGGTCAAAATTTAATTTTGTTTCAATTGTCTAATGCCTCTCCTAGTATGTTAAGCCCAGAAAAATCTTGATTTTTCTTCCTTGTTTAAGATCCTGATTACTATCATCATGTAACTGCTAACTACATGGTAGCTGTCTTCCCTTAAAACTTAATTTAATTCTCTTACAATTTAAATAATTTAAATAGCTCATCTCTGCCAATAAGAACAAACTGAGAAGGAATTTTGACCTTAACTTTAACTGGTTGTTTGTATTATTAGACTAGGTGCCTTGAAAAGTGATTCATAAATATATACATAATAGATGACATATATATTGCTAATTTTATTTTTTATCACATGTGTAGGAAGTCACACTCCAAAAGAACTACTTGAGTTTTTTATTTTTTACAGTCCACAGTCTGAGGAGAAGGTAGGGGAATGGATATTAAGGGCACGGGACAATGGTGGAAGAAACACAAAGTTGAATAAGGCAGAATTCAAGGATACAGTCTCACTAAGCGTCCAAAGTTGCAGCTCAGGGACTCAGAAGGGACTCTAAGAGCTGCAACAAATGGCCTCCAGTCGAAGTCAGAAAGTTCTAAACATTGGCATTTAAGGGCAGGAGTATGAAATTGGGGCTCTTGTCAAAGTGGCCCCGTGTCGTGTGTCTCTGTGTGTTTCACATTGAATTGCGTGTCTAGATTCCAATAAAGAGCATGACTGACACTATCTTTAGAGAATGACCCTTATCCTGTGACCACTGGCTATGGGCGTAAACCAGGCATCACTCTCCTTGACCAGAGCGCTCAGGGGAAAGACTGGTACCCGGGCATCGTACAGGTCCGTCACGTGGCTGCTCTGCGGAGGAAGACGCTGAGCTCGCACTCCTGAAAACAGCTCCCAGGACCCTACAAAGCGTTTCTGCTGCTGCTGCCTGCCCCTCCGGGACAACAAAGGTACCGATCCCCACAGCAGTAAGAAAAGGCCCCCACAGGCCCCCGCGGCACAGCCAAGGGATCCACTCAGAACTGAGTTAAGCCTCAGGCGTCGCGGAGGCCCGTAACTCTGAAGACACTGACTTGAGACTCTCTGAAGGAGACTTACACCTAAGAACAGGGTCGAAAAGATTCCCTGAGTGTCTAGCAACCAAAGACAACAGCACCGAAGAGCTGCAGATCCAAGGGGTGGAAACAGACAACCGAGACAGCAGTCCACGATTAGTCCGACGGGAAAACCCCTAATTTACCAAAAGAATTTATAAGACAAAAACATAAAAGGGAGCTGACTGGCTTTGAGCCTCTATCACAAAGGTTCCAAATTAACATCTCCTGAGATGTACCAACTGGCAAAACTTTAGGTCTTTTTCTTTCTTTCTTTCAGTTGTGGCTCAAATTTTAGTTATGACTGAAGGTCTCACTACACTTAAAGACCGGAAATATGAAGACTGCACTAAGATTAAGGTGGCAACTATACTCTTAGGGGAGTTATCAAACGCAAGACGGAGGACAATAAAGATGCCTCATCTTAACCACCGGAGCTGTTGCCTTGCCTAAATCCCGCCACGGTCTGACACCCATTGCTCTGAAACATCCCCGAGTAGACACGCACACTCTGATCCAACCGGTAATAAATTAAAATTGAATGACATAAAATCTTTGGTACTGACAATCAGTTTGACGAGATGGGACCATATCAACCTTCTGTCTGCCCAAAATAGTTAATAAGGCTTCAAGGATTGCAAAGAGCTTTCAAGGATTGAAACCCATTGTAAGAACTACTCAGAGAACAGACGCGTCTCCATTTAACAGCACAAATCGACCTCCTCTTATCCCTGGAAAGAACGAACGATGCCCCGCAGCAGACGGTCCCAACCTCCGTGCTGCGCTCCCACACACGAAGGCACCAGACCCAACGGTACTGAAATGACTGGATCCATTTAATCGGCAAATGGTAAACGCTTGGCAGCCAGAGATGTGACTGATAACGTTGTGTCAGAGCCTAGGCTGACAACTCTCAGCCTGGTTCCCTTCACGTTCGACGGGACGCAACACGTCTTCACGTCACTGCACATCCGGCATCTCATGAGCCCCGCAATCGCACAGAGTCTTTGCAGGCGGGGTCGACACTGCACCCCACTTCCTCCGGGAACACAGCTATGTCATGACCTTGATGGTATCTCTCAAGGCGACGTACTGGGCACACTCTTTCAGGACACAGAAATAGTCACAAAGGAGCTCACACAAAGAACAGCGTCCCCTCAACTTAGGAACGTTTCTGGGCACTATTTGGTCAGTCAAGGGGTGCTTCACCTCTGACACTGTCAAGAAAAAATTATTGATCGGGGAGTACCGACAATATTAAGACACATCTAACATTTTTGAGGCCTTTGGGTTCTGGAGATACAATCTTCATTTACAAATATTTTTAAGCCCATTTATGCTGCCACTCGTGAACTGGCTCACACGGAATGCAGTCCATGACTCTAGACCATCTCCAAGTTAGCTTCCCCTTCCCCTCCTCCACCTCCACCCCAGACCCCTCCACTAGCGCCTCCTGGAGGCTCTCAACAGGTGTCCACGGGCTTCCAGTGCCAGGAACTGTCCTCCGTGGTCGCATGCCACACACTATTAGAGCAGGAACTACCAGGCACATATCTGTAAACATTTACATAAAAATTTAGGGTAAAATAATAATTAAGGGCCAAAATTTATGACAGAGGCCGGTACAAGTAAAATTATACAGCGTTGAGCAGGCTGAAAGGATGACTCCACATAGGGAAGGAGGCCTTGACTGGTTTGTGAACACACACGGAGCACGTGCATGAGCTGTTGCCCGAGGCACGTGGGATACAGTGATGAAAAGACAGGTGTAGTTTAGAGATAATCCCCTAATTTCAAATTGTCTATCTCAATACCCTCAGGTGGGGAGGAGAGAAGCGAGAAATCAAGAATATGAGAATAGGCAGAAAAACTGATTATCACAGAGGCCAAGGATGAAGTGTTTTTCATGGAATGGGTGATGGATATTATCAAATAGCTCTTACTATAGATTTTTTCCCCTCTAATATACATGTCATAAATAATATCGATTTTTATAGGGACACTGAGGAGGAGAAGTTACAAAAGGCCATTTGTTTTTTTAGGACCATAGCATTACCTATGACGAAAGTTTTTTTTTTTTTAATAAAGGTTAAATATCTTTCATCCATACAAACACGTTGTCTTACAGAGGTTATTGGTGATCCTGAGAAGTCAATTTTCTAAATAGCACTTTGCAGTACTTAAGGGTTACTATTTCTCTAACCCTTGCTTTTTTGAGTCGTGGTGTTCAGAAGTAAATTTTAAGTTTTTAATGAAATCACACTAAGTACGTCGTGTTTCTATATTATATGGGCTCTGTAAGTGCCAGGAGCACTGGTTTTTTTTTTTTTTTTTTTCATTGCTTTTATGAACTCAGATGACCTTCTTTCACTGTGCAGTGCTGGGATGTTTACAATCTTCTCTGAAACTGGAACATTTTATTTTCTCCTCAAAATAATGCATTTTTAAGGTGAAGTAAAAATCTGATCAACATCAAAATTATCATTACTGTACATTTTATAACTACCTTTTTTTGTAGGTCTCAAGACATTTCTTTATTCTTCTAATGGTTATTTACCATTGATGGTTGTGTTTCATGCTGACATATGTCTGACAGGTTAGACTCAAAGTCTGGCCCAAATCTAGGCTGATTTCATCCTCATTAACTTTTGGTTCATAGGAAACTGAAAGGAAGTTTTCCTTAACCAAATGATTCGTTTTATGTCTAGAAATGACCAAACTACGAACATATTTTCTCTCTATAGAGAACATCCTTTTTGGATACATAAGTTTCGGTTCTTATGAATTGTATGTAAATATGTGTGTGTGTGTGTGTGTGTGTGTGCGTGTAGAGAATTTTCTTACACACTCGAATAGCTTAAAAGTCTAAAACTGACTTACAAACAACAAAAAAATCAACAAATGGAAGAGCACTGATTAAGCCACAGGCTCAGCACAGCCACAGAGGCACTCACGTGCTTTCCGTGGTTAGAATCGTAGTTTCATTGTCAGCTCTGTCACCTTCACAGTTTAATTTATACTTGTCATTTTCCAGAATTACACGAATATATAGCCTAGAGCAATAGTTTCAGCCATGTGTATACGTGTGTGTGTGTGTGCACGTGAGTGTGTAAACTGTCTGAGGTGTAGTGGAGCTGACACTACACTCATGTTAGAACCATTGTAAGTGGTTCTCTTTCCTCTTCTCTTTCCCAGCATTTGAGACCCGTGCCCTGAAGCATGCACTGTACTGGGTGACACACCATAGCTGTGAATAAGCGAGCCTGTGGAAAGAACGTTTCTACGATACATGGAACGCCTTAATTAAAGAACAGACACGGCGACATAAGACTGGGTAGATATGAATATTCATATTCGTACATAAAGATTCTACATAAAATGGTATTACTGATCCAAGGCTTAGAGACCATCACTCGCTTGTGAAGACCTAGATGACTGAAATCAGCCTTACAATTTTCCACCCAGTTCTGATTTTGCAGACGCCAGCAGCCACTCAAGCAGCTGTGACTAAAGGCTTAATTCACTTCCTGCGGCAGAGTGAGGTGCCCATGCAGCTTCAGTCACTAAGTGAACAGAGAGCCATGACTATGCAGTTAAATTAAATCAAGTAGATCAAATGCATTTAAACAGCTCCTTGCTAATAAGTATGCCTGCCAGTGAGATCCTTAAGTTAAAGTAAATAAATGCAAGTGCAAAATGCTTTCCTGGGGTTGAAAATAAACAAGGTAAGAATTGAAAGAGCTAGGAAATATTATTTTTAAAAAGCGAAAGTTACAGAGGCGCTCAGACTCATGGTGTGTGATTGTGTGAGTGTGTGTGCATGTGTGTGTGTGAAGTAGAATGCATCTGAGGTCAGTGACCGTATCTACATTTGCTAATATTATAAGGTGTTTATCCAAATCACAGGAATACTTACTATTGCTTTATTTATACACTTAAGTGCATCAATATCGACCAAACATTTTCTGAAGCAGTGTCATCCACTCAGAAATGAAGCACCAGTGGAAAAATGGTAAGATCTATGCTTCTTTACATACCTGGCCACAGATTTATTTGCCATTAACTATGAACAGTTCACTTAACACATTTCTGCCTTTTTTGCCTAACTTGTGAAATGCTAATAATAAACTCCCTACTTCATCTTCACTCTGCTGTCTGCTGAGAACAGCTTAAACTCACACACAGCTGGTTAAAGTAGGAGCCAACTTTTAAACCCAGATCCTCTGGTTCCAAGTCCAGTGCTTATTCTGTCAGGTAAAATAATTGGATAGATTTTTTCTTTTTCCCCAGGAACAGAGACGGAAGGGAGTATCAAAAAAGAAGAGGCAAGATGAAGCAACTTCACTTGCGACGTTACTAAGATACTTCATAAAGTCACGTCTGCCGGTTCATTGTAAATAAAGGGAAATCTCATTTGTGAGTCAGGTCAGGTCAAATACGGTACAGGCGCAAATTAAAAATTTTAGAAATATATGTTTGATCTCATTTGAAGTCAAAGCATCACAAAACATATTCTAAAAATGTGACCGTAAGAACTCTAAGGCGAGTTCCCCAAACCCTGCCTGTGCCAGAAACGTGTTCTGAACTGAACTAGATTTTAATTTGCTCAGTGTGCAGGGAGTCAAGGTAGCTGAAACCCCTGAGAAACTTCATGCTACACAAACATTTCCATTTTCTGTGTGTACTATGATGTGGAAACTGCTCTAAAACATTATCCTTAACAGCACAAAGTGAAGCTTCCTTTGTGAATATTTAGTAAATTCCAAAGCAATCAGTATCTGGGAAAACAAAATTAGACTATTCAAAAAGATAACAAATTAGAGCTTATAAAACCTTAAATAAATAATTTAAGGTGTTTCAAATAATTTAATAAGCAGATTTTACATTTATGATATGGATTCAAATCTACAATGTAGAGGAAACAGCAGTCATTCTGTCAAAATATGGGGTATTATGATAATATAGAACCTTTCTCCAAAATTCAACAGTCTCAAAATGATTTGAACCTCCAGTTGGTAACTCTGGCACACAAATTTTACACTTGCGACTGCATTCTATAATGGGCTGAATTCTACCATTGCTTCGTCATTTGAAACTCAATTTTTGAAGTTGAAAATGTTTATATTTGTAATGGTTTCTTTAATTCTATTAATGCTGGGGAGTTTGTGTTAAGTACTAAAACCATAATGGCTATTCTTTATCATGATTTACATGAAGAAAATGAAAAATAAAATTAAAAACACAAATCACATGAAGATAACTCAAGGTTTTAGAAGTATAAAAGGTGTATATAGACATACATAATGTTATTAAGAATTTTATTTTTACTGTAGTAAGTCAGGTTATGAAACACTAAAATGATGGCTTCTTCGTGACAGTAAATTAAAGCTATTAAAGAATAAATTCAACATTAAAAAGTATACTAAAGAGTCCATCATGGGTCCTATTGTTCCCAGACCCCTCTCCAGCAGGTCCAGTCAACATAAGAGGCAAACTAAAAGGTACGTCTGACATCAAGACCTCCATCCCTTTCAGTCCCAGCTGATACTGATCACTGAAGGGGGACAGACAGTCCACAGCCAGTAAGTGACCAGCTGGTAAGGATACCCCACAGTAAAATACGCGATTGGATTAACACATAAACAGCTGAAGACAAACAGGTAAAATTAATTTGCAATCATATTAAGGAAATAAAAATACACTGATTTGGAAACAGCATTTATAAGCATTTCAGCCTGTTTTCTTTTAAAATCTGAAATGCTGAATTTAATCTTTAATATTCTTTTCCTTTAATAACCGAATTAAGATATTAGACCATTTGAGGAAAGGGAGGCAAACAAAATACTTACTTGTGATGCTATTTCTCGATACTGACACAAGGAAGGGAAAAAGAAACACACAAAATGCAGTTTAAACAATGACCAGACAGTACATACACCAAACAATCAGTAACAGGACAATCTATGACAGATACCACGTAACACTGATAACCTAATTATATGTTTATTCATCATAGCACTTTTGAATAAAATTAGGTGAAGAGTAAGCTATTATTTTAAAAATTCAGCAGAAATTTGTTCTTGTTAGATTATTTTTTCTAAAATTGTCTTTCTAATATTTGATAGAAAGGAAATGTGGTGCTAGTAAAAAATAAAACAATTGTTAAGAGCTTAATAAACTACTATATTCATGAGATAATATTTGACATAATTACTTATATTCAATAATCAATGTTAATTGAATAATCAATTCAGTATTAATATCCATAGCATTTAAAAAAGTTTTAAATCTTTCAGTAAGATTGTTCCCCCACCTTCAGTTCTAAGGAATAATATTCTATTCATTCTTCAAAAGACAGAAGTGAAATTTTCAATTATATTCTTTGGTATAAATATAACTCAGAACTAACCCATTACCTAGTATTCTCAATATTGTTACAAATACTAAGAATATATAATAAACATTTGAATATGGGCTCCTTGTAACTGTCTTAACACATGGCCCAATGAAGGAAACACTACTTGAGGGAATAATGGCAAAGAATGGACAGCTAGAGCTTCAAAACTGTTTTATCTAAATGCTTATTAAAATAATTTTATTAGTATGATTTTATAAAATGAAAACTTTTATTTTAATAAAATATTTAAAATATTACTTTCCAATTTAATTGTAAAAAGTTAATGGCTAGTAGATGGAACAATGATTAACAATTACAGTTTGTCCATTTTTTTTTTAAATTACAAGATTCATTGATTATGAAGGTGACCAACAGAGTAAGTAACATTACTCTGCAAGTGTATTGGTTATACTGTAAAGATGTTGGTATTTTAATATGCTTTAAAATAATCTCTCTCTAATTCCTAGTAAAATTTTCCCAGATGATAATACACTTTAAGTGTGATTTTCAGTACACTGGAAAAATGAAGGCAAACACAGTTTCATGCTTTCTTACCAAAAAAGGGAGTAAATGCTTATTAATTCAGAAAGCAGTGATATAACTTAAGACAACTTTTTTCTCTAGACACAAAACATGGGAAGATACTGAAGACAGGTTAGGAAATGAGGCAGCATGGAAACAGGCACCTGCTTTTAAAATGTATTTTGTGAGCTCCATGAAAAAACAAGGACGCAAGACCTAGATTTTTTTTTATATTAGTTTATTCCCCCTACATTCTTATATGAAATGTTAGCATTAAATTTGAAAATTCTTCATAGAATAGAATTTAATATTTAAAAATGTAAACTGAAGAAACAATCAATGAATGGGTCTGACAATGACGGCTTTATGGCAATAAATCTATTAGCTGTTTTAATCAGTTACATAAGCATAGTTTAAATAGTCAGAAATGTTATGGTTTGTTTTGAGAAATAGCAGATCCCACCATAACCTCGTGGGGCCCGCCTGCCTTTACCTCTTTTAGCTAGACGTGCTGGTCTTTACATTTCAATGTGTACTGCTGGATGGCTCTTTCTTTTTTTCTAATTCCAGTTTCTACTTTTGTCTACTGACTTCTCACTCTGGAAGGAGACAAATTAACAATCTCTTCTACCTATTCCACTATTGTTGCCACATCCCTTCACTTCAAAATAGCTGAAGTGTAGTTTTGGTTAGATCAAACTCCAGGGCATATTATGACTAAGTACAATTTACAGATTAAAATATATGGGAAATATGGTTACTACTCATTGTCTGCATAAAATTTTTGTTGGCGGTGGTGAGACTGTATTCCTAGAGTTAATTAATAATTTTATTAATCACTCAATAAGATTTGTCCTTAAGAATCCATCCTGAACTCTTTGGCAATTGTCTAATCTTTCTTTAAGACAATGAGATGCACCAGGTACCCTGTGGCTTTCCTCTTCCAGAAGCCATGTCTCTGGAGCCTTCTGACCTGCTCCCGGCTGCCCTTTCTGCCTGGTGGCCCTTTCATCGCCATCCTGGCTTCTTCCTTGGTTTCATACTTGTTGCCAAATGTCTGGTTTCTCTGCATACCTGACTCTGGAAGTTTACTCACTCATTTTGGTGGGAGTATTTTCCTTAGAAAGTGGGCATGGAAGAATATTTTTGGGGAAAATGATGAAATATGATTTATCTTACTCTCACTCAAGTTTGAAAGTGTTAGTTGAATACAGAATTCTAGTTTGGAAATAAAATTCCCTCAAAATCCTGAGGACGTGTTTCATTGTCTTTTGCTTGAAGTGCTGCTGTTGAGAAATTCGAAGTGATCATTTGAACGGGACCCACCCCTTGGTCTCCTCTCCCACCTGTTTACAGACCTCCTTTCCCTCGTGTTCTGGAATGCCATGACGCCGTGCCTTGGTGTGAGCCGGCTTTGCTCGCTGCGGTGGGCACGTGGTGACTCTTCCCATAGGGAACACACTTCTGCTCTAGGATTATTCTTGAATTATTAAACTGGTATTTCTTCAATTTGCTCTATTTCCTCTTTATGGAAGCCTTAAAATTCAGATCTCAGACTCCGAGACCTCCTGACCGAGTTCTCCAGTTTTATCTGATCTTTGTTATTTTCCATGTTTGAATTTCTGCCCCAGTTTCTCAATGATTTCCTCAACTTTATGGCACAAACGTTTTCACTTCTGCTAACATATTTTCAATTCCCAAGATTTCTTTCTTTCTGAATGTTCCTTTAAAAATTTAGCTTCTTCCTTTTAAAAAATTTTTATTTATTTTATTTTGGGGGAGGGTAGTTAAGTTTACTTATTTACTTATGTTTAGAGGAGGCACTGGGGATTGAACCCAGGACCTTGTGTGTGCTAAGCATGCGCTTTACCACTTGAACTACACGCTCCCCTCATAAAAATTTAGCTTCTTGTTTTCCTTTCATCTTTACAATATCTTATCTTTCTATTATTTTGAATTATAGCTTTTCAATATATAATGTTACTAATGCATATTTGACACATCATATAATTCACCCACTTCAAGTGTAAAATTCATGAATATTTTAGTAAATTTACCAACTTGTACAACTATCACCGTACATCAATTTTAAAATATTTCCATCAGCCCAGTAAGTCCCATCATGTTTGCTGACTGTTCATCTCCATGCCCTCCACTGCTCCCAGTCTTAGGCAATCACTAGTTTGCTTTCTGTCTGTATACATTCACCTCTTATGGACATTCCACATACTTGGAATCAAAAAATACATAATCGCTTGTGTCTGTCTCTCCCTATTTGATATAATGCTTTTGAGGTTCATCCAAGTCACAGCACACACAGCAGAAGTACCCTGTTTCTTTTCGTTGCTGAATAGTACTCCATTGTACAGATACATCACATTTTGGTCTGTTCACTAGTCGATGGGCATTTAGATTGTTTCTAAGTTTTGGCTATTATGAATAATGCTGCTAAGAACATCCATCTCCAAGATTTTGTAAGGATATAGTTTCATTTCTCTTGGGTAAATACTTAGGAGTAGAAGTTTTAACTGTATTTTATGCTTTATATTGTCTTTCCTTCAATGATTTGTCTTTCCTAAAAGTTTTTTTCCTTTCTGTTTGTTTATTTTGGTATCTTTATTTCATTCTATATCCTGAAATAGGGAATTTTTACTTGTCTTTTCTATATAAGAGTAGAGGGCTAAAAAACTGTTTAAAGCTCTGAGTGAGAGATTTTTACTGAGCTTCATGGTCACCTGACTAGATTATTAAAGCGGAGAATCACCCGTGTCAGTGCCATTAGGCCTTTCACTCGGCTTGGTCAGGCACTCCCAGGAAGACTCTTCAGTCTGCTGATGGAGGGTGAAGCGTGCAGGACGCACCTTTGCACTTGGCTCTCTGCATTCAGTGTGGTACTACTGCCCTCACATGTGCCGAGTGCCTCCCAGGCCACAGGCCATCTGTTCACCCTCTCCGTAGAATCAACTCTCAAACTATCAGTGTGGGGGTGAGGCACAGCGGTGTGAACTGTCCAGGACAATGGGGACCTGTGAGTCAGCTACAAAAGAATATGCCACATGCTTCGATTCTAATCATCAAATGAAGTTTCCACCTCCTGAATTCTGGTGTCTTTAATGAAAGCAAGAGAAAAATTAGCATTTTGGATAATGATAAATTATTTGAATTCTAACACCTGAGTTTTCTTAAACCATTTGATATTGCGAGAGATGGTGGAATATATGACCCAATCTTTCCCTTCATGAGATCCATTAAGCTCTTATTCTGTGTTTTCACATGATCAAGAAAAAGAGAATGTTTTCCTCTTTGCACAAAACTCAATGCCTTTGCTGAGTTAATATTTAATTGATATTCCCCTTTGTTTTGAAAACACAGAATATTGACTTAAGGAACATTCACCTTATTGTACTTTTGCATCTTGCCAAACTAAAATTAAAGGAAGATAATCTTCAGCATGTTATCTAAAATCTCTTAAATAAGGAAGCACACAATATACTCATTCTATTAATTGTGATCAGGAAAAACAAATCTTTCTCTAACTGAACTTAAATCCTTCTGTGTATCAAACTACAATTATTATATAACTCAACAGTTCTACTTTAGCCTTACTTGACAGGAAAATAAAAGCAGAATTTCAGCTCAATTGTAGCAGTCTGTTCACTGTAAATGTAAAGTAACATTCATTTCTCTGCCCTTCAATATATTTTGCTGTAACAGTGTGTGAAGGGCCTATTTTTATCTTTAATTATCTAAGGTGCCTCTTTGTTTCTACAATAGGCAGAATACAAAATTTAAATAAAAACATATGTACCAGAAGGTGAACTGAATTCAGCACAGGAAGACGGCTGGTATTATCTTCCTTTAACCCAGTATCATTTTATCTTCCCAAGGATGTGTGTTTTTAATATGAGCCACAGGGTTGGGGATTTATAAACATTTTGCTAATATGCCATGAGAAGGACTGACCGAAATGTAATGTGGAAAGCTCCCTGATATCGGTTAAATACTGACTTATCCCTTCCCTAGCTACCCTGTAACCAGCAGGCAACAGGATCTCTTGTTAATACAAGATGATTGACATGGATGTGGACTTGACCAAGGGAAGAATTTGCTAGGTTCAGATTACAAAGCCCCGCGTATAAGAACAGGATAATATTCTGCTCGATGGAAACCTTCCTTGGACTTATCAAGTTCAAATAAGAAATGGTTAATTGCTTAGGTGTGAAAGCACTTTTTTTCCCTCTTAACCTCTAATCTAGTGAGAATTTTTGGATGCAGTGTTCTTAAAATGTTCAGCATATCTGGCCAAGCTATCTTACATATGTGACTGACTGGTATGTTTCTCCCGTCAGTCACTCCTGATTTTCTCTGATGCGGCCTTGCTCTTTGTGGTGTGAACAACAGGGACCACAGCCAACGACAAACTCAGATGCAGCAGCAGGGCCGGTAGTGACGCTCCTTTCTGCACGTCGGCAGCAGCAGCGAAACCAGCACCTCAGAGAAACGGAACCCCTATCTGCTGGCATCAACATCGCTTATTCAAATGTCAAACTGTAAATTGTCACAAAAAAACAAAATCTACTCCATCACCCTTCTGCTTCCTACAAAGCTCTTCTTTTCTGTACATGGATGCGTTGGATTTAACCACCAGCTGGTGTAACGATTACAGGACTATGAACACGCGTGTAACGGATCTGAGCCTCACAGCTGAGATAATTTTGCATCAAATCAAAGAAAGAAATGGCTAGCCAAAATTTTCAATCACATTGAGGTATCTGAAGAAGAAAAATATTTTAATGAATATAAACCATAATTTAGAATCACATAGTATGGCCAAATTAAAATGTGGGCATGTTTTCAGGCGTACGCAGCCATCAGAAATTCTGCTCCATTTTAACAGGCTCTAGTTTGCTTTTATAGTCACTGAGCTTTCCTCTGGGAAGGTCTGCACTGTCACTGGAGGGGTTTTTGGTTTTTTTGTTTGTTTGTTTTTTGGGTTTTTTGTTTTTTGTTTTGGCGTCAGGGTAATCTTCAACCTAGAGCTCAAAAAAATGTGTGTTTCCTGCTTACGAACTTATCTTTATTTTCCTTCTTTCCAAATGCTAATATACGAAGTTGAAGATTATCTGAGAAAACTAGACTGCTTGCCCAGAGAAGCGTCCCTGTGCATCAGAGGTCACTCAGAATTAACTTACTTCCCAGCAATCTACAAAAGACACTCAGAGCCCAAAGCCCACAAACTCTAGAATAGGCCTTTAGCCAACAGTAGTTTATGAAGTTCTGACCTCGTTTACTGAAACAGTCGACAAGTATTTTGCTTCTGAGACTTGAGTTACCTTGTGTTCAGACAGCACTCCTTTCCGCTTCCTCTGACGTATTTCAGAAAGAAGTTTCTAGATTTAGGAATGGATGTGTTCAATCACACTAAATATGAAAACAGGGATATTTTGGTATTTCCAAACCTCAGACGTAGCAAGTTTTTGAGATTCAGTCCTGTAGATCCCGATGGGAACGTCTCCGGTGGAAGAACACAACTTCTGGTAGAGTCTGGCGTAGGTTCTGATCCACAAGTCGTCCTCCGTGATCTTCATCTGTAACACAATCCACACACATTGCTGCCTATCAATAAACACCCAACGGCTATTTTTCACTTCTTACAGATAGCACTTACTGATATTCTCAGATCTCAAAGCGGTATATCATCAGTGCTTTATCCCTGGATTAAAATTATTTATTGTGTCCTATTTAAGTCCTATCCCTGGGGTTCGCCCAAACTTGAGAAACCAACTGCTCCACCTGTGGCAACGTGACGTTGTGTTAGTTCAGCTGACCTCGTTTTGGGCAATATCACTCATAACTGACTGGGAACTGTCAGACAACCTGGGAAGACTTTGTTTCAGTAACAGAGGCTGCTCCTGGAATTTAGTGGACAGGGTCTGCAGATGCTACAAATCTTAAAGTGCAAAGGACACTCCAGCACAGAAAAGAACTGCCCATCCAAAGTTCTAACAGCACCCATCCTGAGAAAGGTGCGTGGTAGGAACACAGGGCTCCCAGACGGGAGGCACAAGTACCTGCCCTTCTTTGCTAATCACAAATTTGAATTGTCGGCAAGTCACTTCATTAAACGCACTTGGACACACTACACTCATTTATCAAGTAAAGGAATTAAACTGCATGATCACTGTTTTCCTTGACAGTATGACATCCTAGGTCAGTAACCATTAATCTCAAATGCCAGCTAGAAAAAAAAAAAGTTCCAAATTTTGTACAGAAAGGCTATTTTTCTGGATTATTAATTTAAATAATATGTTTTTCTTGAAACTTTTTTTTAAAGAAACTAAAAAACTGGGATGCTATTCTTTGAGTAGATATTAGAAAAAAATTAATAAATGACATAGAAGAGTTAGCCAAAGTCCATGACAGGTGGATTTCAGAGCTGCCTCCTGGAATGATCCTCTACTCCACAGAGAACTAACTTACGGAACAGAGAAACCCCGATCCTGGTGTAGTGTCCAATCCCAACAGGAGTCTGGTGATGGAGATCATATAATCCTTCACAAAGGACTGCAACACAAACAAAATACATATTTACTATGTGTACGAAATATGTAGAACCGCTTAGAGTATGAACATTTTATCACTGCTTAAAGGTTATTTCTCATAACACATCACTAAGCCTCCATAAACAAGGAAAGAAAAATCTATCTTGTCAGTGTTCTAAATACACACGTACAGTTAAGCTGTCCATAAAACAGTAGGAAATGATTATTTTCTAGAATATCCTGATATGCTTAAATTTTATGCATGCTGTTAAATAGGGTGAGAACCCTTTACTTTCAATAACAAAAAACTATGAGCTGAAATAAAAGAAAAAATCTTAAAAAATACTTCAAAGAACTAAAATGTGCAAGGAAATATTTCAACTAGCTTTTGTTTTTTGTTATGATTAAGCTTTATGCTAGTAGAATAAATTTCTAATATTTAAATAAATCTAAACAATTAGTAGGTTAGCATTAAGTATCATGGTGAGACTATTCTATTTGCTAACATGTATATTCTGACATGTTGTTAGGACACTATTCAATAGTGAGATTATTGGCTGAAGGGTGATTCCAATTTCTTCAGTTTATTTTCAGCTCTGCATGAAAAGAAAAACTCAACCCATGCAAGCAAACTTCACCATGACATGTAATAGTTACTGCAGAAACTGTATGAAATGACTGCTTTGAGCTGGGGCATCAGGTGTTAACAGGTGAAACGTGTCAATAATCATCCAGTTACTCTGCACAGCAAAGACTTTTAAAAAGTTATAACACCTTTAAAATACATCCTCTAGACTACTTTGCTGATTACTAATTTATTTCACCAAGCGCTAGTTTCAGAAAACTAAACCTTCCATCTAAGAAAGAACACCAGGAAACGCATCCATTTCCTTTTTTCAGGTCAAGTAAATGGCACTTTGGTTTCCAAGGTAGATTAGTCTCCTAGCAGTTAGGACATGAACATAGCGGGGCCACCAAGAGGAGTCGTGACAGGCACCCACCGTTAGCGGCATTCAATTTCATTTCTCACTCAGTGTTTGCTAAAGAAAACTTTTAAACAAATTCTCGAGCACTTAAAACTATTATTTCCCAAAATGAAAAACAGAAAGTAGTTCTGGAAGAGAAAGTAAACTGAAGATCTGGCCAATGACTATTTTAAATTATTTTAGAGCCAGATGTGGTAATACAACTAACATTTATTGTATTCTTCACTAACACAGTCTTTGTCCAGAGGTGATTTGTTGAGTAACTTTATCAAGGTGCAGACAAGAGTTAGGCATGAGCCAAAAACATGGCTAGCCCATTTAATACCGCAAAGTCCAAGCACTGAATCTCACGTAACTCGATCAAAGAAAATTGTTTTTCAGTTTCATGTAGTATCTATTTACCTTTATTTTAGATAATTTTTTTAATAATTGGTTTTCCAGATCTACAGAGATGAGAATTAATGAAAGTGATTAAAAATATAAAAGTGACCTGGTTTTCCAGTGGGATATAACAAACAAACAAATAAGCAAAAACCTTTCCAGTGAGTTAAAAAAAAAATACTGTCAGAAACTCAAGTTTTATGCAGACGCAGAGTCATTTACTGCCGGGAAAGGGTTGGGAGTAATCTGATGAGCTGTGCGTGGCCTGAAGGTGAGGGTTCACACTACACACTGGGTAGCTGATCTTTCTAAGCCCTGTGTCATCCATTTATCATGACTGATAACACCGCCCGTAGGACAGTTTTCCTTGGGGAAGCAAATTAAGTGATGTCTAGGGTAGAATTAAACTAATTAAATCACTATACAATTGTAGTCATTGATAATAGTTCCTGAAATATAATACAAACATTTATCCTGAAGAAGATGCACTTTAATCATTAACCAAAACAATCAGACAGTATATTTTAAGAATACAAGAAACAATTAAATTGTATTTAGTGTATTTTAAGAATACAAGAATGCATATTATGTAATTTTAGGAACTAAAATATTTTAAATTTCTTAACTTTTTTAACCCATAAATGAGTACCTATCTGAAAAAGGTACCATTAAAATACCTCATTTGATGTCAGGAGAAGGTAAATGGGCAGTTACTACTTTGAAAATTATTCTAGTTCCTTCTTCCTGCAGCAGCTTCAGAAAACACGCCATTTCCTGTATCTCTACGTACAACAAAAAATGCAAAGCAAAATGAAGGGAAAGAAAGCAGCACTGCTTTCCAAGCCTGCAGAATGGTTTTCCTTCTAGTTAGTTTATATGTACGGCTTTCTCATGGGATCTTATTTGAACACAAGATACTGTGGCTAAAATGTCTGAAAACCACCAGTGCATCTTGACATCAAGCATTTGACCGCCATTGACATAAATCCCCTCAGATTCAACGCTGCTCTTCAAACAATTCCCCCGTCCAATTGGCTCTTGAAGAGCTCAGAAGGATGTGTGCCTGCTAGTGGGGTTTGAGGTGGAAGCCTGACTTTCGGGGGCGCCCGGATAACGTGCCTGGCAACTCCAGGGAAAACAGGAGTGTGTGTCCTTCTTTGCTGTGTTGCTCCTGGACTCTCCTGGCATTAGCAGATGGTTTGTGACACTGCCAGGGGCACACTCACGGGCACAACTAGCCCAAAGGCCAGCAGAAAAGCTTCCACTATCTTCGGATTAGTTTATTCAGTCAAGCAGGGTAGAAAAGCCACCATGAAATACACGATCATAAAACACAACAAAATGCTTGAATGCTCAGTTTGAGATGAAGGTTCTCAAAT
The DNA here is from genome assembly GCF_048564905.1 of Vicugna pacos. Lineage (NCBI taxonomy): Eukaryota > Metazoa > Chordata > Mammalia > Artiodactyla > Camelidae > Vicugna > Vicugna pacos. The sequence continues at coordinate 34,386,416 of NC_133009.1, forward strand.
AACTTAAAGTCCTCTGAATATCTGTTTTTCTCTTAATGGATATATTTAGAAATTATCTGATTACTTGAAGCAAAGGATATAAAACATTACTGCTGTTCAGTTTCTGGCAGAGTTAAAAATATTAAAATATACTGGTATAAAATAAAATCTCCACGAATGTCTCAGCTCTGATAAAATGACAATGTAAAACTTTGTCATTCAGGTACAAACTGAATGGTTCTTAGTTGTAAAATCTTTCTTACATTTTTCTAAAGTAGGCAATAATTAGCAAATTTTTAAAATGTACCTTTGCTCATCAGTTTATTGACATCAATTTGGTATCTTATTTTTAAAAAATGTGTTTAGAAAGCAGGCTGTCTTTTTTTTAAGCTAGTGATTTTTTTCTTAGCTTTCTTTTTCAGTGTAGTAACACGCTTAGAGTAATATGCAAAATATATTAAATTGTTGCAATACACATTGTATGACTCTGGTGTCAAAGAATGCCTAAAAATTATTAGATTATTCTGAAAAACAGGTTTTTTTTTTCTTACAGTATGTTTCATAGGCACATTTACGTCACTAAATACATGAAAAAAATACTGGATTGCTTCCAGAGCCAATTTTAGGTGAACAGCTCCATGACCACCACTGGATGTATTAGTGTTTGACAAAACCTGAACAAAACGGAAGCACTTTGGAGAGAGACGCGGAACACTGCGTACCTGGTAAAGGAGCGTGTCCAGCATGCTGATGCTGAAAACCCTCCCGGCAGCGAAAGGCAGTCGAAACATAAAGGCTAAATTTGAACCTCGCTCTCGTTCTTTCTGTTCAGAAATTCGAAATAGAAAAATGTGTGAGCATTCTCTACTTTCTGCTGAGTCACATCTTCCTAACATATGTGATAACTGACATTTTTATTATACGGTTCTTAGCTACGAACATGCCACTGCTTCACTTTTAATGGCATTTTGAATGTCTCTTTACTTTCCACAACCAAGTTTTCTTCATCAATTAAAATACCCAGTAGTTAAGGACGATGCATCATTTCATAGACTAAACACTTATTAACTCTTCATACGTATTTCTGAAAAGGGCTGGAAGTGACATTAATACAAGGAGCAAACACAATAAAATCATTCCATCAAATATAAAAAAAAATCTAAAGCCACATCCTGTGCCATAACACTTAGAAGATCTACTTTTTTTTAAAAAAACTATTTTTAATTTTTTGGAGGGGTGTAATTAGGTTTATTTATCTTAATGGAGGTGCTGGGAGTTGAACCCAGGACCTCGTGCATACTAAGCGCACAACCTACCACTGAACTATATCCTTCCTCCAAGATCTACTCATTCTCTTCTGTAAGAATAAAAATATAGGCAGGTAGGAGCCAGCACCCCCAGCGGTTTCTAGCTTTCTGTCATTTCAGTTTTAATTTGTCCATCCACCTTTTAAATTGTGCCAGCCACACCAATCTGCCGCCAAGCCTCTGTAAATGACCAAAACAAAAACGAAAACGAATCGTGCGTGTGTGCGTGTGTGTGCGCGCGTATACTAGAAACACATACAAGGTTGCAGTCGAGCGTTGCCACTTCCGGTTGTAGGACCTTGTACCAGTCACTTAAACCCCCGTCCCTCCATTTCATCGCCTGTGAAAGGGATTCATGTTGGTGATGACATCCCATTGTCGTGATAACAAATAAACAAGAGCAAGCACCTAAACGCATTACATATAGTAGGCACTTAGTAAGTATCCCCTTCTATTATTATTAATGCTTCGAACACGTCAAATTCTGCAACACCTCGAGGACTTCACACTGCTTGCTTTCTTCCTCTAATGAGACTTCTAAATTTTTACGGGGCTGGTCTGGTGTTATCATTACAGCTCGGATATTACTTTCCCAAAGAGACCTCCTCTATCACCTGATTTAAAAGAGGCCTTCCCCACTTACTTGCCTGTAGAACCCTGTTAATGATTTTCACAGCGTTTCTGAAATCTATAATTCCTTATTTTTTAATCGGTTAACTGTTTGTCTGAGGTAGACCAGTGAGTTCCAGGAGGACAGAGCTCATGCTTCTACTTTCTGTTTCAGAAACAATGCCTAACACGAGGCCAGGCACACAGTCAATGCAATTTTATTGAACAAATGAATGAACTCTGTCTACTGACAGGAGTTAACTACATCTAAAGCGAACGTGTTGCATAAACTTTGTAACAGTCACAGAAGAGGCAAGAAACGAACAATCCGAGGTTCACTCAACACCCCTCTCTTCTCACTTCGGTTCTTCATGGAGGTTTGAACACGGAAAAAACAGCAATCTTTGCGTTACGCAACGTTCTCTGACTTTAGTATTTCTTTTGACTGTTGCGTTTTACAAAATACAATAATATTTCTGTGACTGCCTGCCGGACCAACATATACTATAATGTCTTTTGTTTTCAGACATATCATATGTCCTTCCTTAGTAGAATTCTGGATTCAACTGAAGTTTCAATGATGATTTTGTGTTTTCCTAACAATCACTTATCTAAAAATATCTCCAAGAAATCTGAGCCAACCGAATCATGACTGAAAGATCCCAGACGGTTTAATAGCCTTGGTCTTACCTATCTCTTCCATTTGGTTTGCTATCATGAACATATGCTTTTGTTGGAAGAAGAAATTTGTTCCTGGCACAAATTTTGTTTCCTTAAACTGTGTCCATCCAGTACCATATGGAATGAGATGAAAAAATTATTGGACTTAGCGGAACAGCGTGGGAGGTGGAAAAAAATCAAGAATTTTATTGGCATAAGTTAATGGTTTCCAGTTCCTATATTCTCAACTACAGTTCTTTGACATGTCTTCATTCTCCTGCCTGGACCTAACCACAGTGTAATCCCCAGGTCTAGCAGCCTTTCTCAGCATTCATCCTACTTGACCTTTTTTTTTTTTTTATAGTATTTGGCCCTTTTTCCCCCTCTCTTCCTCCTTCTTTGTCCCCATCCTGTCCCTACCTTAGTTCACCAACAGCCCTCAGATCTTATTCCCAAATTCCCAGGTCCTGGGCAAACAAACTCTGGCTTTCCTCTCACCACAAAGCTGCTCACCCAGGGAGTGGCCTTTTGAATTCAAAGCAGAAAATCCTCACGTTCAAATACAAGTCTTCAACGGATTGCTGAAGTCTGGGGCATCCTGCTTGTCCACCTTTCTTCATATCTGCCTTCTTCCTCTACCCGCTTATCTACCTTTTCTGAGGAAAGAGACTCATCTCTATGGAAGCACAGCTCTGCACACACAGCTTCTCCGAGATGGGCTGTCTCTCCCAGAACAGGTTTCCCACCAGAGCCTCTTACCGAGATGCGTGCTTGGGAACCAGGGAAAGAGAGGATCTGGGGTTATTGGTGGCTTTAAGCAATCTCTCTTTCTCTCTCTCTTTCATTTCTCCTCCTTTGGTACTGCACACAGAAGAGAGGGGCCATTCCAGTAATAAAGAGCACTTATCTCTGCATGTCCACTGTTCTTCTTGCCCACGGAAAGAGTAGGTTCCAACCACCGCCATGCATAAACACACGCGCACACACACACACACACACACAGTCAATTCCAGTCCGTGTGGCAGCTCAGAGGGGGCGCATTTGATGGAACACTCAGGGATTCCTTCTTGTTTATGAGGACTCAAGGCTGACAACTTAGGCCCATATCCTAAAAAACCCTTGAGTCAACCCAAGGCAGGTTCACGCTGAGGGAGTCTAGGGTGTGGGGGACCGTCTTCCTTATCGTGGAGGGGAAGGAAAAGTATTCCAGGCAAAGTTACTACCCTGCCACACTGAGATACAGGGGTGAGGTGACTGGGTGGGTTACCACCCGAATCAGGCCATCTCGACAGGGGCTCTCGGTGACTGCACTGAGACACCGGCCCTGCGCCAGCACGACCTGAGGAAAGCAGGACCCTGACCACGCCACTCAGAAATACACAACACACACAAGCAACACGCACAACGTGGCTTCCTGCCCCCGTTCTCCCCGAGGCTCCTGAGAATTGACAAGCTTTGAAGGTTGGAAGCTTCTGCAAAACATGTGGGTTCAGAAAGAAAGAATGAAAGGATTTTGGAGGAAAAAAAAGATTTTCAAGAAGAAAGGCCCTTGTACCTACAATATTTCATGCGCGTGCACCTGAGGATAAATGCCTGCCAGCCATACATGAGCACGCCTGCCGTCACTTGCCTCACCAACCTGTCTTCTTAAATCTTCTAAGCCCTTGTCTCTCTGATGTTCTTTAGGACTAAGTCATTTTTCTTATGCCTGGCCCTTTCTGCTCTGTCCACAGCCAGGCTTTTCTCTCCTTAAAAATTCAGTGCTGACTTGATGGAGACAAACACAGCGGCTGCACACTTGTCTTCCGATTGTAGAAATCTGTCTGCCTTTTGACATCACTCTCTCTTGACTCACAGTCCAGTCTATTCTTTGGACTCTTTACTCCTTTTCTCTGATTTATCTTCTTCCTAGACCCTCCCCCATGAACCTCAGGATTAATTCCTTCACTAAACCCATTTCCCTTGTAGCTGTCTTCTTCTGAGAACTTATCTTTTCCTAAGGTTTTATATTTATACCTTTCTGTGCATGACAACTTTTACGTACATATACATATATCTACTCCTATCCCTTTTCTAAGCTTTGTTGATACACCACTGCTCATTTATCACATACTTCAACATTAACAGACTTAAATAGACAGCAATGTGTTCCCTACAGAATAAAGTCAACTCTTGCCCAGAATTCTCTTTTTGTATTTAACCAACATATCTCTTCATCCTGACAGTCCTAGACCAGGTCTTTATTATTTCATGACTGGCTTATTGAAATAACTTGCTCTTTCTCTTTTTCCCATAATGTGTCCCCATCTAGATAAATATATCAATGTCACAATGATACGATGAAAGTACAAGATTGATGATGTCACACCCCTGTCCCCACTTAAACACTTGCCAAAGCCCCCCACTCACTCCACAAGACGTTCCAAGACGCCGTATCCAGGTGCTCCACGCTCTGGCTCCCAAACTGTTTTGCAGGATGACTTCTTGGTAATTTGCAGCATGAACTACTGATGAGTTAGGCTGACTGTCCGGTGCAATCCTGAAAATTCCTCTGTCGGATTCAGACCCTGCCTCCCTATGGAGAATGACCTCATCTCACAGAACTCACTGTCCCCACATCAGCTCTGCAAGCCCTCCTCATCCCCTAGCACGTATGCTCCACTCCACACCCTGCAAAAACCCGTTTGTACCCAGTGACGCTGCTCCACTGCTCCTGTGAATAATTCACCATGCGTGATTTACTGTCTTTTTTTCATTAACTTTTCTTACAGTGCAGAAAAAAAAAACACTACAGATTTTATGACACTATTTTCAAGTCCTACAAGGTTTTTTTTTCAATATATGTATTTTCTTTTGAAGTACAGTTGATTTACAATATATTGTTCATTTCAGGTGTACAGCAAAGTGATTCAGTCACACAGATGTTCTTTTTCAGGTTCTTTCCCATGATAGGTTGTTATAAGATATGAATGTGGTTCCCTGTGCTGGTCCTTGATGTTTGTCTATTTTATATACAATAGTGCGTATCCGTGAATCCCTACTAGTTACACAGTAAGGCCTACAAGTTTTAAAGTTATAGGAAAAAATAACAGCTCAAGAAAGTAACTCCAACTGGATTAGAACAAGTTCCACAATTACTTGCCTTCTTTCCTTCTAGACAAGGAAGAAGTTGTATTAAATTTTCAAACTGCATTTTACCAGTGCTACTTTTTACCTATGAAAAAACTTGAACACGATTAATCGTCTTGACCGTCCATTCCAGTTTGATTTTGGGGACTCTATCCTTGATCTACCTCCCTCTATCGCAAAAGACCAACATGTAGGCTAGAAGTTACACACTGACAGTGAAGGGTCCAAATCTGAACTACAGAGATGCTCCATTCAGCCTGCAAACATTTACTAAAGTCTAACAAGTCTCCAACATTTAACATAAAGGTCTATACTTCTGATTTCTTTAAATTTGGAAAATCTGGTATCATGGCAACGACCGCCCAGAATTGAAAGCATCTGCTGTTTTAGACTCATTGTTTCTTAGAAATGAGTCACTGGACCAAAGGGTTTCACCTGCTGGCACTGACAGGCGCTCAAGTTTCCCCTTTAGACGTCAGGCAAAGGGCCCGCCAGGCCCGACCTCATCCAAACAGTAACGTAGGCTTAACAGTGATAACATCAGAAATACCACAGTAAACTAAAAATACGTTTAAAATGTGTGTTGAAGAAAACAAAAGAGAAGAATTCGAATTGACTGCAGAATATTCTCATGGCTTAGTAAAAATTCTAAGCAGTGGAATAAGTGCAAACACTTCTCGGTTAGTGGTTATGTTCTAGTTTTGCAAAGATTCGTAGTTTTCCTGAGGAGAGAGGCAAAGCCACACATTTACGAGGCCACGGACTGTGCGCTTGCACAGGGCTTCAAGTACCCGGGAGGCCCAGGGAAGAAGAGGACGGTGTCACGAACGAAATGACATCAGATCCGAACCTCAGAAGAGAAGTTAGCCAAGCAAATAGGAAACAGCCATGAATTTCATGTGCACAACCCTATTCCTTTTTCTCTTTATAGGGTAAGAAATTTAAAATATTTGTACTTTTAAAAGCTAAAGTTTGGAGAAAACCAACCACTGTTCTTTCTTACGCTTTTATAAAACTGTAAAATAAACTACGTGTATTTACTTAGAAAAACAAATGAAGGTAAGTTCTGTATCATTTAATGATGCTCAAAAACTCACAAAATACAATTACAATTTTTAAAATAACTGAAACAGGTTAAATCAACAATAATTCCCAGGATAGGGGGAAGACTGAAAAACAACACGGCTTGTAGAATGCAGGTACCTCACCGAAAAGAGGTTTAAAATGTCTGCAGAAGCAGCAGGCAGTCCCAACTGGGGAAGTTTCAGGTCAGAAAAAGTCAGGAAATAATCTTGACACCATAATTAAAGAAGCGCTCCCACTCCTGACTAGAGCGTCAGTGTAGAAGTTAGGCTGGAGTGGCGCTCAAGAGAGTTTCCCTCGTTTTCATTGAGCATTAGAACCGTCACTCACGGGATCAGCTCTAAGGAAGGGAGGCTGTGGATTTAAAGGTGATACTTAGACATCTGAGCATCTGAAAGGTAAACAAAGTGCATGAATTTCCTGCAAAAGTGCTATGACATGGAGAGCTCTCGGCGAAGACTGTGTCATGCTTTTGAAAGATGAACAGGAATTCAGAAGAATGACTCACTGCTGAACCCAGACTATGTGTTTCGGTTTTATACTACCTCCAAAAGACTATGCCATATGTTACGCTTCTAAAAAAAAACCACTTAAATAAGTTTTAATCACATGAACACATGATGGATGTTTGTTATAACTGTCTTACATGACGTAAGCATTCAAAAATGGGGCTCCACAGAACAAAGTCACTTTCAAAGTAAAGACTGAAGTCATATACGAATATACCATGGTGTACGTAATATATTAAAAATAAACTGTCATAACTTAGTTTTAAAATTTTATGGCAGTATTTGAGACCCCAAGAATAAATTTTTTAAAAAATTACATAAGCAATTAAGAAAATATAATGGTTATAGATATTACAAAAAATAAAAGATTAGTCCTAGTTTCCAGAAAGCAAATATTTTGCCAAAAAAAACAAAAACAAAACAAAAAAACAAAGCCAACAATATCGAAATGTCAGTGTTTGAATAATTTGATACAGTTTGATTATGACAACAAATACATTACAAATATGAGTAAGCATAATTCTAGATTCTCATCACATTACTTGAAGGGATTTAAAGGAGATGCTTTTTTAAAATACAAAATAAGAGTTTTAAATCTTGCGGAGAAATGTATGCACAACAGTAAGCTAATTATTCAGAACATTTTCTGAGCCTGTCTCTAATTATTTCAAGTTACATATTATGACAGCATTATGGATGGATGCTTTCAAGAAACTCTTCTGAAGTTTATGCCATGGAGAAAGGCATTTAAGAGTAACCAATTTGCAAATAAGTGTTAATTTTTCCAATGTAATACATCTGTACTGTGCTGACTTCAGTGTTTCAAAATGTCTCCTTTTTCTACTTGAGCTGTGAGTCTCTTTTGGTGTAAGTTGGTACTACACAAACATGAAGCCCTTTTTGAAAGCAGAAGTTAAGATTTGTCCAGTTTTTTGGAAGAGTTTGAGATGGAGTAGCATTAATTCTTCTTTCAATGTTTGCTGGAATGCACCAAAGACATCTGATCCTTGGTTCTTCTTTCTTGGGAAGTTTTTATTACTGATCCAATCTCCATACTAGTTACAAGGCTGTTCAGACTTTCTGTGTTTTCATGATTTAGTCTAGGTAGGTTGACTAAATCCATCTACATCAGGCATGTAAGTTTATTAAAAGACAAGTAGTTGCTGGCTTTGAAAATAATAAATGTTAACCACTATGGTGCTGTAATTTATTTTCATGAAATATTTAGCTCAATAAAATTATACAATTTTAATAATTAAACTTTTCTAACTTATATAAATCTATCGCTTTTCTGTATTTTATAGTTTGAATAGTTTTAAAAGTTTGATACACGTTTTCACATTCACAGCAGACACGTATGCAGCTGCTTGGCGGTGCTGCTGGAGGGGGAGCCGTTTACATCACAGTCTTGGTGAAGGCATTTCCTGGATTGTGCCCCGAACAGCTATTCTGGGCAGATGTCAAGACTTCTGTGTTGGGACTGCTATGACAGAACACCATACACGGGGTGGCCTATAAAAAGTAAAAGTTTCTTTCGCACAGCACGGCAGGCAGGGGAGCACAAAATCACGGGGCTAGCAGATCTGGTGACGGCGAGAGCCCACCTATGGCCTCACAGACAGCCACCTTCTGCGTGTGTCCTCACACGACGGAGCAGTGAGGGAGGGCTCTGCAGTGTCTTTCACGGAGCACTCATCCCCTGCATGAGGTCTCCACCCTCGTGACCTAATGACCTCCCCAAAGCCCCGCCTCCTAATGTCATCCCATTAGGGGTTAGGTTTCAACATACGGATTTTGGGGGGGAAACAGACATTCATTCCATGGCAACTCTGAACCTGTTGTGTGAAATGATAACACTGTGTACATTCTTAATAGACACATTTATACATTAAAATAGTTATCCATAGAAGTCACATATCATCACGCCTCCAGAGTAGATCAGGCAACGTTTAAAGAAATAGAAAGTAATTAGCATTATCCTGAAATTCTTTCTGGACCAACATGGAGAAAGGTAAATATTTTCCTAAAAACTGGATAAGAAATTTTTCTAGAGAATCAAATCCTGTGTGGAAAGACAGCACCAAACTCCCACCTAGCCATTCTAGTACTCAGATTGTGAATACAAGAGAGTTCGACTTGTTTGGGCAGAATTTAAAAAAAGAATAAGGCAATGTGCTTTAGTTTGTTCCTACAGATCTGTGTCTCCCATCAAATTATAAATTCTATTTTTTATTCAAGTTTATAACTTCTATCCTTTAGCAAGGCAAATGGCTCAGAGCAGGTGCTCAGTAAATATTTAGTGGCTTGAACTTTCTAATACACGTAAAATTTTGCCTTCTTGCTGTCATACAGTGAATTCATTCAAAATAACTGACATTCTCGCCTGTTGCGCCCAGGATCAATGCCCAAACATGGAAGTACAGTTCACCCTCCGTGTCTGCAGGCTCCACATCTGCTAATTCTACCACCCACAGACCGGAAATATTTGGGGGAAAAAATTCCAGAAAGTTCCAAAAAGCAAAACTTGAATTTGCCTCACAGTAGCAATTATTCACACAGCATTTACCCAGTGTTAGGTATGATAAGAAATCTAGAGATGATTTAAAGTATATGGGAGGATGTGAGTATGTTATATGCAGCCACTATACCACTTCATTTAAGGAACTTGAGCATCTTTGGATTTTGGTATCTACTGCGGAGGTGAGAAGGGAGATGTCCTGAAACTAAACCCCAAGGACACTAGGGGAAGACTCTATTACTGGGAAAACAGGATTCAAGCTAAAGCACGCCGTTCAGGAAATGTTTTATAAATTTGAAGAAAGTGTGGCATGTTGCATGTGAACAGAGTGTTGATTGTCCACCAAACCCACTGCCCAATGTTGTCTTAGGCACATGGCTGGACTACATTTCCCAGCCTCCCCTGAAGGTAGGTGTGGTCATATGATTGCGCTCTAGCCAAGGGCATCTAAGCGGAATTTGTGTGCCACTCCCAGACCTGGCCCATGAGAATGTCCATCTGTTTAACACTGGCACGTGTATATGATTACTTGCTGCAATTGGTTGGACATTACGAGAAACTTGCTCAGGTAAGAATTAGTTTCAAGTATAGACAAAAGTAATTAGGGAGCTCAGAGATTAACAGCTTCCAACATTTAAAAAGTGTGTGTTCTTGGATGCCAACAGAATAGGAGCTAAAACTGAAAAAGTCATTAAACAACAAAGTCCAAGCCACCCATACTGTCTCAATGATCTCAAAGCAGTTTCCAAGAAGACAGGATGAGGAGACACCTTGATTTCAGACCTTCTAGCCTCACTAACAATACACTGCCCGGGAGTCAGGACAGCGCTGGAGTAACAGTAACCAAAACAAAATGCAGTGAAAAGAAAAACTCACCAAAAACTGCAGGGCATCCTCACCTCTGTGTTACACCGTTATAAACAATGAAGATGGCAGAGACTTCACATATTTTAGCACATGTAAGATTGAATCTTATTCTTCCCTCTTACATCAAATTCTTCCAGTATATTAGCATCAAGTACATCTTGAATGCAAAACCCACTTATCCTTTCCCTCAGCCTGGACGCTAAGGATGGAAACCACAGTTGCTGTCCATCAAACAGGACTGCAACTCTGCTGTCTCCATTAGCATTATTCCAACCTCTTCCCAACCTTAAGAAGTCCCCACTTAGAAAGAGCCTCATTAAATAAATTTTCCAATTCTTAATAAACTTCAACCTTCCTTCTCTTACTCCCAGGCATCGTCAAAGCTCTCCTGCGGTGACAGTCTCCCTTAATTACGTAAGAAAACACTTGGCTTTTTCTCAGACTGTGTCTTGGATATCTCTTTTGGGAACTAATTTTCAACAAAGCCTACAAGTCTTCAAAGACCTTAAGGATTTTTGAAAACTGCAAAGTTCTACTCAAATATAGATTTCTTGGCACAGCACTCGTGATATTGTCAATAATGACCTTGTAAGTGAGCATACACACGCCCACTGCAGTTAGGTCTCTCATACACCGTGCTTTCAGTTTATGCTTAATGATGATACATCTCCATCACGTTCACTTGTGATGTAAGTGGTTCAAATCCATCCCTACACACTTAAAAAGTTATCAATTAAGATTTTAGCCCCCCAGTAGAAATTCAAAACAGCATTTTGAGTTTTACTATTTCACGGCATTTCTTTCCATATGTGGAAATTTCCAAAGTTATTCTCTTAAACCGGAAGGTTAAATGCAAGTTAATAATGAGGCTTCTTACCTTTTCCAGCTTTGAAAGAGCAAGGGAGTAACAGTCTTTAGCTCTGAACTGCATGAACCTCATGTTGGCTGGATGAGTCAGCTCTGTGATAATACTGAGACTGGAAAACAACCTACATTTCAAAGAAACATTTGCGTTACGCTAATAATCCAATGTGGGGTTTTTTATAACAACATCTTTATAAATGAGTGAGTGTTTCGAAGCCCGAGGCATAAAACTGCACGCAATTATCAGACTAGGCCACGCACATAAACTGTTCAGTACAATGCAAGAAAAATGAAACTCTAGTTCCCAAAGAATATTTTAACTGATGTTTTAGCATCATCAGAAAAATAAAATCAGTAATTTGGCTTTTATTAGGTATTTTCTTCCTACAGATTCATAAAGCTGATGTAAGAAGTTACCTTGTGGATGATACTGAAATAGAAATTTACAATATGAATATGCTGGTTGACAAAAATGTCACACGATGACCTTATTGTCCGTAATGTGAGTTCTTTGATCTTCTATGGCCCCTGCTCTCATAGGATCTGATTTTAAATGTCAAATCTTGCTACAGTAAACTTCTGAGAAGAGCAAATACTTTAAGTAAAATAACAATTCGTTGTAATGCACTGAGACCAAGGCTCAGTTGACAGTGTTGTTCTAAGAGGATCCTGAGAATTTCCACTTGTCCCAGAGTTTTGCATTAGCATTCTTCCCGTTTACCTCCATCGTCTTATACGTACACACACACACGCATGCGCACACACACACAGATGCACACACGATTTTCCCCTCAGAAAAGAAAGGGGGGGGCTGGATAAAAACCACAGCAAACACCTTCTCAGTGTTGCTGTGTTGCTGATTTGATCTTTAGTATCGCTGGCAGCTCTCCCGGTTCAAATATTTTGAGATTCTCTGTGGCAGCCAGTTCACATGATAATCAGCTTTGTTCTCCTATAGTATGTCTTTCATTTTTTTTTAAGTTTTTTAACTTTTTTTTTTTAGTTAAAAAAAATTTTTTAACTGTAGTAGAGTCAGTTGCAATGCGTCAGTTTCTGGCGTACAGCACAATGTCCCAGTCATGCATGTACATACACATATTCATTTTCATATTCTTCTTCATTAAAGGTTAACACAAGATATTGCATATATTTCCCTGTGCTATATGGAAGAAACTTGTTTTTTTTTAATCTATTTTTATATATAGTGGCTAACACTAGCAAATCTCAAACTCCCAAATTTATCCCTTCCCACCCTTTTCCCTGGTAACAATATGATTGTTTACTATGTCTGCAAGTCTGTTTCTGTCAGTCAGAATGGCCATCATTAAAAAGTCCACAAACGATGAATGCTGGAAAGGCTGTGGAGAAAAGGGACCCCTCCTACACTGCTGGTGGGAATGCAGTTTGCTGCAGCCATTATGGAAAACAGCCAGTATGGAGATTCCTCAAAAAACTAAAAATAGACTTAGCCTATGATCCACCAATCCCACTCCTGGGCACATAACTGGAGGGAACTCTAATTTAAAAAGACACCTGCACCCGAATGTTCACAGCAGCACTATTTACAATAGCCAAGACATGGGAGCAACCTAAATGTCCATCGACAGATGACTGGATAAAGAAGTTGTGGTATATTTATACAATGGAATACTACTCAGCCATAAAAAGAATAAAACAATGCCATTTGCAGCAACATGGATGGACCTGGAGATGGGAGTTACCTGAGGTTTACCTAATCAAAGCCTTTGAAAACAGTGGTACCGTCAGGCACCTCATGAAATCCACTCCTTATAGGAAGAAATACAGCGAGTACTAACTATACGGCCTCATCTCCATTTTGAGGGCAAATATTGCAAATATAACTATTCCTTAGGTACAGCAGGTAAACTGTAATCAATTGGATTGAAATAGTATCAGCAAAACAGCAACCAGAACATGATTTCTTCTGTTGATTTTTAATGTTAAAAGTATAATTTTATTTGTGCCTTTCATCCCTGTTCATGATAGTTGTGTTACCTTGAGGCGGTTAAGGAAGCACTAACCTCAGACCCCGTCGAGGAGAGACGGAGTGGAGCCCTGGGAGAGGGCTTGCGGGGGTGGCACTCCCCTCTTCGCTTTTTTCTTTTTTTCTCGTGATGCTACTTCTGCTTGAAATGCACTTTCTTCCCTCCTTGCTTTCCTCCTCAGTCTCAATACTTCGACATCTCAACAATTATTTAAAGTTCTTATCAAATCTCACTGGACATGAAACTTGACAGTTGCTTAAAGTCGAATCCCCAATGGCTCCTGGATACTTGACTTTCATGGCTGATTACACTACGCCTTGCGGTGAACTCTGGTTGGCTTCTCCCAAGCCCGGGCGCTCTGCTTAAGCGCAGCACCAGGAAAGGCACAGCTGCCCCCCTGGTGCCCAGTCATCCACCTTAGATTCCTTTCGTCACAGTAAGCAAATCTCTCAACTCTTATTTGTGTATTTTTGGTTCAGTGGATTAAACCTTGATAAGGAGGGTGTGCAATTTAACTAGATTATTTTATGGAAAAACACCATCTAATCTGTGTTCCTCATGACCTTCCTTTAGAAGCTCTATTCTTCTTGCTCAAAAGTCCCCAATGGTAGCAAATTTGATAAAGTTCCTTTTTTCAGAAATTTTTGAAAAACCAGAGGAGTGGCCTGATTGAAAAAAAAAATCGATTGACTTTGGGCCGGCGCAATTCCATCTGGTAAGCCTGGGAAATGCCACCAACTGACAAATCTCATGCCATCTGGACGTTTCAAAAAGTATTCCTTTAAGAAATATTTTAAAATACCATCACTAAAGATATTTACCATGAGATGGTGTGTCACAGACAATATTCGATCATCTGTCACAACAGAAACGAAAATGAATAAATAATACTGGCAAAATGGATCAGCAAAAATAAAGCCGTACAGCCTTGTTTAGAGAATAAACCCCATATTCATACCCTGAGCTTCTGCAAAGGAAAATTAACTGACCTAAGGTTTTCCCTCTTTGTCTTTTCCCTTTGTCATCTTTTGGAAGGGTAAAAAAAAGGTACAAAAAGTGATAATATTTAAAATTTAAAGAGCATTATTCTTAGAGCTTTCCATGAATTAACTCATGCAGTCTTCAGACCGTCAGGGAGGAATGTCCTTGCTTTGCGTTTCCGTCTGCACCCCCTCTTCCCTGGGCGGACGTGGGGCTGCACGGCTCACCGCTGACTCTGCCTTTTCAGCGTCTTCTGGTTTGTGCTGGTCTGAGCCAGGCCACGAGGTGAGCTCAGCCCTGCAGGGCAAGTCGAGTGGCTGCCTAGAAGGCCCCGATCGCGGTTCCCGGGGAAGGTCTAGGAAGCCCAGCTCCGCCAGACACCAGCTACATCGTTCTGCCTAGTATCTGGGGCTCCATCTGCCTGACTTCTTTGCATCTCGATAGTTTCCAATTTGCAGAGGAAATCAAGAGAGTCATTTATTATTTCTTCAAATTCCCAAAACTACTCTGTGATTGACTGACAATTATTAGTTTGCAGATGAAGAAACCGAGGCACAGAGAGATCAAATAAAACATTCACAGTAATGCTCCAGTAGGCAGGAGAGCCTGGGTCACATCTACCAGCTGGGTTCTAGAACACCTCCCTCCAATAAACAGGTAGGCAGACCATGGGAAAGGAAACTCAAATGACCCGCCCCCACCAAATAGTAAATTAGTCAGAATATCTAGCAACACGTTTAAGTTTCAGATACTAAAAGTCAACTCTATTTTAATCATTTGTAATCTGGACTTCTCGCTCTACCCCTAAATAATAGTAGTTAGATCATAACTTTGTTATTGTTTCAATTTATTGAGGACAATATTTAGTATCTAATTTAGCATTTTAATATCAAGTGTTTGTTATTCAAAAGCTCTGCCCTCCAGGAGATAAAAAGAAGTATAATGTGAAATTCCTGCCTTTCAATTAGACTCTACGACCTCACAGAGGAAACTGCAAAAAATTGATAAATTATAAGCCTGTACCTGTTTGTCTAGGGGTGTAAATGGGGCTGACTGAATGGTTCACAAGTGAAATAGATTTAAGGCACGAGTGAATGGATAAGATAACTTATGAGGAACATCTAGGAAGGTGTTGAGATTAAAAAGGCCAGAGAAGGAATTTCTGAGAAAACATAGCTATAAAGAAATGAAAAAAAAATGTATTTCATATTTTGGAAATTTTTGTCTTCTCTGAGGAATATGGTTTTTATCTTTCATTTATATTATTTTCCCAACTTTAGACAAATTTGTGATTACTTGAATTCTTTGGTTTATAATCCTTTTCTAACATATTACAGCAGACAGAAACACATGCACGGGTCGCTAGATATAGTTGAGGTCTTAGTAAGGGTCAGCAATAATATGATCGAGTGACCCAGTCGCTGTATTTAAGTGACTTCTAGAATGGAAATTGGATGGCACAACAAAATTTATGAGCTGTGCCATTTCTGTTCTATATAATGGACCTACACCATTTATGTTGTTGTCAACTGAGAAATTGAATGCATTGTGTAAGTCTGCCCCCTAGTGAAAATCTAGAACCAAGTAACACCTAAATAATGCAGTATTTCATTGCAGTGCCCTTCATATCCACAAAGTATTACTTGTATTCAATTATAATACTTAATATTTATAAATTTTATTCTCTAATAGGCTTAGTTACATATGATTAAAATATTAATACTGCCAATCTATTTCTGGACCTCAGCGACCTAAATACATTTGAATATATAACATTTTAGAAATAAAATGGCATAATAAGTCTATTTTCCGTAGGTACTAGGATCATCATAAACCAATACAGAAACTAAAAATACTGTAGTTTGTTCTATTTAAAATTTTTCTCCAATTACTTTATGTTCTGACTCAGCGATGTAAGTGTAATTGTGTAAAATATGGGTTAGTTATCTGGCCAAATCAATGCACGTATGCAATAAGTAATTTTGACATTCCCAGGTACGTTAACCAATGCAAAGATGAAAATATACTATATACTCTATTTCACAGGCTGGGACAACTCTGAGTCTAGCTGCATTTACATATTACAGAAAAAATAAACAAACATAAGAATATACAAATCTGGGAAATGTTTGTAAACTTTTAATAACAATATTGCTGAGCTGGTGTGTTATGCTGTAAGTTCTGATCTGATGTGGTGGCTGGAATGATGTTTCTGAATAACAAGGGGAAAATATTACTACATAAGGCGCATAGATACACTCTGATGTGTTAAACCCCAGTTTTAGACTACAGTTGAATATCAGCAGTAAAACAAATAGGAACATATTTTAATTTTTACAAATGCTTTTAAAACACATTAGATGTGAATCTGAGGTCATAGTAATAACATGAGAATATAATAAATATCAGATAATTCCTGTATTCAACATTTTTATCTATGTAAACCAAACAAAACATTAAGATTATTTTTGCACGATGGAAAGGAATCAATCTTGCATTGATACGTACTGTCTCAGTAACACGATTTATGTCATTTCCCATGTATTTATGTGTGTCATTTCCTCAGTGAGACAATGATGGCTTGTGCCAAGCGAGAGACAGTATTCCTTTTTCGTTTTTACTTCTGTCTTTGACATGTATGCTGTCATAGTCCTGGCAATTCAAAAGTCTTCTCACCCATTCTGACATTTCCCCAAACCATTCTTCACATTGTCACTAAACTAATAAATAAAATAGTATTATTTTATTCCTGTTACTCTTGAAATACAAAAGAACAACTTATTAATGTGCTCTTCAAAACCATAAATGTTCTGGCTTATTATTTCTTTTTAAATTTAAATTTCATTATTTTTACTGAAGTATAGTCAGTTACAATGTGTCAATTTCTGGTGTACAGCATGTTTCAGTCATGCATATATATACACACACAGTCACATTTGTTTTTATATTCTTTTCCACTTTAGGTTACTACAAGATATTGAATATAGTTCCCTGTGCTGTACAGAATAAACCTGCTTCTTATCTATTTTATGTATTATTTCAGCCCATGGCACAGCGACCTTCCCCTGGCTCTGCTCCAAGCCCTTGAAGGTGTGTCCTTGAACCCAGAGCCCTGGCATTTGCTGCCCCCTTGTGGGTGCTCTACTCATCTCTTTGCCGCTTAATCTTTTTCTAGCGGGAGGCATTCCTTCACCTGCTGGATGAGATGACATATTCTATCATTTTCTTTCACTAGTTGTCAAACTTAGAATTCTCTCATCGAATCTTTAAATGACTTGCTTAACCCTTCCTTGTACAGGGAAATGGAGCAAAACTTGCTACCCCAAAATGTCTTTCGTGTTTGAAGTTCCAGGCGCATTTTGATGTACTTGTTTAATACAATACATTTAATCTGAGTATTCACACTTGTTCAGGAAAATGTGAAAATGTGCCACATTTTCCAAAGGGACCAAGTGCCTCATTAGGTAAAACTTCAGCAGGAGAAATTTAAATTTGAAAGTAAGCACCTGATTTCCTTCAGTTTGGAAATCAGACATTCACTTGCTGGGCCAATGTCTGTGCTGGGAAGTCCACTCGAGGGTCTTCTCTTCTGTGTGCACCCGAAGGTGTTCGGGCAGGTGGGACAGAGGGCTCAACGGGCTCTAACTGGACAGAGACCTCAACTGCTAACGTCTCTGCTGCTCTGAAATGCTCTCGGGGGAGGTGGGGGGCCAACTTAGGGATTCGAGGAGTTTCTCGTGAGTCAGGTAGTGGAGCTCCCCCCTTACTCCGGGGATCTGGAACCTCTGGGATAGAGGTTGGCCCAGGAGAAGTCTGCTGCTACACGGGGCTCCCAAGAGCCCACAGAGGAAAGCCCACCGTGAGAGAAGGAACACAGCTGGGTAAGGACCTGCTCCGGGACTCTGGCACCAAGCACGTCTGAGCCTGGAGGCCCCGCCCCCTCGGCGCAGCCAGCCCAGCACAAACCGCAGGGGTGCTCGCTCGGCGCCTGCGGGTCAGAGCTCTGGACGCCATGCTCTAGGTTTTGGATGTTAAAGATGACTCACTTCCCAGGTGGGTCCTCTGGAAGAAGCATGCAGGGGCCAAAGCAGCAAACTGGTGATTGCCTCACCGGGTGAAGATGCATGAAACGGTGCAGCCTGGTTTTCAGCCACAAAACTGTGTTACAGATGCAACTCCAGAAGGAAAGGGAGTTCCCCAGGCCCCAAGTCTCCCCTAAGTCCTCCACACCCCCCCCCCCCCATTTACACTGTCAGCGCATTAAGGAGATTCTCCCGTTTGCCTCTGGTCTTTCTGGACCAACTCCGAAGGTCCTCGGACCATCTGGGGAGAGGACAGCCCTGTGAAGCGCAGCTGTGTGTCCCAGTACGCTGGGCAGAGAGGGGCTCACGTGACCACGCTGAGCTTCTGAATAACAATTTTAACTATTCCGGGCCGGTCAGACCAGCCACATCAATGACTCGTGAACCAGAGCGCTCTTACTTGCATTTCAGAGTTGAGTTCCACCTCGTCCTCGTCTCCTGGGCTCTAACATGAGCACAGACTGAAGACTTTTCTAACATATTCCTCAATAGCTTTAAAAGCTGAAAATGTAAAAGTCAAAATGCCCCACATCCAAGCCGAAGGTCACAGTAGTAAGTTAAGGTGGCACGGCCCGACCAGCTTCCGTCAGAAACGCTCAGAGAAAGTGCAGCACCCCGTCCCCCGCAGAAGGTAAGAGAACGCAGAGATCCGGAGACCAACTGGGGCACACGACTGGATGGTCTCCCAGAAACAAATAAGCCGAATAAAACGCTGCCCGCAAAGCCTTGGCCTGATTTCCTACCTAGTAAAGTAGCCGTGACGTCTGCTGACAGGTTTTGGTGACACCGTATTTTCGACACGACGACTTGAGGACGCGTTCTCTTGGCCAGCAGCAGCCGCCAGGCGCTGCGCCGAGCGCTGGCAGGGGACACCTCACGCAGCCACTCAGCAGCCCTGCCTGGCAAGACGACGCGGCCGCGGGGGCTAAAGAGACGCTGACGTCAGACCCTGCAACTCCTCTGATTTGAACCCCAAACTCCATCAACCCCCAGGGAACGACCCTTGGGACGTCTCTTCACTATGTTAAGATGCTTCGGCATAAGCAGTGGGCCGGGTTCAAGAGCCGGTCAGAGGGCAACTCCAGGGGCAGCCGGCACTCCATCTCACCGCCCAGGGTGGCTCGGTTTGGTTTTCAATCAGAAAGCAAACATCGCAGAACCAAGCAGCTTCCATCCACAGCTCTGTCAACATCGCGGACCTCACTAGCTAACCAACTAGAAACTGGCTCCCATTTGAAGAAATGACTGGTGATGGTCACAGAGACGTAAGGACTGGCTGAGGTATTTTACAGATGCGACTGTGGAAATAAATTTCCGAGCCCAAGATGAAACGGCTCCTGCCCTGGGGCCGGGTTGACAAACCAAAACTTAGGTAGCTTTCCTGTCCCTGTAAATGCCCCACTTGACCAGAAACAGAGGATCTCTAGTCAGCAATCCAAATACCAAGCCAGCTCTGGGCTCTGCAGTCATTTCCTTGTTCCTTATTCATTTTCCATTTTTTTCTCTTCCTTGTTTCTGATTCTTTATGCTATAAAGGCTTCCTGCCTCCCGCCCCATTTCTATAGTTCTCTGGACCCTTGGGAATGCAGACTGCCCACTTCATGAAGTGTTACCGTTTGTTTGTATCGTCTAAATGGTCTTATTCATCTTTAACACTGCTGACTCTTGCAAACTCAATGGCTAAGAGTCTAGTTTCCTTCAACCCGGGGCCCTAGGCATCATCCTCCATCGTCTGCTATCCACCAGGGGGAGCGCATTTCTGGGCACCTGATGCTGCCTCATGAGAGCAAGTGGACCCCCCTGGTGGTGTGGCCAGCTGCTCTAGGGAGTCTCATGCCAGCTGGTGGGTAGAAAACCTGGAAGGACAGAAACCGGGAGCAGGAGGAAGAGAGGAAAGGGAAACGGGGCTGAGTTCAGTGCCAGCCCAGAGCAGGGAGCCCGCCATGGTCTGTTTAGGGCTTCAGCAAAGGACTGATGACCAGCACTGATCTGGGAATTTGACTTGGCTACGGAGGGACAAAGAGCCCCCCAGGTGTCTAAGGACCATGAAAAGGCAGCAGAACAGTGGACAGCAGATTCTAGTGGGGACAAAGGGCTGTTCAGAGTTGGGCGTCTTAGAAGAAATGAGGTAGAGAATAAGCAGGGCATTGAATGAAACTGAGCACATGGAGGGTAAGATGACTGCTGGTTTCAGTTCGGCCTTGACCATGAGACCAGGTGCCTAAGGTAAGACACTGAAAGGGACACCCGTGGAGGGCTGTTGAAATCACCCACAATTATAGCAGAAGCAGGGCTGGCAAGAGTCCTATGAATCAGGAAATGAAATCTCCAAGGAACGTGGATGGGCGACCTCATGGGTGATAATGGGCTGCACCTGTAGAATGAAACCACCAGGTCTGTCCAGGTTTGGTCATTTGTCTGCGTAAATGGTATTCCATAGGGAATCAACTGGCGTCTGACTTGTTTATTATGTTAAGACTAGCCGAGGTTAGTATGCCTCGTTGAGGAGCTTATGAGCTGCTCCGTACAAAAGTTTCATAGTTTTTTTTTCCCTGAAAAATATCATTATGTACTTAGAGAAATGATCATGTGTTTTCAGACACAGGAGAAAACAGAAGTGTTTCTCTACAAGGAGGGTATCTGAAAGTTCTTTTGAAATTTCTGCTTAAAATTTACTCAGTCTAAATGTGTTTAGGCATCACCAAAATTGCATAATTTCGAAAATATTCTGCTGAAGATAGAAGTAACCTTAATAGTTAAAAGATCCAAAGTTACTCATCCACTCATCCATTCATTCCTTCAACATGTGACGCCTCCTCCAGCAGGTGCTCAGGGAAGGCAACCTTCACATGGTCAGCAACCCCGTGTGTATCTGTCCTTGGTAATCCTGGTCAGCTAGTCCATTTTAAATGATTTAATTAGCGCCTTTGCTCCTCTCAGTAAGATGGGGACTTATTATTATCTTGGAATGAAAATCATTCATTCAGAGAATGTATCAAATCAATAAACTTCACCATAATAAACTCACAGTCAGTTGAAAATTAGAACGGCATGTTTAATCAAAAAGTCTCAGGATCCTCTCCTGTTAAAACTATAATTAGCTTTTGCGAAGCACAGAATCCAAAAGTATGATTTTATTTCATTCATTGGCTATAAATCTCATCCCTCTGAATTAATTTTCTACCCTGTGATTTTCTTTTTCATCCTCTAGATAAAAAAAAAAAACTTATATACATCATATTTTAAACACGTGCTATGCTACCCTTAAATGTGCTGTTTACGTAGCTCAATGACTAGTTATATTCTAAAAGAACGGCCCGTTATAGTAACTTGAGAGGGTGTATTACTCCTTCTGGAACAGGAGGGCCTCAGGCAAGTCCAGGGTAAACTTTGTGGGCACCATGACAGATTTTTTACATACCTGATTTCCCGTCTTCACACTGACATCATAAGAAGAGTTAATCATACTCCACATGTATTTTATAAATGAGGGAAACTGAATTTCAGTAAGGTTAAGAAACACATTCAAGGTCACAGAGTTAGTTAATCGCTGACACCTCTAAGACGGAGGTTGTGTCAGCCTGTCTGCTGCTCTGTCGTCCCAGAGTCTCGGCTTTCCTACCCCGCCCCACGGAAGTGATTATTACCCTGCTAATAATTATAGTAGCTAATATTTATTGAGAAATTTAAAACTACCAGTCAGGTACTAAGGCATCATATGTTTTGAAATCTCCAGCAGCCCTGTGATTAAGACATCAAGGTTCAGAGAAGGAAGTAATTTGCCTACGATCATATAATGAACAGTCACCTTAAGTGGGACACACGACTGGGCTCTCTCTCCTGAATTCTGACCTCAAACTCTAACCAGGGAACTTCCATCAATATGTGATTTGCTACAATCTGAAGGTATGAAGTGAGGGCAGATAATGATAGAGTCCAGAGTGTTTTAATTACTTTTGTTATTTGGTAGCTCAGATATTTCCTTTAGACTTCTCCAAAACTCAGAAAACAAAAATTATGATCTTTTAGATATTTAAATTTTAAGATGATTTTAGGCAGAATCATTCCAAGTGACACAGACGTCTTGATTTACCAGCGATTTTGACTTTGCTCACAGCGTGAGCTTTTTCTCTGCTCAGTACTGGTCTTTCTTACCCAGAGATGACCCCATGGGGAATGCTTATCTGGGTGAATTTAATTAACGAAAGACAAGAAAACGGTGATGGTAAGGTTATGACCTGGCCCAATTGACCCAATGGGTCAATTACCTGGGCACAGCCTCGCAGTCTTTCATACCTGGTTACGCAGTATGTCAATGCATACTTTTGGCCACAGCGAGACCCAAATTAGAACAAGCATGGTCTGTCCCGAATCATGACTGCCACTGCACACAACTTGTTTTAGAATGTGTTAAACTTTACAAAAAAAAAGATTTTTTATTCTATTTACTTTTAAAAGAGTTGCTGATTTAAAAGAATTGCTGACTTGGTGTTAAAAAATCTTCACACAGTGCCAATCACACATTAGGTCCTAAATAAGTACTTGGATAAATGAATACACGGAACTTCAGCGGAAGTGTCTCACGGTCACTCTTTACACACAGAGTCAGGGTCAGACACGTCGGCGCTCCTGAGCCGTAAGCCGACGGCGGGGCTGGGCTACTCAGACACGCACCTGAACAGGGTCTGCACATTCACGATCGTTTTGGCGTCTGCCATGTAGTCTTCCTCGGCACTCATGGTGCTCTCTTTGTCCACGACCACCATGTTGGCAGCAAAAGTCACTCCACACCTGAGTAAATCATCCAGGCTTTGATAAAAAATCAAGAGAAAAAGGAACTTTCAATAAATCACAGTGCTGGGATCGATGATGAAACTTGCTGACCCACCCGTCCACCCACACTTAAACACATATATAAGTTGTCCCTACATGTGGCTTTTCCAAAGTGTGCACTGGTGGGTGTCAATGGGAATCATAACACTATATTCTCTGCTGATTTGAAATAATTTTTATTGGGGGCCTCTTTATGTTTCATTAGATCTCAATCATTTCAAAGCATATGCATGGAGGATCTTTATTTAATAATACTTATTAATTTTATAAATGAAACATGGAAACACCCACTTTGCAATAAAATTAAAGCATGTTAGAACTTTGTCTTTACACTTAGCACAAGACATAACACTTATACTTTTTCATCCCTGAGATGCTTTTGGTAAGAGGAGAAATGACCACTTGTATTAATTTAGATGGTCAAGCTTAATACATATAAAACTGTGAAATAATTATTTTTAAAGGTTTGTTATGTATTTGTGTAAAGCTATGTGTTATAGATTGGTTCTACACAGCCAAGAGCCAGAAAATATATAAACATCAGTTGCATTCAAACCTACCTCTTAGCCAGCCTAAAGCTTTTGAGCAACTGATTGAACCACCTGATTTTTTTGGTTGCAGGAAATAATTGCTAAACGAGGACATACGTTCCTGTGAGTTGTCAGTCTCCTGCGCTGTTGTTGGTACAGATTTCCCCTGGCCTCCCCACTGAGTTTAAAGGCAATGTTACCATAAAAGGTGAGTCAAGGAAACCAGTAACTCATTGCCTCTACTTCATACAAACTAAACAGGACTGAACTGGATACGGGAGATTACACTTGAATGAGTACAAGAATACTCTAGGCTGAGAACTGACTGAAAACAGCTAAGAAGAATTGCGCTGATTCCTACATCTTCTGACTTAAAATAAGAAGTGTAAAATTTAAAGAGCTGTAGCCTCTTTTAGGTTCTTAAACTGAAGAGTCAGTTCCCCAAGGGTCTTCTCCATGTACACAATCAGCGGAAGTAGCCGCGTCACATTACAGGGAACTGTTTTCCGTTTACGAGAAGGCAGGAGGCAGGATTCCTTCCCCGGTTATGAGATGAGAGGGTATCACCAAAGCTTTGAGTCCAAGATCCCCGGGAGTAGTCCAGAAAAAATATTTCTCTTAACTCAGGCACAATGTTCTGTGGCGGGGATTTTATGGTTAAAACTGTGGAAACAGAATGTTATTCCAAGTAAATTTCCTATGAGAATGAGAGGGGCTAGGACAGTAACACCCAATCAGGATGACGGCCAAGTTTAAACCCCTAGAATGCCTCACTTGAGGGTTCCTTTTATCTAGGAAATTCATGAATGTTTTTACATCTATTAAAATATATGTTTTTTTAAAAAAGTAGGCAGAAAGCAAATGTGACATGGTCACTGATGGGCCATAAAACTGATGCCTGAATTTTATGCCTTCAACCTAGTTTATTACGATGTTAAGTCACTTCCTCCTATTTCAGCTCTTATAATCTTATTTCCTCCATTAAAAATTATAATTATTTATAATATGGGAAAAGGGAAAGATAAGGGGTGGAAGACAAGCTTGACTGGAAAAAGAAACACAGATGGAAGTTGTAATCAAAAGATGAATATTTCATTGGCAACAAATCAATGAAGTTGAGTCGTGACCAAAACTTCACTATGAGAGCACCTGGGCTAGTTACTGGCTACCTAAACATGTAAATACCAGTTCATTCCATACTCAAAATACTGGCTGTTGTAGTTTACATATAACCTTGGTGCATGATTTTAATAATTATAATTAAATAGGAGTCAAAACTACAGAAATCTATGGAATCTACAGAAAACACATAAAATTGGAATGGCATTTCTGAACCAGGTAGGAACTTCTTTGCCTTCAAGTTTTACATTTAAGTTATTATTTTTATATTACTATTTCAATTTATTCTTTCTTTCCTTCTTTAATTAGGCCACCAATTTATTCTTATAATGCTATCATAATTTCTCCCCACGCTCCTATGTACAAAGCCACGGCCTGTTCTTCCTTCAGCATGACTGCTTTTTACAGTTTGGCCACCAGATGGCAGCCCAGGGGAAAAAGTCATGATGGATTAAACTACGTTACAGATGAAATGTAATTAGCAATGCCTCTCTTTCTGCCATTCTCTACGACTTCGTTTTCAGAACTAGAATGTGAATGGATGAATACAGAGGAATGTTTGTAACTGTGTTTTAGTAGTCATTCAGAGATTTTGTTTGCCTGTTCATTTTTAAGGAAAATTTCAAACAAACAGAAAGGCAGACTTGTATAGTGAATCTCCGTGTACCAATCCCCCAGCTTCAGTAATTAGCAATTTGTAGCCAGTCCCGTTTCGTCTTTAATCCTAGGAATCTGAGCCTCTGCATTCTTTTCCTCCTCATAAATACTCTTATTGGGGAATAATTAATTTCATAGTTTGCAGTGGAAAAGACAGACGAGAGGTTTATTTTATAGCTTTTAAATATGTTTTCCTAACGAATTTTAGTAGAATACTGTCACATCAAAGTCACATTACCAGTGATAAAATATGGGTTGATTTCACGTTCATGGATTTAAGTGGTTAAGTTTTTAGTACTTCTCACTGCATTTTTCATTCATTGGCTAGTATTATGACAACTGATAATGTAAATTATATTAATACAGAATGGAGGCTAAATATATGTTAATCCATTTGGCCTTTAATGTATCCACAGCCAATAAAGACTTTCAAAGTTACAAAGCTTGGTTTTTTCAACATCTACAAGATGAAGTGTAGGCATGAAAGTTCTCAATTGACAACTTTTAGCATTTTATTTTGAAGGCTCTGGCTGGTATTTTTTTTTTTTTTTGGAATGGAAAATTAACACATTTTATAAGCATATTAGCTTTCTGAACTTTTAGTTTTGATATTTTTTATAATGTCATGTTCATGCATATAAGTGAATTTGCATTTTAATACTGAAGCATTGCACACATCTGACCCTTAATTAACAAATTTGTATAGACTCTGGTATGTTACTAGAATAGATTCTAAAGTAAATGCTCCAAAGAATAAATCTGACTTAAAATGAGCATTTCTAAATTATCTGGAAGGTTTCCAGAAGTTATGATAATGAAACCAATGCACCACAGTGTTGAAATTCTAGGTTTTCTCTCTTGCTAGGATAAGAGTAATAATGTTACTGCTGTAGACCACACAAAACTGAAAGAGCTTTAGAAACTGCAAAAAAAAAATTGACAAAATCAGCATGCAGCAAGATTGGTGTTCATTCAACAAGAGATTACTGCTCAGGAAGATGTGTGACACGAGACCATAAGCTCCACATGCATTCCACATCAGGTGTACAGTCCTGGACGGCAAAGGACACTCGTCATGCAACACGGGGGCACAGCACACGACAAACCACAGGACGCCACACTAGTTAGTGTGCCAAAGATGTCACCTACTTGTCAATAGAGCCCACCATGTAGTAAACCATTGGAAACCAACAGATTGCATCCAGAAAATGCATATCTGGCCTAAGTAGCAGATGGGTTACAAAATGAAACACAGTGTCACAAGAGTGGCAGCACTTCTAGGGAGAGGAAGTAAGTTGACTTAGTTTTCATTTCCAAAACTAAACACTGTTGACAAGATCAAAGCGTCTTTTCTCTTAACATTCATTCAAAAAAATGTCAATTGCAATTGTTATGAATCACACAGCGCACTCCACAATTATAAAAACAAGTTGTATCTCTGCTTTCTAAATCAGAAACATTATGGCATTGTGCTGCAAAAGCACTGAGCTGACACTCTTCATTATGACTAAAAAGCCTTACCAGTGAGTTTAAAATTATTAGATTATTATTAAGAAGGCCTAATAAAATGGGGAACTAATGATTTTTTTTGATGACACAAAGCATAGGGAACTAAATTAGCATGCCTATTAAGAGCATGCCCCTTAGTAGATCAATATATGTACCCATGTGATATATATATATATATATACACATAATATTAAATTAAAAATAAAGTAAATCGCCTTTTACATTACTGATTTCCTTAAGACGTATTTTTGAGCAAACATATATTATGACTGAAATCTTTACTCTTCATGCACATTTGAGGAAAGAATCATAAACCTGGAAGCTTCCTTAGAAATTGCTTCTCTGCTGTATTCATTTATAATGGTATTAATTCTTTCATGCACCTGGTCACTCAGCACATAACGTATCCAAAAAGTGTTACACAATAGATACTTTAGTATACTTAGGCATATGCAGAAAGAGTATCTTGTTAACTGATACTGTAAGAAAGAGTTTTGGAACAGGTGTACAAAAGCACAGAATTACAACATATGTTTTAATCTGAAACAATAAAGAACAAGGTGCACTCAGGAGATAGAACTGAGGATTAGCTCACAGAGGTAATATTTAATTTGGGTGTTGAAGAAGGAGTAGGAGTTTGCCCAGTATGAGAAGGAAAGGGAACCTGTAGGCAAAGGGACAAAAACCCCACAATATCCCAGATGCTTATCCCTGCTAGAAGCCTTCTCTTTCCTATTTATTGTCTTCCTATCGATCAACCTCATCTCTTTCCACTCCAGAGAAAAAGAACGCTCAATACAATGAAGCATAAAAAGAGATCTTCCAAAGAACATTACTGCGGTTTAAATCCCACCATCATAAAATTACTCTGTAGCCATTTTAAACGGCCCCATATCATTACACATTACAAATGTGCCACAGTTCATTTTTTAAATCCTCAACTACTTGGTTGATACGTTATTTTCACTTTTATGATATTAATTATTGGAGTGACAAGCTATTTCCAGTATCTTGCTATTATAAACATTACTGGTATGGACATTTTTAGATGACATTTTCTGGCATTCGTTTTTATCATTTACCCCAAAACATTTATAGAATGTATCTCATTAGTGAATCACAGGCTGCAAATATTTTTAAAACACACGATGCATGTTGTTTTCAACAAACATGATGCTATGAACAGTCTCAGTAGCAGTCTTTGGCAGTGCCTTCCAACTCTCCTCTTTCTGGGCGCCGCTCTGTTTCTTAAAATTAGAAGGGATATTCTAACTGCTGATTCAAGACCCTGCATGTCTCCCTCACCTGCCTGGCGATGACAGGAGACCATGTTAGGATGCAAGTGACACACGACTAGGGCAGCACTTAGATTCTGTGACGCTTTAAAAAAATCTTTCTGACTGTGTCATTTTTGGGGTCATTATTTTGTGTTTTTTCTCTCTTTGCTCCTATATAGTTCCTGTCAGATAAACCAAGTAGCTCAGTAACTTCTGTCGCACAGTTGGGTCCACAGATCCTTATTACTAACTGCAGATCTATACCCTGTCTGCAATAACCACCTCACTTTTAAATTCAGATCAACTGTTCACGTTATCTTCTCCAACCACCTGTCCACTGTAACGTATCTGTCATCTAAGTCTCGCAACAGGAGTTCGTGTTATTGAATAATTCAGCTTAATAAAGATACTGAAACTCTTCCCTGTAGTAAGAAGTACTGGGCCTGCTGGGGACGAATGAGTCCTTACGTTTCGCCAAACTGTTAAAACCGTTAAGAGTTAAAACTGAAAATGTGGTCTTTATATTTTGTTGCTTTGTCCAGTAGAAATCATTCAAGGTACCTGGACATGAAAATTGTTACCCTGTTAAAAAATTTTTAAAGATTTTAAAAAATCTCCTTATTTTAGGAAACTCCTGAATTTTGCTCACATGGAATCCTGCCACAAACATGTATCTACAATATGCAAGCAATCTTTCAAATCCTTAGAAAGCAATGTCTGTGTTGTGGTACCACGGTTCATCCTTGCAAGAATAAGCTGTTTCAAGTCAAGTCACCTGAAACCTGGTAAATACGTAATTCTGATGAAGCGCACCTAGCGTAGGGAGTCTGCTGTGCCGTACTGGGCACAATGTAGCTTGTTTGACCAACAGACTCACTACTTCTACTGATGCAGGTGGTTAAAAGGAAACCCGAAACATAAAGGTTATCAGTTGTACATTTACACGTAGTGTACCGTGTTGGCTCATTTCAGTGAACTGGCAAAGCTGTTCACGGCACTAAACTAATTAGTTTAAAAAAAAAAAAAGAGCACGTCATGAATCAGAGATCTAACTGTAATTCTATTAAGAAAGATGACTATTTAGAGTCTAAATATCTTTACAAAATCTTTCATTGTAAAAATTGCCATCCTAGGCAAATATGAATTAGCTAACAATTGCTAGGAAGTTAAAAGATTTGTGAACTTGCATGGCTTTGCAAAGCTGAAGGTCATCATTTCCCATTTAACTAATAACTATAATGAACTTAATTTCTTTATTTCAAATTCAAGAAATGAATGTAGTTAGACAGTTTGGTTAGTGTTTCATAATTCCACTTTTAAGAAGCTTATTTCTTTCTTAAAAATACACAAGTACTTTAATTTCAACAACTCAAAATAAATTTCCCTTTTTTTGTTAATTGGGTTTTCACTCAAAATCCACTCATCAGTTTGAATAGCGACAATGTCCTTTTTTGATTGGTAGAAGGGGAGAGAAACTGACATTTGCGGACTGCCCCTCACAAGTCAGATACTATACTAGTGCTTCATACACATTATTTTATACGGTCTCTTAGTAACTTAAGATAAACATTCCACTCGTTTTACAAGAGAACATTGAGGCTAACAGAAATTCGGTAATATGTTACAGGCTTATCACGAGGGTGAGCTTAGATCTGTATGAGTCCAAGGTTTGAACGTGTCTACTAAGGACCTCGCTCTGCCAGACAGCATCGCTTCTGAAATGAGCTGAACTGCAGTTTACTTGGAAAGAAGACTGATTTAACACAGGGGTAGTTTAAACAGGAAGCTGTGAGAATTAGGAAGGTAAGACTGGCTCTTGTACAACTTTGTGTGCCACCGGGTAATAGATCCCAAAGCTTTTGACCCTCTTTTCTGTCTGTCGTAGGAAATGGTGTCATGGATGACTATACGACCTTTAAGGTTCATGGATGACTATATGACCTTTAAGGTTCAAAATATTTCAAATCAGTGTGGCATAACAACAGACCGAACAGAGACCAGCTCTGATGAGCCAGTATCAAGGGCAAGATGTTTTCCAGTGTGCCTGCGTTCTATTCAATGACCATATGAAATGGAGGTGGCTTTCCACTTGGAAACGTTGGAAACCCTTATTTTGACATATGACGTACGTGAGTAACATAAATTTAATTTATATTTTAAAATTCCACATTTATGATGCTGTTTATTTCTAATGTATTGAATTGGCCTTTCAAACAAATTTCCTACGCAGGCATACAGAGTATTACTTTCAACAATGCTCATATGAATTTAAAATAAAGTCGAACCCCACTGAGCTAATTAATACTTATAGAAATATATACAACTATTAGTGTACAAATTCTCATAACATGGAAATACTTTAGAGAAGAAAGTATCATATTTATCTGTAATTTTGTAGGATAGATTGAAAAATACTAGCCACAGCAGAGCGTTAAAAAAAAAAAGATTGCATAAAACTTCCTGGAACGTTATTTTACTGGTGCGTAGTTTTTGTTTCCTCATTCTTGATCAAAGGAACAGAGAACAACAAACAAAAATGTTAGACACCACTTTTGGGAAATAGACAGGAAACTGATAAATTTTACAGCATGCACTTTCATCCTAACTCTTCAGGAAAAAAAAAAGTCAAACCCCACTAAAATCACTTAACAAACAAGATCATGCGAAGAGCTGAACTCCCAAATGTAATAAGCCCTTAGGAAATCAGAGACAAATTGTAATGCAACAAAACCCAAAGTTAAAATACTCTTGTTTCTAAAAAGAATTGACAAGCAATGTATTTCTGCATATGTCAAAAACCTGTAAGTAAAGTAAGATCATATAAGTGAAGGAACTATGAGCTGCATAAAAGGTTCTGATCCTAGAACTGACCTCAGAAAAAGTCATTTAACTTCTTTGGTCTGTTTTTCCTTTCTATAAAATAGGAAAGTGGTGTGATCAAGCCACACAGGCTGGTTTGTTTCAGTGTCATCACTGTAAGTTGTAAACTTTGAGATCTTAAGCTGCTTGGCACATCTTTCTGAGGATAAATCATCATTATACAATGTGGATATATTCTTGAGGAAATAAAATGTAAAATAAAAGTGAAGTATCTAGAATGATGGCTGACATGCAGTAAAGGCTCCACGATTATTACCATAATGAACAGAGGGTAGCAGTAAAGAACGCTAATTTACTAAATGATCGCTATGGTCTTATTCAGGTAAAATATTCTCTGATAAAAGCTACATCTATATTTATATAAGAATACTGACCAGTTTGCCAGTAAGTAAGAGAAACAGAGTTTTCAGATGATTTTTCAATGATTGAGCAGAGTCAGGAATTAAGACTGGAGAAACAGCCACTTGATTTTATAATTCTACTATTAAAATGAATCATCAACCAGTAATTGGGCATGTTGGCAACTGTTAACTCAAAACCGTATATAATGGAACTGACTGAGTCTAGACAAGGTGCACAGGTTAAGGAACCCCAGCTCCTGCCACCTGCTCATTGAGATAATAAAGTGGAGAAAAGGGGGGGGTCAGTGATTCTGAGAGAAGACACTTAGCAAGACCAGACGCCAAAAAGGAGAGCAGCTCATCTCCATTCCACGGAGTAAACTCCTCTCCCAAATTTTGAGAGACTGGTTCTTTTGCAAGATACGAGATTGTTATTTGTAAGAACTACGTGTTTGGTATTCACATTCGGATTTCTCATATATATATTTGGTCTTTACCACGTTTCTTAGCTCACAGCTTCCAAAACCCTTGGAATTCCCTGAGCGATCAGAGCAATGGGAAAACCTTTTGTCATAATATTTGGTGTCTCATCCTCAGTTCCTGAGATCACTGCAGAGCCATAAAGGGGAAACAGGTGTCTTGTTCTTCACAAGCCCGTTTCCAGGAGAACTGGGTTATCTGGGTTTATGTGAATGAGGTGACTTTCGGAAAGTATCTTAGGATGGAGGCTGGTTGCCAAGGTAACCAACCATGAAAAGAGGATTGGAACTTTCAGTTCCACCTCCTCAGTTTTGAGGAAGGGCGAGGGGCTGAAGATTGAGTTCAATCACCAATGGCCAACGATTTAATCAATGGTGCCTGGGTAATGGAGCTGCCATGAAAATCCCCAAAGGACGAGAGACCTTCTGGGCTGGTTAACAGGTAGAGATCTGCCGACAGTGCTACCCTCACCACGGGCAGGGAAGCCCTACCCTTTCCCTGTACCTTGCCCTGTAAATCTCTTCCATTCCTGAGTTCTTTGCTTTTATAATAAGGCAGCAATCCACTAAGTAAAATGTCTCTCTGTATTCTGTGAGTTGCTCTAATAAATAACTCGAACTTGAGTAGGTGGCTGTGGGAGCCTCTGACTATAAACCAGTTAGCCAGTCAGAAGTACAGGTTAACAGCCTGGATGTGCAATTGGCATCTGAAGTCCAAGAAGGGGGTCGTTGGAACTTCCCATCTACGGCCGGTCAGTCAGAAGCACAGGTGACAATCTGGCTTGCACCTGGCTTCTGAAGTGGGGGTGGGAGCAGCCTTACAAGACTGAACTTTCAACCTGTGGAAGCTGCTGCTGTCTCCGGGTAGACAGTGTCAGAACTGAGTTGAATTCTCCTAGAATTGAGCTGGTATCCTGAACATAGCCTGCTGGAGGTCGGGGGAAACTGTCTGACACACACACACACACACACACACACACACACACACACACGTTGAAACTGGGTCCAAGAACCCAATTAGGAGATTTACACAGCAAGACAAAAAATTACACCTTGAAATAATATAAAGAAGGTGAAAGCACAGCTTTTCCACTCTGCTTCTTCACGGGGATGCTGTGAGCACAGCTCTACTTCTTTCTTTTCAAGCCTCTTCCTATCTTCCCATCCGTATTCTGGCGCCTGAGCTGATCCACTTTGATTCCAGCCAGACAGGATGGGGATGCTCTGCGTCTATCAGCTTACAAACACCCCTGTCTCAAAGTCTATCTTAAAGGGTGTGGACACACCATATAGAAAACAGAGCCAAAATCTGACACTTCTGATTCACATAGTTAACGAGCATCTCTTGTGTGCCAGGTTTCAGCCAGTTTCTCAGAGCTTCCCACCAGGGAAGTCCCAGAATTAGGGAGATAGTCCACGGCCTCGGAGGTGCTTTACCTCCATATTTCATCACCACAGCCACCCAACAACCCAACTTTTACTCTCCGAAGATTTGTCTTATTAAGCTTTTATTTCCTCTGACACTAGGTCCAAGTTCTGTTCCCCCACAATGGCCCTAAATTTATCTCACATTTCCCTGGATGCCAAAGTGGTATCAAAAATAGTCACTGAGTCATCACACCCGAGAATTCTTCACCTGAAACCCTACAGGTGTGCTCGATACTTAGAGCTGATTATCACTGCGATAGTGATGCTAAAGCAAGATGCAGAGATGAGTATCTTGATATTCAAATATTTGGAATATTATAACATATTGGGGAGGTATCTGCTTTGAGAAAATTCTTTTGATAAATTTTAAAGGCAGCGCCGAGGCAGCAGATTTTGGCCTCATTTAATTGATCCTAAAATTTGCCTCACTTTAGAATTTAAGAGGAGAGTTGGAGGATTCTAAAATACGGTATTGATCTAAAGACCATCTGCTGCTAATGCAAGTCAGAGAAAGAAATGTAACGATTTTAGCATACAATGGATTTGACCGTAGCATTCAGTGATGTGTATTTAGATTTACATAAGGAAATGTTTAAGCAGTCTTATTTCAGAAGGGTATATCAACCAAACATTTTCAAGACAAATGAACATGGCAAAGCAGTAATTCTTCATGTTGTAGAATATATGTTTTAATGGTGGAAGAATCATAATAACTCATGATGGTGGATCAAAATAAGACATAAAATGGATCATTAATATGCTTCTCTGATAATTAATGGTTCTTTACAAAGACAACAAAATTGTGCAATTTTGGCAGAGAATTTTCCAGGCTAGTTGATTAATTTAAGTAAAATAACTGTAATTATATCAGAGGCATGTTTCCCGCTGGTATTGAGTGATGACCACTTGCAAAATAGTTTTAAATAAAAAGCTTAGAGTATATTCCACAGATGTTTTAAGAAGTGTTCATAAAACATAACTGCATTCAATGGTCGTTTTGTACCTTAGCACAGGATACATCTTTCAGTGAACTATGTGCCATAATGTATCTGATTTAAAATTTTCTAAGTAAATTAAAATATTTTTTGATAAAATATTAAAAAACCTTTGTCTTCTTTGTGTACTTTAAAATATACTTACGGGTTATCCAATAGCAGTACTATGGGATTAAGTTCTTTCTTTGGTCTATAATATGCCCTGAGAGGAACAATAAAATTATACAATCCATTTCCAGCTGTTTCAGCTGCAACTATAATTAGTTTATTTTTGAATCCATAGGCTTTTGCGTCCTCATAGTAGTTATGCTGGCAACTCTAGAGAAGAAAAATTATACAAAGAAATGCCATTTTTATACTCCACTAAAATTTGGTAAAAAAAAAAAAGTAGGATATATGGAAATGTAAAATGCATCTAACCTAGTAAATCCTTTATTTTCTAACAAATCTAAAAATAGTTACATTTTTCTGTGCCCAATTCTCCAGCCTGAAGGTGTGCATGGGCAAGACGTGAACTGCAAGTATGTAGTGTGATGTGGGGGAAGGAAAAGTCAGCAATCTGTGTGCATGCGTTCCGTTGGAAACTGGAACTTGTTGTGAGATGACGTCTGGGTATCGATATTTAAGAACCATCACACTGTATACGTGCATCAGAGCAGCGCATTACATACCCCAGATATGCACAATCTTTATGTGTCAATCATACCTCAATAAGCTAGGAAAAAATGGTCTACCTCTGCTTTCATTTCCAGAAAAAGGATAATATTATAATTAAATAACCTTGGAACATCCCAAGCTCTGAGTACAAAAAGGATGGATCCCCAAGGGATTTCTTTTTGGTTGCTAAAACAAAAACAAAAAGTCCTAATTGCCAAAATGTACACCTGAGCTGGCAAGAAAATGAGGGAACTACTCTAAAGTAAAATAATAATGCCAACACTCATAGCAACAGCAGGTAACAACGCAGCATCAGACCTCACTGCTTCACAGAAGGCATTTTGTTACTTCCTGGGGACCTAGAATCTGCTGGACTTCGCATTATTAAATCAAGATCCTTTTAAACTGCGTTATCTCCCTGGGGAACTGCTTTGGCATTCTGGTTTTTCATCTATGTTTCTATGTGCGTTTCTTTTTATTTGGGTTGAGACGAACTGATTCTCTGTGGATTCATCATCCACTCTGGAATATTTTCAGCCTTCTCTCTTTAATAGAAAATTATAAGACACCATTGGGAAGAGGCACCCTGAGTCAGCAGAAACAATAAGCAATAGAATAAGACTCACAAAGACTACAGATCTCACTGGTAATTAGATTTAGAATATAAAATGAGCATGTTTACTATGTTTAAGGAAATGGAAGAGAACATTTGAAGTATGGACAAAAAACAAGAGTCTATTTAAAATACTCAGGTAGATGTTTAAAAATTACATATACTCTATTCCAGAATAAAACGCTTAGCAATTAAAAACAGAAATTCAAAAGATGGTTTAAATTCCACATTTGGTGCCTCTGAGGGGATCATCTGCATGACAAAGTTGAAGTAGCTACTCAGAATACAGGAAGAAAAGAGAAAGTACTACAGAAAAATTAAGATACTTGGAAGAAAGTGTGATAGTGTCTAATATATATTCAAACAGAATACTTGACAAAGAGATGAGAGAATCAGCATGAAGCATTATTCATGTCAATACTGACTGAGGGTTTTCTAGAATTAATGAAACACCCAAATCCTCAGGTTCTGGAAACCGGAAGAATCCTAATACAAATAAATACAGGAAAATTCAGGATTACGTACATTGTAACAGCGCAGAACAAGCAAGACAATGAGAAGATCTTAAAGGGAGCCAGAGGGAAAGGAGCTACTAGCTCCAAGACACAAATTCGAGTGATGGCTCTCATCACACCAGCAACACAGAGCACAGAAGGCAGTCAGTGAAGTCCTCGCACTCTGAAAGAAAAGTGACACTCGGAGCCCGGATGGGGCAGCCAGGAAAACTACTTTCTTCAAGAAGTGGGGTAAATTAAGGACATCTCTAGGGAAACTGAAACTGAAAGGATTTCCCACATACAGGATCTCATTGGTAAAATTTCTAAAAGCTGTAGTCATGGAAGTTGGCAGATCAATCCAGCTGGAAGGATTAAGGCACAGAGGATGCAGAAAAGGGAAGAGGTACCGGAGGAGGACCGGAAGTCTTTACTGGAAGTATGACTGGAGAATTCCCAATATAAACAGGACCTGAAGGCACAGGAAATAAGGTCACTCTCAGAGAGGTTATGGGAGTATAGGAGGGACAGGCGGATGATGAGAGTACTAAGAACTTACACATTTATGAGATTAAATGAGGGAAAAAGAACTATTTTAGGAGATTCTGAAGTAGCTCAATGAGTAAGAAAAGAAAAAAAAATTAAACAAGGACGTAACAGGGAATTTCGCGATGATAAACCCGGACCAGGAACCAGCCCGCTGATACCGATGCGGAGCGGACCGGGCAGTGTAACCCCGACTCGCACACTTCACGGACGCAGCAGGACTGGCCGCACGCTCCCACCCCCTAATCGCCAAGCGGGCACTCGTTCTCGTGGCAGACCTAGAGAACAGGTCACCCCAGATGTCGACCATCAGCCAGTCAGCAGCACTTGGAAATGTCACCTTCTTACTACGGGAACCAGACAAGTTGTGGTCTTTAGGCTTTAAAAGAATCTCTGTTCCTCCTCCATCAAACCTCATCTCGGAAAGCCTAACTTTTTGTTGTACCAGCTTTCTGGCTGGGAGATAAGTCACTTCCACTCTTTGCTTTCCCAGTATGTTTTTTCCCCTCGTGTGTTAAAAAGTAAAATGCCACCAGAAGTCAATCCAAGTTTCCCGGAGCCTAAAGCTTGTGCTGTTTTGGAAATTCTCTTTAAGGAAAATAACCAAAATGCCATAGATTAAAAAAAATCAGTTCCAGATTCTTGGAAGGGGCCAATACAGTTGAAGGACCCTGAAGCTGAAGATTCCTCAAGGTTCCAAACCCCACAGCCACCCAGCACTAGTGAATGCTGCCCAGCGCTAAGGCAAGGACTGACAAGAACCAGGATACTGAGGGATGGAACTGTCCAGCTTAACAGGCCCAGATGAACACTTAGGAGAAAAGGTAAGGATTCACAAAACAACTCTGGGAAGATAAAGGCAGACGTTTTCTACCGTTGAGTTAATCTTCCTCAAGAGTGACAACAGCAGCCAAGAGTCATGTTGATCACGTGAAGAAGTCACAGTGGTAGGAATATTAACCGCATGTATTAAGGGCCTATTCATTTATGAAGTTCCTGGCACTGCAGTAAGCTTTTTCCAGGCACTAATTTATATAATCCTCACAAGAGCCCTATGAAGGTCATATTAAAATTACAAGCATTTCAGAGCTGTGGAAACTGAAATTTAATGCTAAATCTATTTGCCCAAACTGCAAAGCTTATAAGCAGAGAGCTGGGATTTTAACTCTGGCTAACTCCAAGATTTAGAATAAAAGAGGACGTTTCTGGTTAGAATGAGTGGTACATTTTAATTTATGCGGAATTGGGGGGTGGTTTGAGAGTCTTTTTTATCTGCTTTCTTATTCATCAGGAGAATAAATTCTTCTACAGGTCATGCCCAGAGGACACACTGTGAAAGAGACTTAAAAAAAAAAATTCCTGCTTCCTTGGACTCTGTCTGTTTTGGACGGTTTCTCTAGAAGATCCAGGCAGGAACCAAGAACTGCCATAAAATATTTAGGGACGGAGACATTAAGCGAGACACTGATAGGAGCTTCTGGTCTGGTCAATGATGGATCTTTGGGGCTGAAACAGGAGCTAAGTTCACCACGTCAAGCAATTCCACTTTGAGATGTAAGGCAAAAAAAAAAAAAAAAAGTGCCTAGTGAAATAAATAGTCTACATTTGGCCAAAGTGATTCGGGGAGACTCTGGATGTGGAGAGTTCAAAGGCTCTGACACTTGTTGTGTTTCTCTTTAAAAACACGACTGATCAACTCTTTGGGTGCATCAGTAGGGACTGGGTAAAACAGTGAGTGACCTTTAGTGCAGCTAAGAAAGCAGAATTCACCACTCCCTGGTCTACATCTACATTTGAAAGGTAATACTCTTTAAACATATTTTAGTCAAAAGACTGCACAGAATTATTTAAATGTATGTGATCACATAATGCCATAATTTCAGTTTTACAGAAAATAACAGTAACAGCGCTTACCTTGTCTAGTCTTAAGCAGCAAAATGGCACTTTTTCGTGAAGGAGATGACAAAAAGTGGGGGAACTCCCTATGTACGGAGAGTAAGGTGGGTAGCCTTTAGCATATCTGTAAAACAACACGAAACATGGAATCGCCTTGAATGGCGCACGTCGGACAGGCAACTCACCGCCACGCTCCTCTGTCTGGATGACTGAGATGCAGGCACTGTCAATGCTGCAGCTACATTTTGATGAGGACGTCACTTAGAACAGAGGCCATGGACCAAATCTGGCCCATCACGTGGCTTTGTGAATTAAAGTAGTTTTTAGTATTTTTAAATGGTTGAGAAAAAAGTCAAGAGAAGAAATAATATTTCCTCTCGTGTGAAATTGTATGAAATTTAAATTTCAGCGTCCACAAGTGAAGTTCTGTCAGGACGCAGCCACGCTCCTCCATCTTCTGTATTGTCCTTGGGGGCTTTAATGTTTCAGAAACAGAGTTGAGTAGTGGCAGCAAAGACCATTCGGTCCATGAAGTCTCAAATATTTACTAGCTGGTTTGTTCTAGAAGTTTGCCAATCCTCAGTTTAAAAGATTTAGATAGATGGATTTGAGAAAATAGTAATGTTACTCTCTATGGAACATACTTAAAGCAAAATGCATTATTATGACCCACACTATCAATGTTCATTAGTCATGGACGCACAGCCAAAAAAAGAGTAAAGGGTTGAGCAAATTATTCTATTAAAACCATTCAAACCAGAGTTTTTGCTGGAATCATGCTTAAATGTTATCAAAGATACTCAAATTTGTTCGCCGACTTTATAAAAATAGTCACCTCATTATGGCTGCAAAATTTTCAAAGTGGAACTATCAAAAAGTAACAGCATAAGGAAATTACTAAACAAAAGGAAATTTAGTGGAGGCAAAATTCTCTTCTCCAATATGAAAGCTCTTTCTGGTAAAAATTTATCTTCCGAACCAAGAAATTTCAAACCTAGTGAGAACTATTTTCCAGACGTCATCAGCTAGGGCGGTAAAATGAGAACATTTAGCAAATTTAGATGCAGATATCTCCACTATTACTTCAATATCTTTTTCATTTTTCTAGAAATAAAAAAAAAAATTCCACCTCAATTTTTTCAGAAGTACATGTAAAGAAGGAATTTCTATCACACCACACAACACTTTCTAGAAATAGACTGACGGTCAAACTTCTTGTCCCATCAAATATCTCATAAATATATTTAAGCATTATTAATTTCTTGGAGAGCAGAATTGTGTTCTATGGGTATGTTTAAGTTTCTTGTAACAAATGTTTAGGAGTATGAAGAAGGATTTTTCTAGGTATTAATTATATATCAGTTCATTTTAGTCCATTTCGACATTAACTGAGCTTCTGTTACATGGAAAATACTAGAAGGGTTTGAATGGTGCCCCAGCTACCAGTACAGCACCTAATAGTACCGAATGCCCATCCAGTGCTTCCTCTGCACACAGCACTGCCCTAAGCACATTTCTCCATTATCTCAATTACTCTTCACATGAATACTGAGGGGAGTTACACTCTGTTTACAGATAAAGACATCGTGGTTTAGACGGTTCTAATCAAAACCACTTGCACACAATCGGTCTGAGGCAGAACTGCCCTGGGAAACACATTCCTTCAGATTCCACCATCAAAGCCATGGACCACTCTGCTCTCCTCAAGAAATGCCAACATAGTATGAGTAAGACAAGTTAAAAAAAAAAACCTCCACCGAAGGCTAAAATGTGCTTCATAGCTTGCACTTTGACACTATTTATGATGGAATCTTAGTAAAGAGAACTAGCACTTCATTCACTCATTCCTTCAAAACATTACTGACGTATTCTGAATAGAAAAGATCCCTGAATGCTGGGATGGACAAAGCCTCATGGAGGAAGCTGCAGCCGCGCCACTGAATCACTGAACTTCCGTGTGGAGGTGGGCAACAAATCAAAGATAGAAGGTACCATGCAATTGAACAAAAACAGACAATTATGAGAATGCAGCGTGTACATGGAAATTCTGATTGACGTATTTTTTTAAGGATAATATACGAAAAACGAAGCTGTAAACATCTGCTGAAACCAAAAGTTTGAGGGCTGAGACTACTTTATCACCAAGAGAGACACTGGCGACGGGGAAGGCTGTTTTGGTGTAAGTGTGCAGGACTGATCCAAGCACGTTCAGGAGGGAGGGACACTCGTTTCTCGCGGCAAGCACAAAGCCCAGTAAATCTTACAATCTTACTCTAAGTTTGAGGACACTTCTTCATCCGGGGTGGTTTCATCTTCTGACTGATCACTGAGAAGATCACACGTTTGAATCGACGACGTATCTGCCACCTCTAAAACGGGAGCGATGCTAGGTCTTCTGACTTCTTTGCTTCCTTCTGTAGGAAGAGACAGGGTAGGGCCACTTGCCGCTCTACAGCTGGTGTCTTGCAAGTCTATAGCCACCGTACCTAGAAGGACGAGACGTGAAGATCCGTCAAAGCACCTGCCACCTAGATGGCACGTCAGTCACTGAATGATCAACGTGAAATGCAACACAACCAGTACAACCAATTGATTATCCTTTACTCTCGAAGGTTATTTCTTTTCAATATGAGCATTTTTGCCCACATGGATAAAAAAAATTCTGTATTTGTACTAAAGTGTATTTGCTGCAAACAGCTCTGCAGCATGAAACATGAAGTTGGTGAAATCCTGAAATACTTAGGAATTTAAATTTTAAAAAGTACTTTGTTTCAATTTGTATTTATTTGAAATGAACAAAACAGTTTTCGGCCATTTCAGTTTTTTTGGATTCTTATTATATCTTCCCCCCATTTTGTGGAGTTATCGCTCTCACTGATTTATAACCACTTTTTAAATTAGAGCCGTGAATATTTTCCATTTATTCAACAAATACTTACTGGGTACTACTATGTGGCAGGCACTATCCCGGCCACTTGAAATATGCAAAGAATAAGGCAGACAAGTTGCTGTACATATGGATTTATCTTTAAAATAACCATGTGGACGAATAAATGAAAAAAAAAGCCATTTTAGACGATGCTAAATACCATGCAGAAAATAAAGCAGAATGATGAGATAAGAACAGAGGAAGTTAGGGAGCAGGAGGAGGAACAGGCTTTGCACTAGATGGTGAGAAGGGCTACTCTGAAGTCACGACATCTGACTTTTGACCTACAGGACCATCCTGAGCACACAAGCCATGGAAATACCTTGAGGCGAAAAGAACAGTGAATCTAAATGGCGTAAGGCTTTTGAATACTTGGGGAATGCAAGGAATAGTAAACAGAAGAAACAAATTTCTTTGAGTTTTTTAATTAAAATTAAAAATTCATTTTAAACATCGATTTATGGAAAGTTGATGTCTCTCCCCTTCTGGAGAGAGTCAGATAATCGAACTGTTGAGTGTCACCATATCTCGGGACCACTCACTTCATTTAAGCATGTATAGATAACAGTTATCATCCTCATTTTGTCCCACTCTTTGAAGCAACTATTCAAACACTCTCCACTTCCCGCAAAC
Source organism: Vicugna pacos (assembly GCF_048564905.1). Taxonomy (NCBI): domain Eukaryota; kingdom Metazoa; phylum Chordata; class Mammalia; order Artiodactyla; family Camelidae; genus Vicugna; species Vicugna pacos. The sequence continues at coordinate 34,428,826 of NC_133009.1, forward strand.
CTCTGGCTTCCTCTTGCCACCTTCTTCGTGACAACAGCCTGAGTTTTTAAAGGAGGAAGAAAAACCTAGGTGATCTTGGCATCTCTTTCCTTGTACCATGGAAAGACAGCCAGCCACTGATTTCTCAAAACCTCTGAAGGCAATTACAACTCTTCACAGAAGAAGGGATAAAAAGGAAATGTCTTTGAGTGTGAGAGTTGACTGGTGAGACCATCAAGGTATTCCTCAGCATTGAAATAAATCTGGGGGGGTCAAGTTTCAGGGGCTCGTGACTCTTCATACACTGTACACGACATTCGGGTTAGAGGGCGGGGTAGCCCAGCCAGACGTGGTCAGTAGGGAAGACTTCTCAGAGGGGCAGGTGGGAGCTGCCAGGCCTGAGAAAAGCATGTGATGACCAGACCTCAGCAAGTCTGGTACCTGAGCAAAGGTGAGGGTGGTTGGCATCAGAATCTATATACTCAGCCCATTTTTAGCACCATAAATAAGGATTAATTTATAATTCAATCTATCTTAGGGGGAATGGGGATCCTAGAGAAAATGAGATTAAATTTTCCACAGTCAGAGGAGTGCATCTGATTAAAAACTAAATTTTATAAATTTGATTTATAAAAATAAAGCCGTACGATATGACTTGCACCCTCACATTATGAATTCAGGTCCGCATTTATGACATTTATCCTCTGCAGATGGCCATGTTGTCTAGTTCAGAGAGAAAAGAGAAATTATTGTAGAAGAAATCCTCAATTTCCTATCCTCAAGTAAATGAACATGAGGGTTTCACCAAACTTTTCTTCCCTTCTTTCTGTTTGGAAGGAAACGGACGTACCTCTGCTTATGTAAAGCTAATCCCTACTCTTATTGGGACCCAATCCTCACCATCTTCCTAAGGAACCATATTCTCTGAATTTCACCCCTTCTGAATATATTTGACTCCACATCACCTCCAACTACTTCCTCATCATTTTCTGTCCAACACAGTGAACTCCGGGGACTTCCTCTGATAATTCTGCCCACACCAAGCTGGTCGTGGGGGGAACGTGATCATGAGAAAGCCAGAATTCAGCAAAGACACAATTCAAAAAGCAGTTGCAAATCTCAGCCACTATATATAAAAATAAATTAAAAATTTCTTCGGTATAGCACAGGGAGCTATATTCAATATCTTGTAATAACTTTTAATGAAAAAGAATATGAAAACAAATACACGTATGTATGTGCATGACTGGGACACTGTGCTGCACAGCAGAAACTGACACACTGTAACTGACTACACTTCAATTAAAAAAAAAAGCAGTTACAATTAAAGAAACAATTTCTTTTTTGAACCTTTCCCTCCCCTGACAAAAACAGGCTCTTCCCGGATGCCTTGATCCCTGCAATTTGGAACATTGCAACACCTAAAGAGACAGCTGTATTTCGGAGGTGGGGACACACTCTCAATGTTGTCGCTGCCTCTTTCAGATTATTCTCCTTTTATCCTCTATGGATCATTGATCTTCACAGTCTGTTACCCACTATCTGTCATTGTTTTGTTTGTTTGTCAATCCTGTGCCACTCCACTTAGTCCTTATTTTTTTAAATTGAACTGTAGTTGACTTGCAACATTATATTAGTTCCAGGTGTGTACAGTGATTCAATATTTCTATAGATTATACTCCGTATAAAGTTACTATAAAACACTGGCTCCATTCCTTGTGCTGCACATCACATCCTTGTATCTCACAGTTCGCGCCTCTTAATTCCCTTCACCCATCCTGCCCCTCCCGCCCCCTCCCCACTGGTAGCCACTAGTCTGTTCTCTGTATCCGTAAGTCTGTTTCTGTTCTGTTATACATTCTACTTATTTCTTAAGGATTCTGGTCAGTTTCTCCAAAACCATTTGCATTAGTTTCCTAGGACTGTCATAACAAGTCGCCACAAACTAGGTGGCTCAAACAACAGAAATGTACTTGTGACAGTTTTGGAGGCTAGGAGCCTAAAATTAAGGTATTAGCAGAACTGGTTTCTTCTGAGGGCTGCGAGGGAAAGATCACTCAGAGTAGAGGGCACAATTCTTAAATTGACTTTAAAAGCCCAACGTGATCTGGCCTCTGTTTGCCTCTCCCCGCTCATCTATATTCTCACCATCACTCACCGTGTGTGGGTCCCGAGGACCTGCTGACTGGTCCTGGGGTGCAACAGTCAGACTCTTGCCTGGGGGCCTCTGTGCTGCTCACTGTCCCTGCCAGGGACACTCCTCCTTCAGACATTCCCGGGGACAGTTTCCTCATTTTCTGCAAGTATTTTCTCAAATGTCACCTTTTCAATGAGGCCTACAAACCACCTCCTTTAAAAATCCAATTCTCTCAGAATTCAGACTCTTTCACCAGCTGTGTTCTTCTCTCTTTCATTACTTATCACCTTCCAACATACTAAATAATTTCCTTATTTTTAAATGGACAGTGACTGGCCGTCTCCTCCGTGACAGGATGTAAGATCTGTGAGCCAGAGAATCTTTGTCTGTTTGTTCACTCATTTACCAGGAATATTTATAAGAGTGTATTACTCAATAAGTAATTGCTGGATATGGGGGAAAAATGAGTGGGACTACTGTCGAAGAAAAAGAGTGTGTTATGTCCTTGATAATCAGTTACCTAACAAAGTCCAAGCAGGGCCATGGAGTATGTCCCAGAGGAGGTGACATTCAGAGATGCAGAGGATTAGACGTTGTCACAGAGGGAAGGGTGGGGGCTGGGGATTAGATGCTGTCAGAGGACATGTGTGTTAAGGTCCATCGGTGGAAAGCCATTAGGGAAGATGGAAAGAAATTTAGCGTGACTGGAACTAAGCAGAGATCACCCTGATCGTGGACACACCCATGAGCGACTTTCGGGGCTACTCAGTGAATCAACTTAGTAAACTCAGGCTTAGCAGAACTCAGTGAGTTCAGTGAGTCACGAAGTGCAAGCGGAGAGAGACAGTGAGCAGTCAGAACTGTGTCACTACAAGCAGAGGACGGTGGCATTATCTGCTTTTTAGCAAAGAAAAACAGAGGGGGAAGGGGTTCTGAAGGAGGGTGGAAAGGTTAGTTCAATTAGAATATGCTGGGTTGGCTTTTCCCGTAAGACACACAGAAATAACCATGGATGGCTGGACACCTCTGTGATGAATACACTGTTACGTAAAGTAATGACTTAGGGAAAGGAACCATCAGTGTGTGGAGGACAAGTGAATCTCTGACAGCTGATGAGACTCTTTAGGGGAAATGAATGTACAGGATTCAGAGAAAAAAGTACTGGAGTGTTTTAAGAAGAACGTGGTCAACACTATGGTATGCTGGGAAGACGTCCACTGCGTTTAGTGACAAAGAGGAGAGTGCTGGCCTCACCAGAGTGGCTGCAGTGATGTGACTGCACATTTCAGACTGAACCGGAAGAGACGTGAGGGACCAATAAGATTTCAAGCCAGCAACTGAAGACAACTCTTCAGAGGAATTTATCCATGAAGATGTTGTGGTATGAGGTCCACAAGTAAGTGTGCGTATGTGTGTGTCTGCGTGTGCAGGGATATGAAAAGAAACAGAGAGACAGAGGGAGGGATGTGATTTTGAAAAAAGAAAAACTGAAGTTAGGTAATGAGGGTGAATTAAAGAGTGAAGTCTCTAAGGAGAAAAAGAGATGGGTCCGTTGCATCAGGGAAGACATTCATATTAAAATATTCAAAATGAAAGAAAGAACACATGTTCTTTGCAGTAGAAACTAAATACTTGTAGGTGTGTAGGTGGTTCGGTGGGAAAATTCAAAGGAAATTCTTATTTGTCTGAATCTTTTTTATTTTTACTTCTGTGCCATAGACACCGAGTTCAATGGTTAGAATGAGATAAAGGGTAGAAGGAAAATTTTGAGGAAAATGGAGACTATTTGAAATAGCCACTATTGATAACTGAATAGAGAACTTAAGAAACACAGATGTGTCAGGTGCTTATATTCTAATCAGGTAAATGAAATCATTAGAAGTTCTGAATTAGCTTCATTTCTTACTAATTTAACAGATTAGAAATTTTGTTCTGTATACTTAGTTACACCAAGTTTGTAATATACACAAGTATGTTCTGAATTTGACTTTGGAATTTTAAGAAAAAATGAAGTGTATTTATTATACTTTTTAAAGAAAGAACCTGATGATATTTTCAAATTTACCGATACTTACCCATGCTGGCAATTATGCTATGTACAGGTAACCTGGAAGGTCCATGATAAAACGACCTTGGTACGTTGCTTTTTTTCTGCTGGTCTTGGTTTTTAAATGCTGAATTCTCTTCTTTGGTAATATTAATATAAAAACATATATCTGTAGCGTTCATAATATATCGAGGACCTGGATTCAGCAAAATGTTTTTATTATCCTCCCTCCTAATACCAATCAAGCAGACACCAAACCTTAATTTAAAAGAGAAAACAAGAGTTTAAGAATTAAAATTGCATTAGCTTTTTTTTTTTTAAGTTTGCATATGTCAGAATATAAGTAAACTATTATAAGGCAAAGGAAAATTAAAACTTCCAATGACAACATTTTAAAGTTTAAAAGGATCCTAAAAGTTAAATGCTTCCGTTTTCATAGGAGAATAAATTACATCCTTAGTATGTTGTGAAGCCAATGTAGTTGATTATGACTATATATGTATATGAATATTTTTAATAAAGAATAAAATAAAAGATAATAGAAAACATCAGAGTGCATATCATTTAGTAAGGGTAATAATTTTTATATATTTTGTGTGTGTGTACTAAGTCTTACCATAAAATGTGTATCTTAATTTGGTCAAAAAAGATAAAACAATACTTCTTACTTTAGTCAAAAAAGTTTGAAAGCCATTGGCCAAAGGGAAAGGAAAAAACTTACTCAACGTCACGAGAGAAAGAATCAGGGTCCCCAAATTTATTTTTGTTCTGTCTTGAATTTTAGAAAAAAAAATTTTTAGTTAAATAATATTGAATAGGTGTGTAGCTTAATTAGGAGAAATAACAACCACTGAATATAACAGATGTTACATAAAATTTCTTAAATGCTTTTTCAGGTTATGCTCCAAACACTAAAGTCCTGATTATTTTTATTTCTTATGTATGTCTTATAGTGTTACAAATAAATCAAACTTAAAAATACTATTAAATGTAAAAAATATATGTATAGATAGAATCATGTTGAGAATTAAAGTGGCATACTTTAGGTTTTAGATTAGTGGAATACACTAGATGTATTAAAGTTCTTTAAAATGTTTATTTAATATATTCATAATACTATATTATAGTAATACAGCAAATTAATATATGTGGTATATGTATTAGTAATAATATATATTATCTTTATGATAAACGTACTTTTTATTTCTTAAGTAAATAATTTATCCCAAAAATAAAAAAAAATAATATTCTGTTTGAATTGGAAGGTACTATCATTCTTTTTTTAATTTATTTTTCTGGCCAAAGCAAGTTTTTTAAAAAGTTTATTTTTATAAATGTTACTTTGTTTAAATTTTTAATCAATACTTTAAAATTTAGATCTATAAAGAAGATTCATTTTCATGTACTTGTGAATTTTAAAGGATTAAAATATTTTTAAAGATAATTTAAAAGACACTAAAGTCAATATTCCTACTAAATTATACTTTACACCCAATAAGCTTAACTTGTAAAGACTCAAAAGGCCAGAATTCAAACGTCAAAAATCCAAGAATACTTGCAACTCATGAGCTCCAGTATGGGTTATATTATGAAAACTGTGTTTACAAGGCAGTACTGATCCATATTTTAATTCCACTTTGTAAGCAGAAACGTACTTTTTGTGTGCGTGGAAAGAAGCATACGTAAAGCTCTTCCCTTCATATTCAGCAAAGAATGTACTTTCCTCCAGAACGATGTGGTACACCTCGTTCCCAGAGCATCTGCCGTACGTCTTCTGCCACTGCTCTGGTGACTGCTGGCCTTCTCTGCAGCAAAAGCACACACACATACACACACACACACAGAAACAGTGAATGTGGTTAAACGGGAGCTGCCGTCACCCACAACCTGGAGTTTTCCAACTATAAGAATGGGCAAGCCAGTGCAAAGAAGTCTCTGCGTGGTGCTCAACATGATGGCATTACGTACAAACGCAAAGAGTTACTGCAAAATGTTTGAAACTAACACAATACATAAGCTTTAGAGACAGCAAGTTCTTTAAAAGTAGGTTTTCACAATCCAAGCGATAAAAGCATTTACAGTGACCATGAACCAGTGAGATACAGCTTTTGATTTTTTAGTCTTTGTTTATGTACATCATGCCACGCACAACCTGCACGGTGGGCACGTGTCTTATAGTCTCGATAATATGTTCCACTTCATCTCACTTACAATGCCTGCTTGACTCCTGCATGCAACTGACTTGATATTTAAAATTATAAATATATACATCTCAGCTTATCAATTTTTGTCATAGAAAACAATCAATTTCTGTCTGTGTCACAGCAATGGCTTTCTCCCACCTGTATAGCAGTTAAGAAAAGATACTTCTTTGTGATAAAAATAAGGATCTCCAAAAGAGATCCACAGGAGTAATTTTTAAAAAGAATATAAATTAACTCTAGAAAGTGCAGTTTCTTTTTTTCTAGGATACTCTCTTCATGGCCTTGGAAATATATTAAAAATTCAACTCATGGACAAATTTACTGTGACTATACAATAATGATTTTTCCCACTCTGCACAATACATCCTATTGACTTCGGCTGAGTAAAAAGCCTACGAACTCCGTAAGTTCTAGAAATGCACATTCTAGGTTCGTCCTTGTGAAACAAACCCCACGAGGAAAGGGAGCACGCCCTGCTGACCACTGTATCTCCGAGACCTGACATCTGTTCTGACATGGAGTGAGTGCTTAATAAATGTTTTGTTAAATGAACAAAGAATAATCTAACAATGTTCTTCATGCTCAATTACTAAATGTTCCGCTTTTCTAATTACATAATTCCTTTCTCCTTCACCGGAGTCATCTTTTAGGTCTCACCAATTACTTTCCCCATGATGAATCTGCTATTAGAGCTAGGCAGAAAAAACCCCACTGAGTTCCGCAATCATAAATGGGTATGAAATGAATTTAATCTCAGCAGCAGTAAAAACACAGATGGTATTAAGGACAAAAAGCAAAGAAGGAAAGCTTGGTGAAAATTATGAAAAGCCATTTAATAAAGATTTAACATGTGTTTACACTAATCAAGTAAACAGTTAGGGAAAACAGTTGGCTTGCGAATTTACTTACCGTTACCCTCGAGAAACACCCCGACCTGTAAAATAGCCGCTAGCCTAGTCCCTACCCTTCTGAGGCCGCTCTCCCATACTGACTAATGAATAGTAATAAATTCTTCCTAGACGGGTTTATGTCCACCGTTATTTTCAAAATAATTGCCAACCCCAGCTGTTTGTAAAGGTGTTAGTGGAAAAACAAAGAAAATAAGACAAGGAATATGGAAATAAAATATTCTATTAAGAAAATAAAGGAAGTACAGAACCAAAAAATACTTGACTCTTTCTGAGATCTCGATTTGCCCTGAACAAGGGTCTTGCTGTAAAATCCATGCATCCAACACCGCAGTCCTGAGAGCCTTAGAGAAACTTCAGCGGTCAGCCTGGAAGGAAAAGAAGGTTGTGCCTGCTATTCTCTGCTTTTAAACCCTCAACAACGGTCTTAGTGAGAAAATTATTTGGAAAAAAGAAAAAGAGCGTAGGGAGAGG